>NC_140999.1:162016382-162440281 GCF_052327205.1 Somniosus microcephalus
CGCCCTTTTATACAGGGGTGGTCACTGCCGGTACTGCAGTCTGAGACCAGTTATTCCCTTAAAGGTACATACACAACAATTCCTCCCCTTTTGGATAAACAGAACATAACATTCATTTAACAACTAAATAATAACTAATTACAATCACAATTACGGTTGCTAGATACATTGGTTGAGGTTAAGCAATTATAAGTTCAGTCTTTGAGGAGGCTTCCTGATTCTGTCTGGATAACGCCTCTTTGGGGTATCAGGTTCTTCTGGCAAGGTTGAGTCTGGATCAATGTCGTTGTTTGGTTCATCTGCTTCCAATATCACCGATTCTGCGGTAGCTGCAAATGGTACGTCAGTTTCATCACCAGGTGTATCAGATCGTGGTGTGGGGTTGACGTTTTCCAGTGACTCTAGAATCTGGTCAGCATGGCGTCTTACAATGCTCTCTCCAACGTCCACGGTATACATGAGAGGTCCTTGCCGTGTACAAATCGTTCCTGGCTGCCATTTCTCTGTGCGGTAGTCCCGGGCCAAAACTGGTTGACCTATCTTAAAACTCCTGGTCGGCCTTTCATTCATATTCTGAAACTGCCTGCTCTCCACATCTCTTCGGACGTTTGGCTTAACCAAATCCAAGTGGCATCGTAGTCTTCGATTGAAGAACATCATGGCTGGAGTTTGGTTGGTAACCGCATGTGTCGCATTCCGGTAGGCAAACAAGAAGTTGTCCACCTTGTGTTGTAGGAGTATATCTTCATTACACATTGCCTTGATAGCCTTCTTGAATGTTTGAACAAACCTCTTGGCCAATCCATTAGTGGCTGGATGATATGGGGCAGATGTGTAATGCTTAACACCATTGTTCTTTAAGAACCTCCGGAACTCTTCAGACACAAATTGTGGTCCATTGTCAGAGCAAATCTGTTCAGGCAGCCCATTCCTGGCAAATATGGTTCGTAAGACTGTGATAGTTTTTTCTGTGGTGGTTGAGGACATTTTTATTACCTCTGGCCACTTTGAATGTGTATCCACCGCAATTAAAAACATCAAGTCCATGAAGTGACCAGCAAAATCAATGTGCACCCTTTGCCATGGAGATGAGGGCCACTCCCATGGATGTAGAGGGCTTGTGGTGGGGCGTTTTGGACCTTCTGGCATCCTGTACAGCTCTTGGTCATCTCTTCGATTTCTCTATCGATTCCCGGCCACCACACAAATGCTCTGGCTAAGTTTTTCATTTTTACCCCTCCCAGATGACCCTCATGAAGCTCATTGAGCACTCTATCCTTCAATTTGGGTGGAATTACTACTCTGGGTCCACACATCAAGGTTCCTCTGCACACTGACAGCTGTTCTCTTCTCGGCGAGAATGCTGGCAGCAGTGGTTTGCCATGTGCTGGCCATCCCTTCACCGTTAAATCATAGACCCGGGATAGTGTCGGGTCATTTCGTGTTTCCTTTTCTATGTTTGCATTCGTCACAGGGAGACATTCGACTATGGTCGAGTGGAATATCTCCATTGGATCCACTGCAAGTTCTTCTTCCACCGTCGGCAACGGTAGGCGAGACAATACATCAGCATTCCCATGCTGTTTAGTTCCTTTGTACTCGATGTCATATTGGTGTGCCCCTAGGAAAAGGGACCACCTCTGTAGCCGTTGTGCTGTCATTATCGGTACGCCCTTCTGAGGGTTGAAAATGGAGACAAGAGGTTGATGATCAGTTAGTAGAGTAAATTTTTGACCGTGCAGGTAGTGATTGAACTTCTTCACCCCCCACACTAGGCTGAGGGCCTCTCTGTCAATCTGGGCGTAGTTACGCTCGGCTGAAGTTAACGAGCGTGACGCAAAAGCTATCGGCCTCTCTAAACCATCAAGGAATTTATGTGACAGTACCGCCCCAATGCCGTAGGGAGACGCATCACACGCCAGTCTTATCGGTAGTGATGGGTTGTAGTGAGCCAATACTTCTCTTGAAGTGATTAAGTCCTTACTCTTCTGAAAGGCCCGCTTACAGTCATTGCTCCATTTCCATGCTACTCCCGTTCGTAGTAGGGCATTCAGTGGGTGCAGAATTGTGGACAAATTAGGTAAAAACTTATGGTAGTAATTCACCAATCCGAGGAATGACCTCCGTTGCGACACATTTTCAGGCGCTGGGGCCTTAACAACCACTTCAATTTTGTCAGGGGACTTATGTAACCCCTCTTCATCAATCACGTGGCCACAATACGATATCTGTGTTTATCGTGAGATACTTCCTAGAGGACTCTTCATCCTCCATCTGCTTGTGCTAGGTCAATTTTTGTAAAACGCTTCCCTCCAGATAGTGAGGCGAAGATGTCTTCTATCCTTGGAAGAGGATATTGTACTGTGTGAAGGATTGGGTTCACCATCACCTTGAAGTCCCCACAGATGCGAACCTTCCTTGGCTCCTCAGACTTATTGCTTAACGTTTTCTTCATGACAGGAACGATGGGTGTCGCCCACTCGCTCCAGTCTACCTTAGACAACACGCCTGCATTCTCCAGATTCTCCAGCTCTGCCTCGACGGCTGGGCGAATTGCATATGGTACTGGTCTTGCTTTGAAAAACTTGGGAATTGCATTCTCTTCTATTTTTATTGAGGTGGTTACGCCTTTAAGAGTGCTCAGTTCTTGTTGAAATACCTCTTTGGCGTTAGCTAAGATTGTTGACAATCGTCCAGGAGTGACGTCTTCATCTTTTTTACCATCCACCGTCATTGCATGAATGGAGTGCCAATCTAAGCTTATCTTTCTGATCCATTCACGTCCCAATAACGGTGGTCCACCATTTTGCAGTATGTAGAGATACAATTTCTGTATTTTCTTGCCGTTGTATTCAACAGGCACCCTTATTTTTCCTCTGGGGTATACCTTTTGCCCCGTATACGTCGTCAAGACGATGGATGTCTCTCTCAAGGGTATGTGTGAGAATAGCCGCTCGTAGTCTCGTCGATTCATGATGGTTAGCGCTGATCCTGTATCCAATTCCATTTTAACTTGGGACCCTGCTATCGTGAGGGTGACCCAAATGGTTCGGTGATCCTCTTTTGCGATTACATTGTGAAGTTTGAGACAGCTTAGTCTCTTGTTCCCAGATTCACTATCGCTCATCTGGTCTTCGGAACTACTGTCCGTCATCTTTTGTTCTTTCTTGTACGGTTCCTTAGTAGCCTTTTTGTTGTCGTTGGTCTTCTCCCTAGACCTGCAAACTCGTGCAATGTGTCCCATCTTTCCGCATTGCCTGCATATTTTGTCCTTGGACCAGCAGTCCTTCTGGTCATGGTTAGTTCTGCCGCAGCGATAACATTTTTCAAATCCCCGTGTCATTTCGTGGGTGCCGTATTCCTGTGGCTTTTGTTGTATTGCCGCAGCTCCCCTGGCTGCTGCTTCGTATGATACTGCCATGCTGAAAGCCTTATCTAGCGTCAGCTCTTTCTCTGAGAGTAACTTCTTCTGTGTTCCTTCACTCAGGAGTCCACAGACAAATTTGTCCCGTAGGGTATCTGCCAGTCCTGCTCCGAACTGGCAGTGCTTTGATAGCTTGCGTAGTCCCGTAAGGTGCTCAGCATTGCTCTCATCTTTATGCTGAGTTCTCCTGTGGAATTTAAATCTTTCTGCTATCAGCAGCGGTGCAGGGTTTAGGTGTTCCTGTAGGACAGCAACAATTTCGTTAAAACTCTTCGCCTTCGGTTTGGCTGGAGTAATCAGGTCCCGCAATAGGCCGTACGTTCTAGCGCCCATTAAGTTTTGCAATACCGATGCCTTTTTCTCATCGGCTATTTCGTTTGCCTCGCAATATACCTCGACTCTTTCCACATACGTGGTCCAGTCCTCTATTGCTTTATCAAAGGCAGTGATACAGCCAGTCTTCGGCATCTTGAAAATCTAAAATGGCGCCTCCCGCGCTTTGCCTTCTTCCCCGATTTAACAAAATGGCACCACCCGCGCTTTGCCTTCTTCCCCGCTGGATTAAGATGGCGCCTCCCGCGCTTTGCCTTCTTCCCCGTTGTTGCTAGCGCTGCTTTCTGCGGTTTCCGTTGCAACCTGCAGTTCCTCGCGGTTTTCTGCGCGTTTAATATTTCTTTTTAAAAAAAAATTATTTTATTATTTTCCCGTTGTGGAACAACCCTGTGGGAATCTTGCCTCCCTCTTCTCGGGTCCGTACGCTGCCCGGCTTCGTAGCACTGGCTGCGCCCTGTGTGCTCCACCCTCTCTCTCTCTCCTCTTCCCGACAACGCTGCTCGGCCCCGTTGCAAGCCACCCGCTCGAGTTCTCGACCGCCGCAGCCCAGGAAGGATCAGTGTACTACCTGCCACCAACCCGATTAGCTGAAGCACCGTCGATAGGAACCAGGCCCCGCTCTCGACAGCTTCTCCAGCAATCTTCAACTCTGCTGACTAAGGGGTGGATGCCCACGGTTGACGCCCGTTTCTACTGCTTCTTTCTTCCTTCTGGCCTCGACCTCTGCTCACTTTGCTTCAGGAATGGATCCTATGAGGTGGTGCAGACTGTAGATAAGTTCGTATCTGCTCGTCGCCAATATTATGTCCGTGTATAATTGAGACACGGACAGCAGGAGTTGATTATAACAAGTCTTTACTGAATGGAGACAATCGGGAAACTGAAACTACAGAGGCTTGCTAGCGCCTTTTATACAGGGGTGGTCACTGCCGGTACTGCAGTCTGAGACCAGTTATTCCCTTAAAGGTACATACACAACAGACACCATCTTGAATTTATTTTTTAACTGTTTAAAAAATACGGGGACGGACTTTTAGCACGCATTGTTGCTGAAAACACCAAAAAGTTTTTTTTTTAAACTGCTGTTATGAAGACGGGACACCATGGTGAATTTTTTTTTAACTGTTTAAAAAAAACGGGGACGGACTTTTAGCGCGCATTGTTGCTGAAAACACCAAAAAGTATTTTTTAAACTGCTGTTATGAAGACAGGACACCATCTTGAATTTTTTTTTTAACTGTTTAAAAAAACGGCGACGGACTTTTAGCGCGCATTGTTGCTGAAAACACCAAAAAGTATTTTTTAAACTGCTGTTATGAAGACAGGACACCATCTTGAATTTTTTTTTTAACTGTTTAAAAAAACGGCGACGGACTTTTAGCGCGCATTGTTGCTGAAAACACCAAAAAGTATTTTTTAAACTGCTGTTATGAAGACAGGACACCATCTTGAATTTTTTTTTTAACTGTTTAAAAAAACGGCGACGGACTTTTAGCGCGCATTGTTGCTGAGACAGACAAGAGACAGAGAGGGAAGGAGAGAGAGAGGCTGGGGGGAGAGAGAGAGACTGGGGGGAGAGAGAGAGAGACGGGAGAGAGAGAGAGTAGAGAGACTGGGGGGAGAGAGGGAGAGAGAGAGAGACGGGGAGATAGAGAGAGAGAGAGAGACTGGGGAGATAGAGAGAGAGACTGAGGGGGGAGAGAGAGAGTAGAGAGACGGGGGGAGAGAGAGGAGAGAGACTGGGGAGAGAGAGAGAGACGGGGAGAGAGCAGAGAGAGACTGGGGAGAGAGAGAGAGACTGGGGGAGAGAGAGAGAGAGACTGGGGAGAGAGGCGGGGGAGAGAGAGAGACTGGGGGAGAGAGAGAGAGAGAGAGATGGGGAAGGGAGAGAGAGACTGGGGAGAGAGAGAGATAGAGAGACTGGGAAACAGAGAGAGAGAGATAGAGAGATGGGGAGCGAGAGAGAGATTGGGGGAGAGAGAGAGACTGGAGGAGGGAGAGACTGGAGGAGAGAGAGAGACAGAGAGAGAGAGAGACTGGGAGAGAGAGACTGGAGGAGGGAGAGTCTGGAGGAGAGAGAGAGACTGGGAGACTGGGGGAGAGAGAGAGACTGGGAGACAGAGAGAGAGAGGGAAGGAGAGAGAGAGACTGGGGGGAGAGAGAGAGACTGGGGGGAGAGAGACTGGGGGGAGAGAGAGAGACAAAGAATTCGACCCAACACAATCGTCGCTAAGCAAAAGGAAAAATATCTGTCATATTGGGCAGAAACAACAAAAACCCAAAGCAAACTCAATTGCTACTTGGCCCTAAACAGACAATACAACATGGCTGATTACCTGACCATGGTAAAGGATAGCAAACTGAGAAAAACCTTGACAATGTACAGACTTAGTGAACATAGCCTGGCGATCGAAAAAGGTAGACACAGGCAGACCCGGCTACCAAGAGAGGACAGGATATGTTCTCACTGCAGTCAGGGAGTGGTGGAGACAGAGACGCACTTCCTCACAGCTTGTAGAAAATATCAGGGCATAAGGGAGAATTTCTACCCAAAATTCACAAAAATATGCCCGGAATTCAGAAATTTGAATGACGACCAAAAACTCCCATACCTACTAGGGGAAGAGAGAAATTGTGTAACATTAGCGGCACACTATGTTACAGCTTGCCATAAACAGAGGGACAACCACTAAATATAAGAAAAGAGTATATACAAATTATATGAATGTATATTTATACACTCAGGGATATATCTGTTTATACACTGTATGGATAGATCTGTATTTTTGTGTACAACCATGAATGTTTTTCGATGCTTTGGCAACATAAGATGTACCTTGTCATGCCAATAAAGCGATTTGAATTGAATTGAATTGAGAGAGATAGAGACTGAGAGAGAGAGAGAGAGAGACGGGGAGAGAGAGAGAGAAACTGGGGGAGAGAGAGAGAGAGACTGGGGGAAGAGATAGAGAGACTGGGAGACAGAGAGAGAGAGAGACTGGGAGACAGAGAGAGAGATAAAGAGATGGGGAGAGAGAGAGAGATTGGGGGGAGAGAGAGGGAGAGGGCTAGAAAATCGGTATCGCCCCGTTTGGAGAGGGAAGGAGAGAGAGACAGAGAGAGAGGGAAGGAGAGAGAGAGAGAGAGAGAAGGAAGGAGAGAGAGAGAGAGAGAGACAGAGAGAGAGACAGAGAGAGAGGGAAGGAGAGAGAGAGACAGAGAGAGAGGGAAGGAGAGAGAGAGAGAGAGGGAAGGAGAGACAGACAGACAGAGACAGAGAGGGAAGGAGAGAGAGAGACCATGGCTGAATACCTGACCATGGTAAAGGATAGCAAACTGAGAACAACCTTGACAAAGTACAGACTTAGTGAACATAGCCTGGCCATCGAAAAAGGCAGACACAGGCAGACCCGGCTGCCAAGAGAGGACAGGATATGCTCTCACTGCAGTCAGGGAGTGGTGGAGACAGAGATGCACTTCTTCACAACTTGCGGAAACTATCAGGACATGAGGGAGAATTTCTACCCAAAATTCACAAAAATATGCCCTGAATTCAAAAATTTGAATGACCTCCAAAAACTCCCATATCTATTGGGGGAACAGAGAAAATGTGTAACTATAGCAGCAAACTATGTTACAGCTTGCCACAAGCAGAGGGACAACCAGTGACACATTAAATCTAAGAAAAGATTATATACATATTATATGTGCATATAGCTATGTATACATGGGTATACTTGTCTATACACTGTATGTCTAGATCGGTGTTTATGTGGTCAATCATACATGTATTTCTGTGCTTTGGCAACATAAGATGTATCTTGTCATGCCAATAAAGCAATTTGAATTGAATTGAATTGAGAGAATGGGGAGATAGAGAGAGAGAGAGACTGAGGGGGAGAGAGAGAGCGACTGAGCGGGGAGAGAGAGAGAGACGGAGAGAGAGAGAGGGAGAGACTGGGGGAGAGAGAGAGACTGGGGAGATAGATAGAGAGAGACTGAGGGGGGAGAGAGAGCGACTGAGGGGGAGAGAGAGAGACTGGGGGAGAGAGAGAGAGACAGGGAGAGAGAGAGAGAGTAGAGAGACTGGGGGGAGAGAGAGGAGAGAGACTGGGGAGAGAGAGAAAGAATAGGGAGATAGAGAGAGAGAGACTGAGGGGGAGAGAGAGAGACTGGGGGAGAGAGAGAGAGATGGGGGAAGGGAGAGAGAGACTGGGGAGAGAGAGAGAGACTGGGGAGAGAGAGAGAGAGAGACTGGGGAGAGAGAGAGAGAGAGAGAGAGAGCGATACCATTTTCAAATGCAAGAGAAGAATCTTGTAGAACAATTAACAGATTGTTCTGTGCATTATCCTGGGCATGTTATTGAAAACTTACCCAGACATCAAGGCCAGTGAAACATTCTCAAAGGCATAGGGAGTTGGGATTCATCCATGAGAGTGATCTAAAGTTTAGAAGCTGAAATAAATCTAGATTATGAAGGGTAGAGAAGACCCAAAATCAAATCAAAACGCCACCTGCCTCTAGGCTCATAAGAACAGTATTATTATTGCACAGTTCATCAGAAGATCTGTGTTAATGGAGTGTTAGGGTTTAATTTTCCACTTGGCAGATGTTTTTCTGGCTGTACAGACTGCAATCTCAGCCCCTGATTGAATTTTCAGTTTTTATTCCTGCTGATAATGAGCAGTTTTCAGTTCATTACTGTGAATTCAGCTGACACATGATGTTGAAGTAATTATTAGGGTAAAGCTCAGACTGTTAGCAAGTTTTACACCAGTTTACTGCCATGTGGGAAATTAGTCTCAGCTTTAATGTTACTTTGGGTGGTATTAGCAACAACTCTCTCAAATTCTGAACTAGGATTAACGTGACACTAATTGTTTTATAGTAGTGGACCTTAAACACCAATTTAGTTCATTATTGGGAGGTGAATCAATTACTACAAGTCATGCTGCATAGTTCGAATCATCTCCTTCCATACTGTGCCAGCATCGTTTGTCATACTCGGACCAGCCATTAAGCTAAGCCAGCAAACTAAAGACAATACAATTGAAGTCATTTAAAAGAAAACCTGTCACAATGTACCAGATAGAATGACACTGTATGTGCAGGTATGCTGTACTAATATTCATGAATTTTTCACACACTACTGCCCAATACAACATACACAACCACACCTCTTTGCACAACATTTTATTATTGGATAATTCTGTTTGATTCCTTGAACATGAAAGCAAGTTCAAAATTAACTGAAGAAACTGATTATCTGTTGCAGCAATTCACTATTACATTTTATATGTAGGAGCCATCTGTTTATCGCTAACACAGTAAACTCTTTTGTATCTGGCACCGACGGGACCGGGATGGTGCCGGTTGATTAAAAATTCCGGATTACAGAGAGGTAGGCAATTTTTAACACAAAAAATATAAAAACCACTGACTAATTCGGCCACCGTGGGAAACTCAGACTCGGAAAAACGAAAAATGGATGGATTCGGCAAGATTACCGGCTATCTATTTTGCTGGTTATTAAAGAATTCCGGTTGATTAGGTGCCGTTTAAACGAGAGTTTACTGAATTTGAAAACCCTTGCATTTACCTGCACTTCCTGTCTACACCACTCGATTTTCTGCTGTCATGTCTTTGTCACACTTTTGCCTATTATAAAAGCTTGTTAACATTTATAATGAGTTTTGTCCTGCCAATTGTTCAATTGCTCAATCTGTGCCAGCTTCACTGTCATGTTGTTTTTGCCGAAACTTCCAGAAGGTAAGTAATAAATGGTAACTAAACATTACTTTTTTTATTATTAAC
Source organism: Somniosus microcephalus (assembly GCF_052327205.1). Taxonomy (NCBI): domain Eukaryota; kingdom Metazoa; phylum Chordata; class Chondrichthyes; order Squaliformes; family Somniosidae; genus Somniosus; species Somniosus microcephalus. Next base: position 162,025,955 of record NC_140999.1, read on the forward strand.
GTTTTAAACGTTGAATTGTTGTAGGTTTCATTTGATTTTTATTGTTTTACCCACCTCTAGCATTTCCACCCACCCCATGCTCTTTTTCACGAGTAACACAGTTTGGGGTCGGGGGTCTGCAATGCTTCTCCTCCACGTATTCTCACTTAACTGCTGAGGCTCAAATGACCCAGGTCTACCTCTTGCTTGCCGCTCGCTATCATTGTTGGCCTCCAGCCATTCTTCCCCAACATGCTTCCTAGTATCTGTAGTTGTCATCAACCATCTGGGCTTCCATGGCAGCAGTATGTGCTGCTGTGAAAGCTGCCAGAATTGTAATAAGACGTTCCATCAGAGTGGGTTTCACTGCAGTGCTGATGGAGCTGACCACTCGGTCCACGTTGGACAGAATGGTTTGCATGCTCTGCGCAAAGTCTTGCGACAGGTTGGAGCTAGACTCCTCCTTGCTCCAGGACATTGTGCACAAGCTCTCTGGCAGGCTGCCCAGTGCACCAAGCATTTCCCAATGTATGCCCATGAGCTGTCTTCGGGAGCCTTCCACTGAAGTCGCAGTCACATTTATTTCTTATGAGCAAAAAAGTCACATGAAAGGGGTGGTGTGTGTGGTCAGCTTTGCCTCTGACTCCTGAGCGGTTCGAATCGCTCCCACTCCCTTGGTTCTAGACCTGGTCTTATTTGGGGTTTGTAATGAAATTGCAGCAAACAACTGAATTTGAGACAAGAACTTTGGTTTTTATTTGAGACAAGAAAATATACACAACACAATAATCTTATCACTCTAAAAGGGGGAACACTTCGGAATATATGAGGGAGAATGACAATAGACAAAATATTTCACCCCTCCAAATCCCACTACACTAACTAGGTTGGATTCCAGAGGACCAGGGAAATGTTCACCAAGCGCAGGAATAATCAGAATCAGAATCATAATCAACTTTATTGTCATTGTTAGTGCACAAGTGCAGTACAACGAAATGTAGGCTTGCGGCTCCCGAGAGCGTACATTTAGATTAAGACATTTAAACATTCAACATACATTTGGCTTGTAATACATTAACATAAACATAACCATAATAAAGTGCATTGGCAGATGTGCAGGCTTTAGAGTTTATTTGTGGAGTTCAGTAGGATGACAGCCCTGGGAAAGAAGCTGTTCCTAAATCTGGTCGTACGGGTGCGAATGCATCTGTAGTGTCTCCCAGATGGCAGGAGGGCGAACAGACTGTGGCTGGGGTGGGTAGGGTCTTTGATGATGGACCGTGACCTCCGTAAACAGCATTTCTGGTATATGTGTTCTATGGTCGGTAGCCGGGTGCCGGTAATGCGTTGGGCAGTTTTGACTACCCGCTGCAGGGCTTTCCGGTCATAGTAGCTACAGCTGCCATACCATACTGTGATACAGTTCGTCAGGATGCTCTCTATTGTGCAGCGGTAAAGGTTAGAGAGGATCAGGGGTGACAGGTTACATCCCTTCAGCCTCCTTAGGAAATATAGGCGCTGCTGGGCCTTCCTCACCAGAGAGGAGGTATTGAGGGACCAGGAGAGGTCTTCTGTGATGTGGACTCCAAGGAACTTAAAGCTGTCCACCCTTTCCACCACAGCCCCATTGATGTGGATGGGGGTGTGACTTCCGCCTTTAGACTTCCTGAAGTCCACAATGTTTTCTTTGGTTTTCTTGACGTTAAGGGCCAGGTTGTTATCGGCGGACCACTTCACGAGATGCTGGACCTCCTCCCTGTAGGCTGACTCATCGTTGTTGGTGATCTGGCCTACTACCGTGGTATCATCCGCAAACTTGATGATGGTGTTGGAACCATGAACAGCCACACAGTCGTGGGTGAAGAGGGAGTAGAGGAGGGGGCTCAGCACACATCCTTGTGGGGCCCCCGTGTTCAGGGTCGGGGGGGGGAGGTGTGGTTACCTAATTTGACAGACTGGGGTCTGTTTGTTAGGAAGTCCAGGGTCCAGTTGCAGAGGGAAGTGTTCAGGCCAAGAGTGTGGAGTTTGGTGGCCAACTTGTTGGGGACGATAGTGTTGAATGCTGAGCTGTAGTCTATGAACAGCATTCTGATGTAGGTCTCTTTACCATCTAAGTGATACAGTGCAGAGTGTAGAGCAGTTGTGATTGCATCCTCCGTTGATCTGTTTGCACGATAGGCAAACTGGTGTTGGTCAAGAGAGGCGGGAACACTGGCTTTGATGTGAGCCAGGACCAGTCTCTCGAAACACTTCATTATGATGGGTGTGAGTGCGACAGGTCGATAGTCGTTCAGGCACATCACAGCCATTTGTTTTGGCACAGGAATAATGGTAGCGGTCTTGAAGCATGTAGGGACTACTGCCTGGGCCAATGACAGATTGAAGATGGCGGTGAAGACATCAGCCAGCTGATCAGCACATTCCTTGAGTACCCGGCCAGGGATGCTATCCAGTCCAGCAGCCTTTCGTGTGTTCACTCCGCGTAGAACACCCCTTACGTCAGAGGTCGACAGAGTGAGCACCTGGTCTTCCGGGGTGGCAAGGCTTTGGTAGCCAGCTCCCTGTTGTCCCTGTCGAAGCAAGCGTAGAAGTTGTTAAGCTCCTCCGGAAGGGAGGCATCGCTAACCAGGGGGCTGGTGTTTTTGCACTTGTAGTCAGTGATGGACTGGATGCCTTGCCACATGCGCCGGGGGTCCGAGTTGTTGTGGAAATGATCCTCTATCCGTAGTGTCTGTTTCCTTTTGGCAGTCCTGATACCCTTTTTTAGGTTGGTCCTAGCTGCACTGTAAGCCGCCGCGTCGCCAGATTTAAATGCTGCGTCGCGTGCTTTCAACAGCGAGCGGACCTCTCCGTTCATCCAGGGTTTCTGGTTGGGGTATGTCCTGATATTTTTATGGGTCATGACGACCTCGACGCAGCTGTTAATGTAGAATAGCACTGTGGATGCGTATTCCTCGATGTCATTATGGGCAAACATGCCCCAATCAGTGCGTTCGAAACAATCCTGAAGCTCCGAGACTGCCCCCTCTGGCCATACTTTCACTGATCTCATTGATGTTCTCACTCTTTTGATGAGCGGTTTGTATGCCGGGGCTAGGAACAGGGAAAGGTGGTCAGACTTCCCAAGGTGGGGGCAGGGAATGGTCTTATAAGCGTCTACAATGCTCGTGTAGACTTGATCCAGTGTGTTCTCCCCTCTTGTGGGGCAGGAAACATTCTGGTGGAATTTCGGGAGTACAGTTTTTAGGTTTATGTGATTGAAGTCCCCCGCGACGATAAAAGCTCCATCTGGGTGCGCAGTTTGTTGTTCGCTGATGGCCCTGTAGAGGTCCTTCAGTGCTAGTTTGGCATTAGCGTGTGATGATAACAGCCGTGAATTCCCGAGGCAGGTAGAAGGGTCTGCACCTTACCATGAGGAATTCCAAATCAGCCGAACAGGATCTATCGATTATGTCCCTGTTAGTGCACCAGGCATTGTTAGTGTAAATGCACAAACCGCCTCCCTTGCTCTTACCGGAGTCTGCAGTTCTGTCAGCGCGGAAGACCGTGCGTCCTTCTAGTTGGATGGTGGTGTCAGGGATGCCGTTGTTCAACCAGGTCTCTGTGAAGATCATGGCGCAGCATTCCTTTGTCCTTTTCTGTGAGGAGAGATAAAGTTTGATCTCATCCATTTTATTTTCTAGTTACCTGACGTTGGCCAGGAAAATACTTGGGAGGGAGGGTTTGTGTGGGGCCCTCTTCAGCCTATTTTGGATTCCGGCCCTCTTACCCCGCTTCTGCTTGCGTTCTCTGCGCAGTCTGCGCCGACTTCCAGCTGGTCCCGGGGGTCGGGCGATGTCGGGAGGCAGATCGATGGTGCCGAGTGTTAGCCGCACGCAGTCGGCCCCAATGTCGAGGAGCGTCTGCCGGCTGTACAGTAGGTCTGCCCTCAATTCCCATATCAGCAGAGTCCAGAAGAGACTCAGAAAGAGGGTGAAAATGCTCAGTCTCGGGAGAGACAAAGCCGCTGCGTCCGTGTGCGCCGCCATTTTTTTTTTTTTTTTGTAGAGTGGGAAAATCGTGTAGATCTTCGGTTTCTTCCGAGTTGGTTTCTTATTGGTCACAGTGGCCCAGTATTACCTGGTCGTTGGTAATATCGTTGGTTGATTGTTTCTTGGGGCCCTTGGTTGCCGCGATTCCTTTCCATTCTCCTTCTGTTGTCCTTCCGTCGATTGATTGTCCCGAGGCTGATGTCTTTCGAATGAGCTGTGCCTCTTCTGTGTCTGTCCGAACTGTACTGCTGACTTCAATTCACTGACTGCTGTTTCAATTCTCTGACTGTTTCTGTGTAAAAGCAGGTCTCAATTGTACTGTTTTGAGGCCTTGCTTATCTGCCCGCCAAATCTTCTCTGGCTCATTGTTAATTTTGGTGGGCTCGTTAACTTTAATAGTTTTAAAATTCTTATCGAGTTTTGACTTGGTCCCATCTATTTTTAATTGACTTTTAACTAGTTTTGGGATTGCTTCGAAATCAGTTTAAGTGTGCAAAGTGGTTTGGATGTCTCTGTGAGTAGTTTAATCTGTTGTTCGATTGTCTTCTCCTGCTGGGGTCAGGGTCCCTTTTGTTGATTAGTGGCATGTACTGTATTATTCATATTCTTGATGGCCCTGTAGGTTTTTGGCGGGAACTGTCCTTCCGTGGGCCTATTGTCTTTATGTAGAATGGCTGGGACGGTCCAGAACATTCCCAGACAATCTGGCCTTTTCCAATACTCAAACTGTCTGTCCCACAGTGCCCAACCCAGTTCCTTTGTTGCAGCTTTCCACAGGCCTGGACATGCCTTTTAAAATAGCCAAATCTTCCTGGGGTTTTGACTTTAAGGGGGAGAAATTTGGTTGGTTGCGCCACTGATTAACGCCTAAAGAGGCCGAGAAGTGGGGCGCTAGCCAATTTCCGGGCGGGCGCAGGGCGCCTAGTGCCTCGCTCCATATTGAGCATGCATTTAGCGCCGGCACTAAATCCTAGCGCCCGCTCACGGGCGCAGGCTGATTATGACATCATTTGAGTGTGCAACGCCTTTTGGGCGCCCCGGACCAAAAATTCAGTGGTGCCCCCCTCCGTAGCGCCTGGCGCTAATAGTGACAGCTTACCTGGAACCTTACCAAGTCACTCTCGGGCTGGAGGAGCGTTATTTAAAGGGGACTGGTGTGGCTTAAAAGCGGCAGCCATTTTTGGAGCACAACTTCCTCGAGAGCTACAAAGAGTTACTGAACTGCACACTGAGAGCCATTTGACCACTGAGCCAGCGCAGGCAGACGATCTTCAGCCTTCTGACCATCACCTTGCTGTTGGTGAGCCTTGACAACGGGGAACCTTCCTGTGGGCACTTATTATGGGGGGCTGCATTGGAGGGGAATGTCCTGCTGCTGAATCATCTGGAAAGGGCACTGAGATGCTGGGAGAGGGGGGCGGGCATGGCCAGACGGAGGAGGGCCAACAGACGTCGCCACAGCAGACCTTACGCTGGCAGGGTTTTCCGACAGCAGTTTTCCTACATGAACATGCCGGAGGAGCAGTGTGTCAGAAGGCTGCGATTTAGAAAGGAGGTGGTGACTGAGCTGTGCCAGCTGCTTCAGCCAGATCTGCAGCCTCAGATAAGGTGCAGGACATCTCTGTCAGTGGCTGAGAAGATGCCTGCTGGCCTGAACTTCTACGCGAGCAGCTCTTCTCAGGCTGCGCGTCAGAGGCTGATCAGAAGTAGCTTCTAGGCCCCTCTCTCGGAATGCTTGCTGCCATTCCAAGAACAGGAATGGAACCGGTCTGATACCACCAAGCCTGTGAAGGGCAAGATGCATGTAAATAGCAGGCATGGCCATTGTAAATGAAGAAAGTGTTTCATTACACAAAATGTGGTTCCTTCAAACATGAGAAAGCTATGGCAACAGAAAGCAAAACTAATACACTGACACATAACTGACTCTCACACCCGGGAGACTGTCCAAAACATAAATCACATTCCGACCATCTTCCTTGGCCTTGATTCGACTGCGCCAACCAAAGCATCCAATGCCCCATCAGTGAGGCGTTCCACCCTCTGCCTCACCCTTTCCATGTCTTGCTAGGCTGGTGTGCCACAGGTAGGCTCCCACCGCTTTGAAGGCCTACAAGGCAGTGAGTGTGTCTGGTGATGCCAATTGACCTGCCCCTTTAAGAGCTGGCCGGCGCCAGTGTGTCTCAGGGAAAGTGATTATTGACAACACCTTTGCTGCACCCCGCCGCCGCAAAATTGGGTTGCGCCGCTGGGTTAGCGCCTTAAGAGTAGCGTGCAGCGCCTGATTTAGCGCCACAATCACCTTATCGCGCCAGGTGGCGCTAAATTGTGCCTGGCGCTAAACTTTGCGCATCGCCAGGACTAGCGCTCCAAACGCGGCTATACCGAATTTCTAGGCCTAAGTCCCTTTTGGCCCAATATTCTTTAAAACAGTCCAAAATCTCTCCTTTTCTTGGTTTGGGGGAATCTGTAGAATTTTTGCGAGCCTTACATATACTTGTTTTAAACTTGAATATATCTGCAGTTTGCAAAGACAATTAAAAACTTGTAAACATTTCTGTTGTGTGCTCATACCATTACAGTGCACCAGCGCTTTTGTGAAGCAGAACCTGTGTAAAAACAGTTTGCCTTCTCTAACTCATCTGCTTTATTTTGCAAATTTTCTACTCAACCTTTGATAGATTTTCTTTTCTTTTCAGTTTATGTCGACAACATTGCCAGTGAAAGGTCTGAATTATATACAACTAATCTTGTCCATATGGTTAATTGCATTTCACTGATATGAAAGCGGCATAAACTTGCATATTAAAATGTGCAATAGAATTATATTTTTTGAAAATAACTTTCTGACAGAAAATATGGATTGAAAGTATGAGGCACATATGAAAAACCATATGGCACACTGCAACTTTAATTTAGTTGCAATTAATTTTAAAATTTACATGCCGTATGACCAGATTCATCCAACAATCTTAGAGACTGAACTGAGATTGAAACATATGGTCTAGTTTGGTTGTTTCTGTCCACAATAAAACTCTGCACTTCAGTCAACTTCCCCTCTTGCCTTACTGAAAAGCAGAATGACAAGCAACTCAAACAGTAAAATTATCACATTGTGGATACTACAGATATGCAAACATATGTGACAGGAGTTCTCATTCAAACAGGGCAGGCTTTTGTTGAATGCTTTGTTTTGTGCTTGCCTTAGCCTTTTCTTCCCCCCCCACCCCCCCACATTGTTATGTCTGACATTGGGGATAGGTACTCGATTGCCTTGGCCTGAGCACATGAAGTTTGATAGTGCTGTTATCGTTATATTTATGTCTGACATTGGATATAGGTATTCGATTGCTTTTGCCTGTAAGAGTGTGGTTGCATCAGCCATTAAAAGCGACATGAGTTGAGTTCTACATATGGCCTCTGGATTATCTTTGCAAACGCAACACCCATCACAACTAAGGCTGAGATTGAACATAAGGTACGTTTGGTAGAAGATTATTCCTCTTAAAATATTTTGCCAGCTCAAGAGTAACTCAATCAAATGTTGAGAAGAAACAATACATAAACAAAACCATAAACGAGATCAGGGCACTCCCTTCTCATGCTGCTCCCTGTAGCATGGTCCTCTGGTTTCCTGAATCCTTTAAAGTTCTCACAGATAATGGAATGTTGATACTTGGGATTCTACTGTAGATGTTTGCTTCACACAGTGCATTATATGTTTGCGGTAAAGCATGATTGAAATCCCTAAAATTTGAACAGTTTGATAACAAGTCTTTGCCTCAGCATTCTACATTTACGTAAGTACGGTAATACATTAATGCTTTGTCTCATCTAGAAGTCATTGGTGGTGGTACTAGGAACCCAAAGCAGAAAATACATTACGTTCCCCAGTGCTGACACTCCTTGGCTTAATACATATGAACATACTCAGGGGGAAAGACACCATCAGGCTCATCAGTGTTCACCCTATCCATTGGACAATGTAGCCTTGTGCAGCATCCTTCTCTAATAAGGACAAACATTTGGAAAAACGATATTAATGAATGGAAAATATAAAAATAAATTGAAGACTCAAACAGCTGATTAAAACTATAGAAAATGGGTATAAAAATGTCTCTCTAAACTTGTTGAAATTTTTTTTTTAATGTTAAAAGTAAAAAGGAATACAAAGAGCTACAGGAAACACTTCAGAGCACTCAAAAACAAAAGGTAAAGTTGAACGATAAAATCTTGTAGCAGAAATTTTCTGCTTTTGCACTTGGAAATAGTGGAATGTTGGGAGTGGATATTGGAATAAAGTGTACAGAATAGAGAATGCCTATTACCTAATAAAATTGGGCAGGTTGTGTAAATAGGTCCACTATCCTCCACACCCAATATTTCCATGTGCGTTCTGGGCATGTGATGCCCAGCACAGTAGTTCAAAATCAGAAAGTTTACTCATGTTGATGAGCCGAATCACTGGGAAAAAAAAAATCACCCACTGCCATAGAAAGAAAATTTGCCATAATTTTTGACTTTGTACTATTATAAAAAAATCAACACAACTGCAAAATTAAATTGGCTCAGACACTTCTGGTTAATCCTACAACAGGAGTGTCACTTCCACTTATTACAGATTGAAATGTTCTTAAATGTGAAACACAAGATTAAACTTCCTGGATCAAGTTAACCCAAGCGATCCATTGGGACATTTCATCTTCCATAATCTCTTTAGATTTCTTGCTCCATACATCAGTGTGTAGCAGAAGAATTTTTTTGAAATATTTAATTGCCCACCCAATAATTCTATTTTTTTCTATTATTTGATTCGGGTCTGGAATTTTTGCTTTGCATATCCCAATACACTGTTGTGATGTAAATCAGATAATTGTTCTCTGACATGTGTATACCCCTTTCCCAACCCCTTGTAGTACTTTCTGTAAGTCATTTTTAAAATAATATTTTTGTGTATCAATTGCTCTGCACATGACTTTTTGTATAAAAAATGCTTCTGGTGATTTTTTTTGGTTTCATCAAATAAATTAGCATATAAATTCATATTATGAGATTAGATATTTTATCTATGATTTTCTTAAGTATTATGTGAAGACCTACATCTACAACAGTCACAACCTTCATAGATTGATATTAAATAGTATGTCAATGTAAAAAAGTGCTTGCATTTATATAGTGCCTTATCATGTTCCAAAGCACTTCACATACAATGAATTACTTTGATGGTAAACATGGCAGCCAATTTGCAAGCAGCAAAATTCCATAAACAGTAAATGACAATATGGCCAGATGATAGTGGCTTTTTTGTTGGGGTTGCTTGAGAGAAGAATTCTGGTGAGGAAAACATAGGAACTCTCTACTTCAAATAGTGTCATAGGATCATTTACATCCAGCTAAACAGGCAGGCATGGTCTAGGTTTAACCTCTCATTCGAAGAATGGCACCTCCGCCAATGCAGCACTCCTTTGGAATCGTAATGAAGTGCCAGCCTAGATTATGGGCTCAAATACTGGAGTGAGGCTTAGATGCATAAGCCCTAAAATCCCTGGGGCGTAAGTCTGAGAGGAAGGGGCTGAATATGAACAGTTGAGACCTGGTGAGTGTCCCTTTTGAGGCTTTCTAAAGGCCCCAAAACCATCACCAGATTATGGTAATTGATCCTGGAAGGGGCTAATTATCTTCTCTAGTCGGAGTGGTTCCAGTGGGAGCTGAAATAAAAAAACACATTTTAGCCTCCAGAGGACTTTGCCCCACCTTACAAGGGTGGATCAGCTCAAGCCAGGGCATTGGCTGCTGATGCACCCTTACAGATCCTGGTGGCCTGCCTCTGCAACGCAAATGACTCCATCCTTGGAATTTTGGACAGGGTCTCCATCCTTGGGTGAGAGAGGGTGGGGATTCTTCTCTGCTGTACTTGCAGGGTGGAGCGGAGCTCCTGAAAGTTCAAAGCCTTAATCTTCTAACTTAAAAGGTAAGAGTGGTAACAGTTGAGCCAAGGTGAGAACAGGGCAGTAGTGCACAATAATTACAGTGGTTCTCCAGATGTAATGCTGCCAATCAATAATATCACAACCAACAACATTTTCAAATTTTAAGATGTTTCTTAAAGTAGATTTGATCTGTAGCTTAGTCTTTGTGAGAATTAATTTGTTGATTTTGCAAACATTCTAGAACTTTGGGAGATTAAATTCCACTAAACAGTTATTTTCACAGTTCAACCATTTAACTTACTTTGTTTGAAATAAAGGTTTTAATAATCTAAGTCATTAAAGCTATAGAATTATAAAATTGTGCAGAAAATGTTTGGTATTGATACATAGTGAACACAAACATATCCAAGAAGGGCACAGGCAAACAATAACATTCATTCTCTTTACTGTCTCATGAATGATATCCCAGGATAATGGCAAACTAAATGCCAAAAATGAGAAGCTGCAGCTTTCACCTCCCAAATAAAAAAGAAAACTGAATGAAAGTTCTGTGTGATGACTTTTATAACAAAGAATAATTTTCAAAGTTAGACGATGTAGAAAATAATCACACAGAAGAGGAAAAAAAATGTTTGGGTAAATTCTGCAATCCCATGCTCGCAGTAGGGAAGCTGCACTCGAGTGGGGTCCAAGATGAAAGACTGATGCCAGTTAATCTAGAAAATGGCTTCTGTGGTGTATGTGCCTTTAAGTGCAATTGTGGTGTATGTGCCTTTAAGAGCCCCAGGTGTGCGTAATGCCAGTAATTGCCACTTGGGCTATATAAGCCTGTGTATTGTGTATATCCTTTAGAACCGCCCCCCAGACTTGCTTAGTAAATACCTATGAACCAACTCCTGTCTTCAGTGTCTTTATCTACACACGGACACTACAGTGGCGACGAAGTGGAAACGGACTTACCTGCAATTCGGCAGCACCTCAAGGACATCGATTCCTCCAGCGTCCAGAAGACTCAAGGAAGTAATAGAAACTGTGGTTTCACCAGCTGGCCAAGCTGGTGGCAGGTACTGCGCTAATCCTTCCTGGGCGTCAGGCTGGGGCTCCAGCGGCAGGCTCTACAGCTGAGACAGGCAGCGAAATCGGAGGCAAGCAATAACGGACTGGGAGGGTGCACTCGGGAGACGGCCGGCGCGGCAAGCAGGTCAGCGTTTAGACCTCCGTCGGGAACGAGTCTCCAACAGTGAATAAACGGAAACCACAGTAAAACAGCGTTGTTATCGGTAGCAGCGGCGGGAAAGCGCAGGAAGCGCCATATCGTTGCTACAGAGAGAAAAAAAAAAGCACGGGAAGCGCCATATCTTTTTTGAAATGCCTAAGTCTGGCAATATTGATGCTTTTGATAAGGAAACAGAGCCTAACTTTGGCAATATTGATGTTTTTGATAACAAGATAGAGGATTGGACCACATATGTAGAAAGAGTGGAGGTGTTTTGCACCGCAAATGGAATAGAAGATGAAAAAAAAGCTTCAGTGCTTCTGGATCTAATGGGCGCAGAAACATACAAGCTGTTACGCAACTTAATCACTCCAGCCGAACCGATGGACAAGAATTTTGAGGAGATTGTTGATACCCTACACTGCCAATTCGAGGCAGGACTGGCAGATTCTCTGCAAGACAAATTCATCTGCGATCCCCTAAGTGTAGAAACACAAAAAAAGGTATCTTCTGGAAAAGATTTAACACTGGACAAGGCTTTCAGTGCAATAGGAGCGGCAAAGATACAGCAAAGGCCACAGGACTTTGGCACCCATGAAATGACACGGGGTTTTGAGAGATGTTATCGCTGCGGCAGATCCAACCATGACCAGAGGGATTGTTGGTTCAAAGAAAAAGCATGCAGGCGATACGGAAAGATGGGACACATTCCACGTGTATGCCGATCTGAAAATAAAAAATCCACTAACGGGAAAAGAATCAATAAGGAAAAGCACAGAAAGGTACAAATGATGACGGACAGTAGCTCCAAAGACCAGAAGAGCGATAGCGACTCCGGAAACAAGAGACTAAGCTCTCTCAAATTACATAATGTAATTGCCAATGAAGATTACCAGACCATTTGGGTTACCCTCATAATAGCAGGGTCCCCAGTTAAAATGGAGCTAGATACAGGATCAGCTCTAACCGTAATAAATCGACGAGATTACGAGAGGCTATTTTCGCATATACCTCTAAAAGACACATCCATTATCTTAAAAACATATACGGGGCAGAAAGTATACCCCAAAGGAAAAATAAAGGTGCCTGTGGTATACAACGGCAAAGAAATACAAAAGTTGTATTTATACATTCTACAAGATGGTGGTCCACCGTTGTTGGGACGTGAATGGATAAGGAAGATACGTTTAGACTGGCACTCCATTCAGGCACTGACGGTGACCAGTAAGGAAAAAAACAATGATGACATCATACCTGAACGATTAAAAGACATCTTGGCCAACGCCAAAGAAGTGTTTCAAGAGAAACTAGGAACCTTGAAAGGCATCACCGCCTCAATAAAAGTGGAAGATGCAGCAATTCCAAAATTTTTTAAGGCAAGACCGGTGCCATACGCAATACGTCCAGCAGTCGAGGCAGAGCTGGAGAATTTGGAAAAGGCAGGCGTATTATCCAAAATAGATTGGCGCGAATGGGCAACACCCATCGTTCCAGTCATGAAAAAAGCATTGAAAAATAACTCTGAGGAACAGAGAAAAATTCGCATCTGTGGGGACTTTAAGGTGACTGTAAACCCGATCCTTCACACGGTACAGTATCCTCTTCCGAGGATAGAAGATATTTTCGCCTCACTATCCGGAGGAAAACGTTTCACAAAAATTGACTTGGCACAGGCATATCTACAGATGGAGGTTGAGGAGACCTCTAAAAAGTATCTCACAATAAACACACACAAAGGCCTGTACCAGTACAATCGACTGGTTTTTGGAGTAGCATCAGCTCCAGCTATCTGGCAAAGAGCTATGGAGCAAGTCCTGCAAGGGATTCCGGGGACTCAGTGTTACCTAGACGACATCCTTATAACAGGAGAAAATGACAACGAGCACCTTGCCAATTTGGAGCAGGTGCTCACTAGGCTGAAAGAACGGGGCCTACGAGCAAATCGCCCCAAGTGCGAATTTTTCCAAAATCAGATATCATATTGTGGCCACATAATTAATAAGGAAGGGTTGCATAAGTCACCTGAGAAAATTGAAGCAGTTATAAAAGCCCCAGCACCTGAAAATGTTTCACAATTGAGGTCATTCCTGGGATTAATAAATTACTATCATAAATTTTTACCGAACTTATCAACTATTCTACACCCTCTTAATGATCTTCTACACACAGGAGTGATTTGGAAATGGAACGAAGACTGTAAATGTGCCTTCCATAAATGTAAAGACTTAATCACATCCGAGAAAGTTTTGGCTCATTACAACCCATCACTACCAATCAGACTGGCGTGCGATGCATCCCCTTACTGCATAGGAGCGGTATTGTCCCATAGATTCCCTGATGGCTCGGAACGGCCGATAGCTTTTGCGTCACGCTCATTGAACTCAGCTGAGCGTAACTATTCCCAGATAGACAGGGAAGCACTCAGCCTGGTATGGGGAGTGAAGAAATTCAACCATTACCTACACGGACAAAAATTTACCTTGCTGACTGACCATCAACCCCTCATCTCCATATTCAACCCTAAGAAAGGTGTCCCCATTATGACGGCACAAAGACTACAGAGGTGGTCCCTTTTTCTAGGGGCACACCAATACAACATTGAATACAAAGGGTCAAAACAGCATGGGAATGCTGACGGTTTATCGCGCCTGCCATTGCCAACGATAGAAGAGGTACCTACAGTAGACCCAGTAGAGATATTCCACTCTACCATAGTGGAATGTCTACCGGTGACAAATTCTGCCATTGAAAGGGAGACCAGAAATGACCCTACTCTCTCACGGGTCTACGATTTAACAATGAAGGGATGGCCAGCACATGGCGAACCACTGTTGCCAGCATTCTCACAAAGAAGAGAACAGCTGTCAGTGTGCCGAGGAACCTTGATGTGTGGATCCAGAGTGGTGATTCCACCCAAACTCCAGGATAAAGTGCTAAAGGAGCTTCACGAGGGGCATCTGGGTGGAGTGAAAATGAAGAACCTAGCTAGGGCGTTTGTATGGTGGCCAGGTATCGATGGAGACATCGAAGACATGACCAAGAGCTGCCTAGGATGCCAGAAGGTCCAAAATGCTCCGCCACAGGCCCCTCTACATCCATGGGAGTGGCCCTCATCTCCCTGGCAAAGGGTGCACATCGACTTTGCTGGTCCATTTATGGATTCAATGTTCTTAATCGCAGTTGATGCACACTCCAAGTGGCCGGAGGTAATAAAGATGTCCTCCACCACCACGGAAAAAACTATCACAGTATTAAGGACCATATTTGCCAGGAATGGGCTGCCGGAACAGATATGTTCTGATAATGGACCGCAATTTGTGTCCGAAGAATTCAGAAAGTTCTTAAAGAACAATGGGGTAAAGCACTACACGTCCGCCCCATACCATCCCGCCACCAATGGATTGGCTGAAAGGTTTGTCCAGACCTTTAAGAAGGCCATAAAGGCCATGGGTAATGAAGACATAAAACTTCAGCACAAGGTGGATAACTTCTTATTTGCATATAGGAATGCAACACATATGGTTACAAACCAAACTCCCGCCATGATGTTCTACAATAGAAACCTAAGATGCCGGCTGGATTTGGTCAAGCCCAACATCCGAAGGGACGTGGAGAACCGGCAGTTTCAGGGCATGAATGAAAGGCCAACTAGGACCTTCCAGATAGGCCAACCGGTTTTGGCCCGGGACTACCGTACCGAGAAATGGCAGCCTGGAACTATCTGCACACGACTAGGACCACTGATGTATACCGTGGACATCGGAGAAAGCATAATAAGGCGCCATGCTGACCAAATCATCAAGTCATCCGAAAAGGGACAACCTACACCACCACGCTATACATCTAACGATGAAGTAGAGATACCCATATCTACCTCCGATCCGGTGATACTGGAACCCGATGAACCCGACACTGGCCTTCAAGCCGAATCAGCCTTGCCAGAAGAACCTACTACACCACCAGAAACTACTACACCCCCGAGGCGTTATCCGGACCGAGTCAGGAAGCCTCCTGAGAGACTAACTTATAATTAATTAATACAGCAATGTATATTATTTTGCATATAACATGTAATTAATAATTACTTAAAGTATGATGTACTAGTTAGCTAGAAGGGGAGGAATTGTGGTGTATGTGCCTTTAAGTGCAATTGTGGTGTATGTGCCTTTAAGAGCCCCAGGTGTGCGTAATGCCGGTAATTGCCACTTGGGCTATATAAGCCTGTGTATTGTGTATATCCTTTAGAACCCCCCCCCCAGACTTGCTTAGTAAATACCTATGAACCAACTCCTGTCTTCAGTGTCTTTATCTACACACGGACACTACAGCTTCCTCAAAGAAGGATGATCTTCTGGAAAAAAACTCTCAAAATGCAGAAACCATGTTAAATATTTCTTTCTTTAATGCCAACAAAAGAAAAACAATTTTAATAAGGTCATTTATAAGCACCGTTTGCAATTTTAAAAATTGTTTATAGGGTAGAATTGACTGCTGTCGATTTTATAGAATGAGCACTTAATATGATGGTAACAAATACCTTGATCTTCTCTTTTGAAAGGATGTCATGTTCTTGGGTTTTAATGCTAAATATTTTCTCAGATTAAGCATCACCAACCGTGTAAGCAGACCTCACATCCCCTATGATCTGCAGGGTGCCTTGCCCTGCCCAATATCTAAACAGTTGATAGCGTAATCCAGGATCGCAGCAGAGATCGGTCTGTACTCCAGCTACTGAAATGTATCACGTGCTGTCATGTGATTCTCCTCTCTTCAAAAGCTGGACTGAATATACACTCTATCAGACCGAACCTCAAGCTATAAATTAACAACTGGTTTATTTGAATTAAACAGATAAATGAACAGTGCACAGTATAAAGTAATGAATCATACACTTTGCTATCTTCCATGATACATAAATTTATAAAGTGTAATGTAAAGTGATAATACATTACAACTGTGGCTACACTTCAAAAGTACTTTGTTGGCTGTAAAGTGCTTTGGGAGGTCCTGAGGTTAAGAGAGGCACTATATAAATGCAAGTCTGATTTTCACTCCCTCAGTACTGCACTGGGAGTGTCAGCCTAGATTTTGGTGCTCAAGTCTCTGAAGTGGGACTTGAACCCACAACCTTCTAACTCAGGTGAGAGTGCTACTGAGCCACAGCAGACACTAGTAGAAATTTTGCAGAAATTAGCTCGCCATGATTGATCTTAGGGTGTGTGTCTTGTTTTTAATGCCTTCTCCCGATGTTTCCAGTAGTAAGATATCTATATATACACACAAGTTAAAATTCGATATAGACAAAATCCATTTTTGCCACAGATGTATTAACCCATTTAAACTAAATGCCTAATAGAGATAAACTCAATGTGAGTGTGGAGGAATGCTTGCAATAAAATTGCCAACAATAATTTATACCCCTATATGAACTGAATACATGTAGTTTTGAAAGAAACTAATGAGGAAGACAAAAGCGATTAGGTCCAAAACCATACATATGTCATCTAAGAATTCTTTCTTAAGACCAGTGAATCTCCTGGGGCTTTGCTCATGGTAAGTCAGATGACACGCTGTTTTATGAAGGCAATTGGAGCATTATGCCATGTCATGCACAATATATTATTCTGCTGCTACTGTGAAGTTATATTTCACCAGGTCTGTTCCATTAAGTCTGATTACTGGCAATAAGTTATCTTGAGGTCAATTAGAAGTTAATTGCTGTTGATGAGAGAAGTTTGCAGATTGGCAGCTGCTTGTAAATTTCTGGCCCTCCAGCATGAAATGACTGACTTTTTTTAATGCTTTTGATACTTTGAAGTGTTATCTCTGAAAAATTATATCTGTGATGAACTCAAAATGTTATGCAGATAGATGGATAAACAACAGAATAAATATATTTTCTTTGTGAAATCTAATGATATAACTGTTCTCTAGAGCTAGAAAAAGAAAGACTTGCATTTATATAGCGCCTTTCACAACCACCGGATGCCTCAAAGCACTTTACAGTCAATGAAGTACTTTTGGAGTGTAGTCACTGTTGTAATGTGGGAAACATGACAGCCAATTTGTGCACAGCAAACTCCCACAAACAGCAATGTGATAATGACCAGATAATCTGTTTTTTTTAGTGATGTTGATTGAGGGGTAAATATTGGCCAGGACGCCGGGGATTACTCCCCCTGCTCTTCTTCAAAATAGTGCCATGGGATCTTTTACATCCACCTGAGATAGCAGACAGGGCCTCGGTTTAATATCTCATCTGAAAGACAGCACTCCTGACAGTGCAGCACTCCCTCAGCACTGCACTGGAGTGAAGTGTCAGCCTAGATTTATGTACTCAAGTTCCTTGGAATGGGACTTGAACCCACAACCTTCTGACTCAGGTGAGTGTGCTACCCACTGAGCCACAGCTGACACTGGGGAAGATTGGTAACGGGAAATGTGTGATTGGGGAAGTGCTTGATTAATTCTAGTACAGTAAATACTTCCGACAGCTCTCCCAATGGCCTACTGGGTAAACGCACCAACTAGTGTAGCAATAAGCCACACAAAGCAACCAGCCTGGTGCTCAGTTCCTGGTCTGTGCTGCGTAATCAGCTCTCACGTGGAGCAGCAGTTGGCCTCAGCACCCCAGGGCTATGGAGGTACAAAAAAGTCAGGGTTCCCGTTTTGGATTACCATCCAGTGATTCCTGCTGGAAAGTGTGTGTGTGTTTAGATACTGGGCTTAAATAGCATAAGAATTCCATTGTGAAACCCTCCATGCTTGAATAGCTTAAGGCTACCAAATGGTTAAATACACTTTTATGGTGGCTGGCTAACTGAACGAGGCATCAGTGGGCAGTCAGCACCTGCTGAACTCGACCCCAGCAGGTATAGAAACATAGAAGATAGGAGCAGGAGTAGGCCATTCGGCCCCTCGAGCCTGCTCTGCCATTCAATGCGATCATGGCTGATTATCCAAATTCAGTACCCTGTCCCTGCTTTCTCCCCATATCCCTTGATCCCCTGAGCCTTAAGAAACATATCTAACTCCTTCTTGAATATAAGAATAGAAGAATATATCAATAACTTCAGGAAAGAAGGGATGAAAATTAGGAGGGGAAAAGTGCTTACAGTTGGAAGCATATCCGTTGAATAACTTCTGAACAAATGGCATAAGAAACCTGGGGGAAAAATTGGATGGCGCCCGTTTTAGTGCCCTGAAAAAGTTAGCATCCCCTCTGCCGTAAATTCAGTAGTAGCGCCCCAAGCAGGAGGTGGGGTGCTACTACTGAATTTAACGGCGCTACGTGTAGAAGCGCCACGCGTGTCGGCACGTAGAGCCGCTGGTACTGCAGGTCTGCTCCCCTGATTAAAGGGGAGGGGTCTAGTGCTGCGTGCACCGGGGCCCTGCTGGACCACCGGGGAGCGGGGTGCCGTGAAAACAGCCCGGCACTCAAGAGGAGTTCCGAGATTGAGCGATCGCGGCCGGCGCCCCGAAGAAAAAAGTAGAAGGGGGCACGTGCTGGCAGTCGGCCAAAATAAAAATGGCCACCCGACACCTGCCCTTTAAGTAGGGCTGCCGCTGCTGCTAAAACGCCCCCTGATCCTGTCGGGGCACAGGGGAAGTTTTGCGGCCAGGGTGCAAGCGGGGTGCTGCACACGGCAATTACGTCATCTCCGGCAGCGCAGCGGCACGGGACGCTACCGGCTACCGCCGCCGCTAACCTCCCGCTGAATTTCCCTGGAGGCGCTAACGAGAGGCGCAAACCAATCCAATTTTCCCCCCAAAATGTTTTGTTGATCAATATAGGCAACTTTACTCCCTCTAAAAGAAAGAAAGTTTGTCTTTATATAACCTTCATATAAGATTCATTGTGCAGCAGCTCTGGGCAAGGCTGCTTTTGTGAAAATAATTCAATGTGGCATTAATTCAAGCAACTCATATATTGCATTCAGCTGCTGGGTATTGCAAAGAGAAAGGAAAAGGTTGAAACAACAAGAGGCACTTCCATTGTTCTAGACTGAACAAAGATGGATATCTTTTCACCGTTTTAACACGTACCGTTTCCAATGTGCCTATTTTAAAATGAAACACAGGGAACCGCATCGCCCAACATCACACATTGGAAATTCTGGTGCACTCTGCCTATCATTTTGCATTTATTAATTTTAATTATGAGCGTCCCCACTGGTAGCACCACCCCCAAGAGTCTGCCAAGTTTTATTATTTTTTTATTGGATGTGTAACCCAATTTAAATAGTTAATAGCTGTGCTAAAATAGCAGGGCGAAGAACTTCAAATGAAACTGTGTGTGAACACTGGTTTCCTGCTGCAGTGTAATTCTAGGCTCACAACAATGAAAATTGTTTTTAAATACTATGAAATTTATGGGTAAAATATTACAACATTTCAATTTAAAAAGAGCTCAGATGGTCTGCCTTTAAGTTTCTAAAGTTAAAAGGTGCCAATATTGACCGATGAACAGTGTTCTGCGCAGCATCTAATGTTAAAGAGTAATGTATGAGTTGAGCAATGGAAGTCAATACTGTTAGCTTGTACCCCTCTGAAAATGAAATTAGCAGGTGCAACATAACTACAATTGGTTATATAACGGCTAATGCCAAATACCCTTAGTTACTGAGTGATTATCAATCTTTTCGATATATTAAAAACATCTTTCTTCCCTATATTCTGCAAATATAGACACTGTACTCGAATATTTTTCACTAATAAATGTTATGAACAGCAGGGATTGCAGTGCCAGTACCTGGGGAGACTCCATTGGTCACAGCTGCTCAATTAGACTATTGCCATTAATAATTGCCCTGTTTCCCATCATCCAGCTAATTAGTAATCCAATTTACAACTTCATTTTCAATTGCATGACCTTTCACTTTAGTCATACATCTCCTTGTCAAATGCTTTCTAATTGTCAAGGTATATAATATCCAGCAACTTGACACATTAACATTCTCAAAGAATTCCAATAAATGTCATGGACATGACCCGCTATAGATATATTACCTCTATTCTTGTTAGGTGATTTGAATTGCTTTCTTTATATTAGATCTATTGGGCCGGATATTCCGATGCCTACGGGTGTGTACGCGCTGTGTACACACCCGTAGGGACATCGGAAATGCGGGTTTCAGGCCGGCATTTCCGATCTGTCAAGAATGGTCTTGACAGATCGGACGCCTGCCCTGGAGAAGGGCCTCTGCGGGCGGATAGTTCTGCTTTCTGGAGAACCTCCGTCCGCAGAAAACCCTTAGAAATCGTATGCCTGGTGTTACCAGCATAAGATTTGAAAAAAGAAAAAAAAAAAAAATTTTTTTCACTCATTTATCATTTAAAAAAGATAAGTTTATTTTTAGCCCCGTAAAAAAACTTTAATTATTTTTTTCAAAAAATTAAATTTTTGTTTAAAATATTTAATTTATTGTAATTTCAACTAATTTTTAAAATGTGATGTTTTTAAATTTATTTAATGTCTTAAAGTGTTTTTGGGGGTGATCTCCATTCATATATTTGACAGGTCTATCTGTCAAGTATATGAAGGGAGATTCCCTTCTTTGATTGGCTCCCCATGGCCCACATCATCCCAGGGACGCTTGCGAACCGCATGCGCCTCTGGGATACGTGGGCCCTGCACACTTGGAGTTGGAGAGGCCCAGGAGCGGAAGTGTCCGGACCTCGGGATCCCTCAGGTAAGGGCGTAGATTTTTTCCAGATCGGAGGCCTCCGCACGCGGGAAGCCTCCGATTGGAAAATACGGCCCAATATTTTTCCCAGTAGAGGTGTCTAACTAATAGGTCTTCAATACGTAGGATTATGAATATGATTTATTTTATTTGCTGAATTATATTAAGATTTTAAAATTCTACTCAAACTAAACGATGTGCCAAAACATCTTCACTAATTTTCTCCCTTCACATTCGCTACTTCACTCTTTCAATTTTGTTTTCCTGGTTGCATTCCTTCTGAGCCTAGTGCTGTAAAAATTTGAAGTGCTACAGGTTTTTTGTGACCATTTTAATGTTGATCATAATCTCCATGAACTTGCACACACATCTCACCGCTTTAAATTCTACTGGAAAATGTTACCGTCGCATTTTGAGATATTTTAACTCTGGACCAGAAGAGATTTTTGATTTATGCTAGAATATATTTTGATATAAATTCAAATTCAGGATTCTAAGGATTAATTCTCAAAGGTTCAGCATCATTTGTTCAAACTTGTCAGAGAAAAGAAACTGGGCCACTGGATCAAATGCAACCTAGGTATGTTAATACATTTTCCTGAAAGGAGATGGGCCATCCATCTAAACTGTTATCCATATTTGATTTACTCCACGTGATGTCAAGAAATGGCTGAGCGCACTGGATACAGCAAAGGCTATGGGCCCCGACAACATTCCGGCTACCGTGCTGAAGCCTTGTGCTCCAGAACTAGTCGCGCCTCTAGCCAAGCTGTACCAGTATCGCTACAACACTGGCATCCACCCGACAATGTGGAAAACTGCTCAGGTATGTCCTGTCCACAAAAAGCAGGACAAATCCAACCCGGCCAATTACCGCCCCATCAGTCTACTCTCAACTATCAGCAAAGTGATGGAAGGTGTCACCAACAGTGCTATCAAGCGGCACTTACTCACCAATAACCTGCTCACTGATGCCCAGTTTGGGTTCCGCCAAGACCACTCGGCTCCCGACCTCATTACTGCCTTGGTCCAAACATGGACAAAGGAGCTGAATTCCAGAGGTGAGGTGAGAGTGACTGTCCTAGACATCAAGGCAGCATTTGACTGAGTGTGGCATCAAGGAGCCTTAGTAAAACTGAAGTCAATGGGAATCGGGGGAAAACTCTCCACTGGCTGGAGTCATACCTAGCACACAGGAAGATGGTTGTGGTGGTTGGAGCTCAATCATCACAGCCCCAGGACATCGCTGCAGGAGTTCCTCAGTGCAGTGTCCTAGGCCCAACCATCTTCAGCTGCTTCATCAATGACCTTCCCTCCATCATAAGGTCAGAAATTGGGATGTTCGCTGATGACTGCACATTGTTCAGTGCCATTCACAACTCCTCAGATAGTGAAGCAGTCCATGCCTGCATGCAACAAGACCTGGATGACGTTCAGGCTTGAACTGATAAGTGGCAGGTAACATCTGCACCACAGAAGTGCCAGGCAATGACTATCTCCAATAAGCGAGAGTCTAACCACCACCCCTTGACATTCAATGGTATTACCATCGCCGAATCCCCCACCATCAACATACTGGGGGCCATCATTGGCCAGAAACTTAACTGGACCAGCCACATAAATACTGTGGCAACAAGAGCAGATCAGAGGCTAGGTATTCTGCGGTGAGTGTCTCACATCCTGAGGTTGGCGGGGAGGAGGCGAAGACAGACACTGAAGAAAAGGAGGTCATTTTTTTTGTTTTCTGTCTTGCCATGAATTAGAGAGACACAACAGTCTGGGGCATCAGAAATGAGAATTTTTTGGTGGAATGAGTTGTAAAATGTTTTGAGAACACCTGATATTGCACTTAGATTCCCCTTTTAAACTGGAGTAGAACAGTTTGTTAGCATTCAGACTGCCCTTGAAAAGAGCTGACCTCTAGTGGATAGTTTTCACTAGTACACTATGCAGTATTCAGAATAGGAATTAATTTCCTCAATGAAATTGGAAGCTAATGAATGGTCCATTTCCTGGCCAGCTGTAGTGTCAATAAATAACGTGTCATGAGACAAGTGCCCAGTGTATTTCAAAGGAAACATTTATTTTATACCAAGCTAAGGGGGTAGAAGTTGGTGTGTGGGATGATAAGGCTGTCAGTTAAGGAACGTGTGGCAATTGTGAAGTGAGGATGTTGGAGGGAAGAAAGATTCACAGAATTCACAGAAACCCCACAGTGCAGATAGAGGCCATTTCGGCCCATCGAGCCTGCACCGACACATATCCCACCCGATCCCCGTAATCCCTACCCCAACACATATCCCAGTAACCCCACGTATTTAATCCCCCTAGCACTAAGGGTCAATTTTTATCATAGCTGTGCAGGGCAGTTGGTGAGTGTTAAGGGAGTTGTAGGTGCCCTTACCCAGAGTGTAGTGTGAAGGGTTGGTAATGTGAGTGTTGCTTTAAGAGGGTGAAGTGTGATGGTGCCGAGGGTAGGCAGGGAGGAAAGGGAAAGTGTGGTGAAATGCTACCCTTGCGTGCCCTTATGAAGTGACTTCACTTCTCTCTGTACTGTTGATCTGTACTGGCTGTGAAAGCACTGGGATTCAGAACCAGTTCCCTGCAGGCGCCGCGACTGATGTTGGTGTCTGGCTTATTGAAAGAAAGATGCAGGAGTGTGATAATAATGCCTCTATTTGTGCAGCACCGATTAATTTTGAAATGTCGATAAACGTTTTGCACAATGAATTACTTTCAAAGTGTAAACGCAGCAGCCGTTCTCCAGCAACAATTCCTCACAAGCAAGAGACCAATGACCAGTTAATCTGGCTTTTTGATTGCGGGAGGAATGTTGGGCAGGACAACTGGGAACTACCTGCTGTTCTTCAAATAGTGCCATGGTATCTTTAATGTCTCAAACCACCACAACAGGCCTCACAGCACAGCGCTCCTTTAGACTTTTAATTGGTATAAATTAAGAACATTTCATAATTCCAGCAGTGATGTCTGCAAAATTATAGAATACCAGCACTCCTTCAGTACTGCACTGGAACGTCAGGCCATATTATGTGCTCAAGTCCTCTGGTGTGGAGTTCAAACCCAAACGCTCTGATCCGGAGGCAAAAATATTACCAACTGAGCCAAGCTGACACAAAGTAACACATTATACATAAATGTCACAATTAATTCACTGCAGAAAATATATGAAATGTTATTATGGTTGTAATGTATTATCACATGGTTTGTCACATGGTTTGGTATGAGCATGCTCAGTTCGCTCTGACCTAATAAAGCAAGCACATGGACTAGCAACTCATCATGTCTCTGTCCTTCATTTATTCTACCCAAGTATATTACATTTTGGCGACAAGAATGGGATCCCAAAGTCATTTTTAGGGATCATGGAAGGACACAGTGTTCAAACTTCGAGTGGACAAGTTTAAGGTGAATTTGTGACACTTTAACTGAATTTTTTGCGATGTTTTACTGTTAATGCTGATGCAGAATCGTCTGTGCTTCGCCTTCGTGTGTATGTATACACAGCAACCGCGGTGTTGATTCTCACAGGTACACAGGTAGCGTGCTGAGTCACTGTTCGACAGGATCGGAACAATCATGGCCGCGCCTACAGGATTAATCGGAAGCCACGGTATGACCGAGCTCGTGAACCATTCAGTTTTTACATTGAGCTGATGGAGATGTTTTTTAGGACTAATAACATTACTGAGACTGAAGTTGCAGATGAGAATGTTCAATCTCAAAATAAAGTAATTATTGAACAGAAAAAAGCAATTTTTCTAACGGAGATTGGGTCAGATGTCTATGGAACGTTGACAAACCTACTCGCGCCAGGGAAAGCGAAGGATGCGTCATTTGAAGACATTGTCGAGAAACTCGAGGACCATTTTGACCCAAAGCCATTAGAAATAGCAGAGAGCTATAAGTTTGGTACCAGAAACCAAAAACAAAGTGAAACCATCAGTGAGTACATTGTAGCTCTTAAGAACCTGTCTTTGCATTGTAACTTTGGCACATTTTTGGATCGTGTGTTGCGAGATAAGTTTGTGTGTGAACTGGTAGATGAGTGCACACAGTCCAAATTACTGAACACCCTGAACCTAATGTTTGACATAGCGTGCAAAATTGCCCTATCTATGAAGATGGCATCTAAGAATGCTAGGGAGCTCCGCCCAACTCAAGTGACTAGTGCAGCTGAGGTCTACAGTCACAAAACCACCGGCAAACCTAAAGCTGTGAGACCAAGTCAAAAGCATGTCGGTGCGAGCAGTTAATGAATTGTTAACGCTGCAATGGAAATCACTCACCACAGTCCTGCCAATACAGAAATGCAAAGTGTTTTCACTGCCAGAAGCAAGGCCATATTTCAATAGCTTGCAGAGCTAGATCTAAAGCAGGAAGTAAGAACCATTCTAGTGGAAATGCAAAGTAGTGACAACAAAAGGGAGGAATTCACAATATTGAAGTGAATACACCTGATGTTGAAGAACTAGGCATCTACAGTATCTATGCCACTAGTGGCAATGCTAGCAGTTGTGAGAAAGACTTCCGTACAAAACTTTTGATCAATGACCAATATATTGATATGTGTATCGACACGGCGGCGGACTGCTCTATCATGAGGAAGGACACATAGGAGAGTAAGTTTAATCAAGTACCACTTACAAAGAGTACCGTAGAGTTAAAAACCTACAAGAGAAATCCTCGAGACATGTAGACAAATGGAAAGTACAGTCAGCACAATGGCCAGTCAGTAAAGCTGCCTATTATTGTAGCGAGCTACAACAACAGGCCAACCCTCATGGGCAAAGTCTGGCTGAGAAAGTTAAAACTAGACTGAAAAAACATCTTCAGTGTAGATGCTTCAAAGAAGCGACTTGACACAATGCTGAACAAGTATGAAAGCATGTTCATGGACAGTTATGAGGGCATCACTAGGTATGACGTGTATATCTGCATCAAGTCCAAAGTGAAGCCTGGCTGTGCGTTGAAAAGTCAGGTGGAGGAAGAGCTAGCGAAGTTCAGAGAGAACGGAGTGCTAGTAAAAACTGACAAAGTGAATGGGCTCCCCCGATTGTGGTAGTGCCCAAAGCAGACAAAACTGTACGCTAGTGCGGTGACTACAAAATTACTATCAACCAAGCAGTTGATGATGAGCAGTACCCATTACCTACATCGCAAGATTTTTATGCAGCACTCTCTGGGTCAAAGGTTTTCTCCAAGCTTGACCTGTCACAAGGTTATGCTCAGCTGAATGTTGACAAAGAGAGTCAACAGTATCTCACCATCAACACACACAAGGGACTGTACTCATACACCAAGCTGCCGTATGGTGTAAAGTCCTCCCCCAAAATCCTCCAGGCTACGATGGATAAGATTTTGCAAGGAGTTCCAAATTGCTAATGCAATCAAGACAATGTGCTGATCGCAATAAGCAGTGAGGAAGAAAATCTAGAAGTGTTAGATATAATGCTTCAAAGGTTGAATGCCCACAATGTCAAATTGAAATGGTCAAATGTGGTTTAGTACAGCCCAAGGTTGTGTACCTTGGTCTGAAAGTTGATGCAAATGGTGTGCAACCAGTGAAGGAAAAGGTTGATGCTGTCATCAATGCTCCAAAGCCACAGAACGTGTCTGAGTTAAGATCTTTCCTTGGAATGGTCTAGTACTACGCAGGTTTCTTACCTGAGTTAGTGACCAAGTTATCTCCATTGCACGAGCTCCTCAAGAAGGATGTCCAATGGAAGTGGATGAAAGTGCAACAGGAAGCTTACGACGCTTGTAAGAGAAGTCTCTCTAGCGATGCTCTACTTGTGCTCTATGACACAGAGCGTGAGCTTAAGTTAGTGTCTGATGCTTCCAGCTATGGTGTGGGAGCTGTCATAAGCCTCACAACGAGTGAAAGAATCTACGTGTAAATTGAAAAGGAAGCACTCACTATAGTGTTTGGAATCAAGAAATTCCAACAGTTCCTGATCGGCTGAATGTTTACCCTGATAACCGATCACAAACCGCTCCTAGCAATACTGGGGTCCAAATCTGCTATCCCTGCAATGGCCGCTTCAAGAATGCAATGTTGGGCAGTGTTGCTGTCACAATATGACTACACGATTGAATATCGCACTTCAAAGCAAAACTCAATCGGAGATGCCTTGTCCAGGTTGCCACATGAGGACTCATGTTGTGAGTGAAGGTGCGATTTTCACGCTAGGTGCAGTTGACAAAGACTTAACCATGAATGCAACTGCGATTGCAGATGAGACTCAAAAGGACTCAGTACTGAAAAGAGTGTTTGAAAACACCTTGAATGGATTGACTGATCAGTGTATGGACACAGAATTGAAACCATTCCATAACTGTCATACTGAATTGTCTTGTGGGCAAAGTTGAATCAAGTGGGGAAACAGAGTGGTGGTACCTACTTCTTTGAGAGAGAGAATTCTGGCTGAACTTCATACTGAACATCCCGGGATCGTCAGTATGAAATCAATTGCAAGAAGCTTTGTTTACTGGCCTGGATTAGACAGTGATCTTGAACCATTTGATCATGAACACATACATGAGTTTGACACAGTTCAGATTGAAGTACCAGGTTCAAACAAGTCTGAGATAGAAACAGTATCATCTTTTGAGTTCGGAACCAAAACAAAACAGCCCGAAAATTGTTTCAACACCAAAACCTTCTGTAAGGAGATCAGGAAGGCTCCACAAACCTGTTATTAAACTGCATTTGTAGTTCATTTAAAAGAAAAAAAGCCAGGAGTTTTTGTTATTTGGTACATGTAATGCTGGGAAAGGCAGGACCATAGTTTTGTTGTATTTGAGAGGGGAATATATACATTACACTGCTTTCCCCCTTAAAAAAAGTATTATCACACGGTTTGTCACATGGTTTGGTATGAGCATGCTCAGTTCACTCTGGCCTAATAAAGCAAGCACATGGACTAGCAACTCATAAGAACAGAAGAAATAGGAGCAGGAGTAGGCCATTTGGCTCTTCGAGCCTGCTCTGCCATTCAATAAGATCATGGCTGATCTTCTACCTCATCTCCACTTTACTGCACTATCCCCATACCTCTTGATTCCCTTAATATTCAAAAATCTATCGATCTCTGTCTTGAATATACTCAACAACTGAACTTCCACAGCCCTCTGGGGTAGAGAATTCCAAAGATTCACCACCCTCTGAGTGAAGACATTTCTCCTCATCTTAGTCCTAATGGCCGACCCCTTATTCTGAGACTCTGACCCCTGGTTCCAGACTCCCCAGCCAGGGGAAACATCCTCCTTGCATCTACCCTGTCAAGCCCTGTAAGAATTTTGTATGTTTCAATGAGATCACTTCTCATTCTTCTAAACTCTAGAGAATATAGGCCTAATCTACTCAATCTCTCCTCACAGGACAATCCCCCCATCCCAGGAATCAGTCTGGTGAACCTTTGTTGCACTCCCTCTATGGCAAGTATATCCTTCCTGAGGTAAGGAGACCAAAGCTGTACACAATACTCCAGGTGTGGTCTCACCGGGGCCCTATTTAATTGCAGTAAGACGTCTTTACTCTTATGCTCAAATCCTCTTGTAATAAAGGCCAACATACCATTTGCTTTCCTAATTGCTTGCTGTACCTGCATGTTACCTTTCAGTGATTCATGTACAAGGACACCCAGGTCCCTTTGAACACCAACATTTTCCAATCTCTCACCATTTAAAAAATACTCTGCTTTTCTATTTTTCCTACCAAAGTGGATAACTTCACATTTCTCCACATTATATTCCATTTGCCATGTTCTTGCCCACTCACTTAGCCTGTCTATATCCCCTTGAAACCTCCTTGCATCCTGTTCACAACATACATTGCTACCCAGCTTTGTATCATCAGCAAACTTGGATATATTACATTTGGTCCCCTCATCTAAATCATTGATGTAGATTGTGCATAGCTGAGGCCCAAGCGCTGATCATTGCGGTACCCCACTAGTTACAGCCTGCCAACCCGAAAATGACCCGTTTATTCCTACTCTCTGTTTTCTGTCCGTTAACCAATCCTCAATCCATGCTAGTATAATACCCCCCAATCCCATGAGCCCTAATTTTGTTTAATAACCTCTTATGTGGCACCTTATTAAATACCTTCTGAAAATCCAAATACACCACATCCACTGGTTCCCTCTTATCTATTCTGCTAGTTACAACCTCAAAACATTCTAACAGATTTGACAAACATGATTTCCCTTTCATAAATCCGTGTTGACTCTGCCCAATCCTATTATTATTTTCTAAGTGTTCTGTTACCACGTCCTTAATAATAGATTCTAGCATTTTCCCTACTACTGATGTCAGGCTAACTGGGCTGTAGTTCCCCGTTTTCTCTCTCCCTCCTTTCTTAAATAGTGGGGCTACATTTGGAACCTTCCAATCCACGGGAACTGTTCCAGAATCTATGGAATTTTGGAAAATGACAACCAATGCCTCCACTATCTCTATAGCCAGCTCTTTCAAACCCTAGGATGTAGGTCATCAGGTCCAGGGTCCCTGTCCTTCATTTGTTCCGCCCAAGTATATTACAATGGTAGCTATTAGATCAAGAGTAGAATTGCTGCCAAAGAAACAAAAGCCAAAACTGAGGATGAACACAAAATAGTTGACATCCTCCATATTGCCTGACATTGTGTGCAAGCTCCCTGGCAGACAGTCCAATGCATTGAGCAGTTGTTGTTGCACAGCTATCAGGGGGAGAAATTCAGTATCGCCCCGACTGGGGCACAATTATCGGCCGGGCGCAAAGTTTAGCGCCTGGTGCTAATTATTGCCTCCGACTGCAAACTTGGCTTCTATCGCCCCTGGAGGTGATCGGAGCGCTAAATCAGGCACTACACACCTCTCTTAAGGTGCTAACGCTGAGGAGCGAGGCGCTACCTCAGAGCGCTGGCGAAGCTCATCTGATGTCAGTTAGCAATGGAACACAGACACACTGCCGCCGGCCAATTCTTAAAGGGGAGGGTCGATCTTGCTCTCCAGCCATACCCTGCTCATTGCAGCCTTGAATCTCGGCCTGGAGAGACCTGTACATCAATTATGTTGGAAAGAACAATGGAGAGACCCAAGGAAAGAGCTCAGAGTGCAGCCCCCATTGTCTCTTCTAAATCGATACAAGGAAGGTCAAATCAAAATGAACCTGCAAAGTGCTGCTCAGTACCCAAAACTCCTTCACACAGCATTGAATCTCTCCAGAAGTCTCTCTCTCTCTTTCAGAATGCATGGTGCAAAAATGTTGCTGACAAAAAAAGGCGGGAAGCAGTCGCCTTTAAATAGCGCTCCCCCAGTCCCTTCCTAACTGCAAAACGCTCCCCTCAACCTGTCGTTACTAGCGGCAGGCGGTAAGGCAGGGAGAGCCACTCAATATCCAGTCGGGGGCGCTACCAGGGCATTGCATGCTTGACTGATGTCATGATCTGCGGGTGCAGGAGATCGTGGCGGTAGTGTTTAGTGACACCGCAAAATGTCTGGTCAATTTTGCGAGCAGCGCAAACATCACCGCGCCCGGGCGCTAGTTGCTTTGTGCCCTGTTAGTGCCCTCTTAGGAATTTTTCCCCCTCAGTCTTTTATAGGTTGGGCCTCTGGAAATCTTCCTCTATGCCTGGTAGGGCTAGGATCCAAGCTCAGACCCCAGACCGTTGCTTTCTGGGCCAGCTTTCAGCCTGCCCTTGCTTCTGCTCACTTACATTTGGTGATTCTTCCAGTGTAAACCCTTCTAACTGACTCTCTACAGTATTTGGAGTGTCAATTTCTAAGCTGGTGCTTGCCAGAGTGAATGCCTTTTGCCCACATCATTGGGCAGGCACTGCAGAATCCCCATGCACTTCGTGCTCACCCCCCAGCCCCACCCCACCCCCGACATTTCTCATGCTAACAAACTATTTTTAAAATGTATTTTCTTGTCTAAAAGCATGTCACGCATTGAGCACAGACAATCTTTATACATTACTTGTCCACAACTAATCAATATGCATTTACAAGACTCAACTCAAAAGCTTACCTAGATTATGTGGAAGAAGTCTTTATAGAGCCTGCATTAGTGGTAAATTTCAAATGGATACGCAGTTGCAAATTAAGCAAACTCTTTCTCTATAACAACACTGCCTTAACAGCACTTGCGTATTACATTTTAAATATTTATCTCAACTGAAGTCAGTGGAAATTTTGGACCACTTACTTGGTAAGCTAATAAGTATTGTACCAGAAAATAAATCTATGTTGTCCTTTGTTATTTGGAGCAAGTAATTCTTTCAGTCCATTGGTCTGAATAGAAATATGGTTGAGTGAAGATTTGATGTACAGGCCTGATAACAACCTCAGGTGTAATAAGAACTGAACACTGGGACTGGGCAAAACAGATTGAATTCTTCAATCAAATAAAGAACAACAATAAAAAACAGGAATAGCTATAAGGTTTTGTCAAAGAGTAAAAGGCTCAAAATTATTGTGAATAAGGTATTGTACACTCAAGTTTTAAGTAGAACCATAGGGGTCAATTTTTTTAGGGCATCTGCTGGGCAGGAACGGGGTGGTGGCACTCAGAAATGGCAGCACCGAACTTGCTGCCCTGTTCTCACCCACGATCCTCCTGCCACCATTTATGACCCATCATGTAAATGTGCAGATCAGGGTCCTACGCCAATTGTAGGTTCATTTTGCAATTTTCAGCTCCCAATGGGTGGGGAATGCACTGCACACAGTCCACCTATTGGTACAGGAGCGCTCTTCCTGGCCCTACAAAATCTTTCCACCACTGCCACCAGTCCATGCCCCCCACACCCCACGTACCCACAGCCCCCTCCCCACCATGATTGTATCCTCCTCCCCCTTTAAGTTCAGTCTTCCAGCTCAGCTCTTCAGAGAAGCCGTCGTATTTCCAAGATCCCCAAATCAATGGAGGGCTTGTGTGCGTTGGTTCAGCGCTCGTAGCTTCCCGATTATCATACAGATGAGGCCTGGCCAGCAAAATGGCTCGGGCTTCTCATTGAGGACATCAGGAGGGCAGCGTTATCTCACTGCTCAACACCCACCCAAAATATAAATCAGCCCCATAGAATATGACAGTGCAGAAGGAGGCCTTTCAGCCTTTCACCTCCCTGCAAGAGCTATCCACTTAGTTCTATTCCCTGCCCTTTTCCCATACCCTTTCAAACTTACAAAACCTATCTACTGCCCTTTTCAAAATGATGATTCTGCATCTACTACTTTGCATGGACATCGAGCAGGCAAGTAGCAATAAAAAAAAGCTACAGTCTCTTCAATCTTCAAATATTGGCTTAATGCGTGGTTTTGGTTTTTAATTTTTTTAATTTAGTGCTTATTGAAAAATTATTTGTAATACGTACAAAACAACCTTTGTTCCACAACAGAGAGCTCAAGCTCCACAGTAGAAAAAGCATCTTATATTTTCCACATTAATTTGGTATAATTTATTAATATACCTTTAATACCAATGAAGCATAGTTCACCACTTAATTTGACCTATTCTAATTTATAAAATATAGCACAATATCAACTGATATTCAATATTTTCTAGTTTAGTGCATTGATTTAAAAATCTTTTTTAAAGACTCACGAGACAGGAAGAAGAGTTGTATTCTTTGTACATTAATTATTGAGCAGCAATTATACCAATATGGATAGTCAATCAGCATCATTCCCCCAACAATATTTTATTCCAATCCACTTATGGAACTTAGGTCAAAAGTGTAAAGCAATCTAGCTTTGTACTAAATTGACAATTAAAATCATCTACACACAGGAAACTCAGCTATTACTATAATGAACAAGCATATCGGTTAAATTAATATTTTAATTAGAAAGGAAACTGAATTGAAGTTGTTGAAGTCAGTATACCTCGGTTTGTTTTTTTGTCCTTCCAATTCTCTCTGCTTGCCTCCTGAAGGCAGGAGGCTGGATTTTGCTCTACACATCAGAATTCTGGTAGGGCTGGACTTCCTAGTTTGTGGGTCATTATCTACACAGTGTTGGATTCCTGCAGCCAAGTGGGCATAAAGTGGGCACAACAATGTTAAATTTAGGCCCCATTGTTGTGTTTGTACCGCTATACACAACTACATAAAATAATAAAGCAGCAGAGACTGAGAGTAACTTCAAGTGATCTTTACTGGTTAACTGGAACTTCGGCACTGACTGTACAAATCGATACGTGTCTGTTATATACGCTCGCAACTAAGGATGTACATCTGCAAACAAAGTAGTCTCTTCAATGTTGTATACATTACACTTCCTCCCCCTTTAGTTTAATAGTATATTAACACAAAATTTCAATAATTAACATACAGAGCCTGTCTTTACAGTAAACGTTTTGTTTTCTTAAAAGTAACAACATTCAAATTCCAACATAACATTTTATTTTGTCAACAGCCCTTTTACAAGTCAAGTCTCTGGGGAGGCCTCCTCTGCCTCTCTGGGTAATGTCTCTCCAGACTCTTTTGCTTTGGGGAATGAGACTGTACAGGTACAGGTGCATTAGGTGAGCTATCAGCACAGGTAGAGCTCTCAGCTATGGATGAGGCTGGTGCTGATGCTGATGAATCAGGAGTGTCTGTTTCCATGTCAGGTGAGTCTGGGCGAGGTATAGGGGTGTTTTCCACCTGAACATTCAGAATTTGGTCCACATGACATCTCAAAACGTTCTCTCCCACATCCACAGTATACATCAGTGGTCCCTCTCTTGTGGATATTGTACCTGGTTGCCACTTTTCCGTCCGGAAATCACAAGCAAGAACTAACTGTCCCACACTGAAGCTTCTGGTTGGCTTAGCATTCAAATGTTTGAACTGTTTGTTCTCTACATCACGACATACATTCGGTTTAAGAAGGTCCATGCGAGATCTCAGGTTTCTGTTCAGAAACATCATCGCTGGAGTCTGATTAGTGGCTGCGTGTACTGCGTTCTGATAAGCAAAGAGAAAATTGTCTATCTTGTGTTGCAGTGGTAGATTCTCGCTGTACATTGCTTTGATGGCCTTCTTGAAAGTCTGTACGAATCTTTCTGCCAAGCCATTTGTAGCTGGATGGTACGGGGCAGATGTGTAGTGCTTGATTCCATTTTTCCTCATGAAACCTTGGAATTCGTCAGAGACAAATTGTCATCCATTATCTGTGCAGATTTGTTCTGGTAGGCCATTTCTAGCGAACATGGTCCTCAGAACTGAAATGGTCTTTTCAGATGTGGTTAATTTCATTTTAATGACCTCGGGCCATTTGGAATGTGCATCGACTGCAATCAAAAACATGGAGTCCATGAACGGTCCAGCAAAGTCGATGTGCACACATTGCCATGGTGATGAGGGCCATTCCCATGGATGGAGAGGGGCTTGTGGTGGTACGTTCTGGACCTTTTGACATCCTGAGCAGCTCTTTGTCAGGTCCTCAATCTGTTTGTCAATTCCCGGCCACCACACGTATCCACGGGCAAGGCTTTTCATCTTTACCGTACCTAAGTGGCCTTCATGCAGTTCATCTAGCACTTGGTTACAAAGCTTGGGAGGAATCACAACTCGTGAGCCGCACATCAGTGTTCCCCGACACACTGATAACTGCTCCCTCCTAGCTGAGAATGCTGGAAACAATGAGTCACCATGCGCTGGCCATCCCTTCACAGTGATGTCATAAACTTTTGACAATGTAGGGTCATTGCGTGTTTCTCTTTCAATGAGGGAGTTTGTCACTGGTAGCTGCTCAACTATTGTTGTGTGAAATACCTCTGCTGAGTCAACTGTTGTAGTTCTCTCGGAGGTCAGCAGTGGTAAACGTGACAAACCATCGGCGTTGCCATGTTGCTTGTTCCCCTTGTATTCAATGTCATACAGGTGAGCCCCTAGGAAGAGTGACCATCGCTGCAACCATTGTGCCATCATCACTGGAACGCCCTTCCTTGGGTTGAAGATTGAAACGAGAGGCTGGTGGTCAGTTAACAGTGTAAACTGTTGACCATACAAGTAGTGGTTGAATTTCTTGACTCCCCACACAAGGCTGAGGGCTTCTCGGTCAATCTGTGCATAATTGCGTTCAGCTGTAGTCAATGATCTTGAGGCAAAGGCTATTGGTCTTTCTGAGCCATCTGGGAACTTATGTGACAACACGGCACCAATGCCATGGGGTGAAGCATCACATGCCAGTCGAATAGGTAAGGATGGGTCAAAGTGAGTTAGCACCTCTTCTGAAGTAATGAGTCTTTTACTCTCTTGAAAAGCTTGTTCACAGCTGTCACTCCACTTCCATTGTGACCCTGTCTGTAGCAGTGCATTTAGTGGATGTAACACTGTGGATAGGTTGGGCACGAACTTGTGATAGTAGTTCACCAGTCCAAGATATGATCTCAACTGAGACACATTTTCAGGTGTTGGTGCATTAATCACAGCTTCAATCTTGTCTGGAGACTTGTGTAAACATGTCCACAGTATGAGATTTCCTTTTTGAAAAACTCACACTTGTCTCAGTTCGCTCGGAGCCCATACTCCCGTAACCTGATGAGCACCTGTTCGAGGTTGGAAAGGTGGTCGTTGTCATTCTTGCCAGTAATGATGGTGTCATCAAGATAGCACTGAGTACCTGGGATCCCCTGCAGGACTTGGTCCATTGCCCTTTGCCAGATTGCAGGAGCTGATGCTATTCCGAATACCAGCCGATTGTACTGGTAAAGGCATTTGTGCGTATTTATTGTCAGGTACTTCTTTGATGCATCATCAATTTCCATTTGGAGATAGGCCTGGGCCAAGTCAATCTTTGTGAAGCGTTCCTCTCTTGACAGGGAAGCAAAGATGTCCTCAATGCGAGGCAATGGGTACTGTACTGTGTGGAGGACTGGGTTAACAGTCACTTTAAAGTCTCCACAGATGTGCACTTTTCTTGGCTTTCCTGGTTTTGTGCTGGAGGTTTTCTTCATCACTGGAACTATAGATGTGGCCCATTCACTCCAATCCACCTTGGACAGGACCCCTAACTGCTCCAAGTTCTCCAGCTCTGCTTCTACTGAAGGGCGAATTACATAAGGCACTGGTCTGGCCTTGTGGAACTTTGGATTTGCGTTCTCCTCAATCTTAATTTTTGCTTTCATGCCCTTAAGTGTTCCTATTCCCTTCTTGAACACTTCCTGAGAGTCAGAGAGTATTTGTGACAGTCTCTCAGGAGTGGCGTTGCTGTCCTCCTTTGCTGACACAAACAGTGCTTGGATGGTGTGCCAATCCAACTGTATTTTCCTGAGCCATTCGCGTCCCAGTAATGGTGGTCCTCCATTTTCCACTACATAGAGGTTCAATTGCGGTATTTTTTTTTGCTTTGTATGTCACTGTCACTTTTATTTTACCTTTGGGGCACACTCTTTGTCCTGTGTATGTCTTTAACTACTTTAGTTGGCCTTAGCGGTATGTGTGAAAACAGTCGTTTGTAGTCATGTACGGAGATCACTGTTAAAGCTGAGCCTGTGTCCAACTCCATTTTCAGCCTAACTCCTGCCACTTCTGGAGTAACCCATATTATTCTGTGATCCCCTGTCTCTTTCACACTGTGTAGTTTTAGACAAGCCAGATCCTCTTCCTCTGAGTCTGTGTCACTTTTTTCTTTATCTGAACTGTCTCCAGTCACGTAGTGTACCTTCTTGTATCTATCTTTGAAAGGTTTCTTGTTTTCAGTCACTTGGTGTACCTTTTTGTTACTCTGTATTGTATCAGTTTTAGGCTTCTTATTTGCTTTGCAGACTCTTTCAATGTGCCCTCGTCTGCCACATTGTCTGCAGTCTTTGTCTTTAAACCAACAGTCATTGTGGTCATGTGACATTTTGCCACAGCGATAGCACTTCTTTTCTTGTTTCAGTGACATTTTATTAGTTGAATATTCCAGGGATTTTTGTTGAATTTCTAAAGTGCCACGTGCTGCTGCTTCCATTGATATTGTAATACTTAGAGACTTCTCCAATGTGAGGTCTTTTTCAGACAGGAGCTTCTTTTGTGTGCTTTCATTTTGCATGCCACACACAAATCTGTCCCTCAATGCGTCTGATAAGCCCACTCCAAATTGGTAATGTTCTGATAATTTGCGCAACTTTGCCAAATATTCAGAAATGCTTTCATTTTTGCTCTGGTCCTGTTTATGGAATTTAAATCTTTCGGCTATGAGCAGTGGTTTGGGGCTTAAATGGTCTTGGAGTGTGTCCACTATTTGTTTGAATGTTTTGTTTGCTGGCTTTTCAGGGGTTAATAAACTACGTAGCAGCCCGTATGTCTTTGCACCCATAACACGCAGCAAAACAGTGGCTTTCTTTTCTACGTCCACTCCGTTAGCCTCACAGTACAACTCCACTCTTTCAATGTATGTTTCCCAGTCTTCAATGCTGCTATCAAATGCTGCAATCGTGCCAATCATCGCCATTTTTTTTTCCAAACCCGTTTTTCTTTCTTTACTAGTTAGCTAGCGTCATGCAAGTCCTGTGCACTTTTCACTTGACTTACGTATCCCCTGCCTAGCTTAGCAAGCGTGCTCCGTTTTCTCTACCTTCTCGCTCCTTTCTTCCAAATTTCGGTGTCCTCTGGATGCGATGCCAGAATAGGAAGACGTAGGTTCATAATTCTCGTCGCCAATTTGTTGTGTTTGTACCACTATACACAACTACATAAAATAATAAAGCAGCAGAGACTGAGAGTAACTTCAAGTGATCTTTACTGGGTAACTGGAACTTCGGCACTGACTGTACAAATCGATACGCGTCTGTTATATATGCTCGCAACTAAGGATGTACATCCGCAAAACAAAGTAGGCCCTTCAATGTTGTATACATTACACCCATCATTTGAAAAAATAGGTTTCACCCTCTGATGTAAAAAGACTACTGAGCACTTGGTTTGAGTATAAAACAAGGCTTTAATCAACTGTTTCACAACCATGAGATTTCTAGTTACATCACTAGTTCCTGGTTACAGAAACATCCTGAGCAAGCTGGGCCCACGCCCGAGTATTTATACTCCTTGGACGGCGCCACCAGCTGGCTGCCCAGTGCTACTTCATGAGTCATGATAAGATTCATGACACCCTCATTTCTAAGTAATGAAATATTTAACTGAATATAAATAACTTGTTATCTGTTGGTTATTTATAGGCTCCATCCATACTTAACACAGGAAGGAATACCAAACTGGCAATTTATACTTGCCATTACACTCAACTAGAAGATCCAATTCACTTTCATCTTCCTCATATGGCTTCAAGTGTCACCATCGTATTTATCAGAGGTTTTACATACTCAAGAATTGCCAAATGCAATCCTGTCCACACATGCACACGGCCAGCAAGAGTCATTGGATAGAATCAGGAGTAGAAACCTTGGCCGTGATTTTGCCTACCTGGGCGGCTTCAAGGTGGGAGAGGTCGGCGGTGGGGGGGCGACCCCGCTACTGCGTGGATCCCGTCAATAAAGATGATCTTTTCCTAATGGCCCTTGTTAGTCCCGCTCTGCACGTTTCCCGGCCCTATGAAAGGGTGCAGGTCTGGTAACGTCACCGGATGGCGCGACTATTGCCGGTTTATTTAAAGGGGCCATGGCATCAGTTACTGTCAGTTGCAATTTGATACCATTCAGTGCTGTCAGTGTTTGAGTCTCTGCACTCTGAGCTTCCAGTGCCAAAGATCAACACCTCGCTTCTCAGATGAGTCCCTCCATCATCTTGTGCAGGGAGTGAGAGCATGTAGGGAGGTTCTCTTCCCTATAGACGGTAGGAAGAGGCCTCCCCAGCAGATGAAGGCAGTGTGGCTGCAGATATCGCAGGAGGTTACGGGGATGTCAGTGGTGGTTCACACCTGGGCACAGTGCCGCAAGAGGTTCAATGATCTAGTACGATCAGGAAA
Source organism: Somniosus microcephalus (assembly GCF_052327205.1). Classification (NCBI taxonomy): domain Eukaryota; kingdom Metazoa; phylum Chordata; class Chondrichthyes; order Squaliformes; family Somniosidae; genus Somniosus; species Somniosus microcephalus. The sequence goes on from NC_140999.1 coordinate 162,064,698, forward strand.
AGTAAGTATAAACCCACAATTATCTTGATGCTGCTGTGCGTGTCATCACATTCGTACCACTCTACATTGCCACCCCTACTCCTGCACAATGCACACAGCCCAACATCCCTGTACATTCATCCATCCCTCTAACTCTTTCTACATTATCAGATCCCCATCTTAATATGCAGCCCTCACACTCAGCCTCAGCGTTATGCAATGACAGCAACTAACAACACAAAAGGAGGCGCCTTGGTATTGCTAACCTACTCCATCAAATTGTCAGTGTAAAGCTCTATGCCATTCCGTTCCTTACAGTCATACCATCACACTCACTGAACCTTCTCTTCTTTCCCTCCTTGCAGAAAAAGATAGCCCATAATAAGAGGGAGAGGGAGAGAATGGGAAGAGGGCCTCAACAAACCATGTCATATCTGACGAGTACAGCGGAGTCGGCACTGGAGATTGCGGGAGTGATGGACCTTCTGGAAGTGGGTGATGGAGAGAGGGGCTCAGTAGAAGAAGCTGCTGACAGAATGAATTTCCATTCAATTGCATGCCTTCCATCAGTCCCTCAAATGGGGTGTGATGTCAAGACAAAATGAATGTTCATCATGTGGCTGCAGTAGACAACCTGTATATATAACTGATGTCTTCACTCTCCCACAGGTCCATCAAGAAGCACCCCCCAATGTCCAGGAGGAACCACAAGAAGACTCCTCAGAGGAGCCTCCTGTCTCTGAGGGTGCAGCGTCACCTCAGACAATGCAACCCAGCACCAGCGCAGAGTCGCACACCTCAGTGGGGATGTCGCGAGATAGAGTAGTGTTGTCACCTGGTGTCTCACAGATTACAACTGAGCAGCAGCAGATGGTGGAGACAGTGACAGCAGTGGAGATTCCTCGTTAGAGGGCGCAGAAGCCTCCTAGCTCTGCTCAGCTGCATGCAGACGCTGAGCCTCGGGGGCCATCCAGGAAGAGCGCGATCCTGGAACTGCAGGAACAAGTGCAGGAGGCTCTGAATGGTTTTATGACCGAGGTGACTGCGAGTGTGCAGAGAATGGAGGAGTCCATCTCCAGCATGAGCAACACTGTGGCGCACTCACTGGCAACTATAGCTTCCTCCATGGATAGGATGGTCACCTGCATGGAGGAGACACGGCACCAGTTGCATGAGAACATGGTTTCTCTTCAAAATAGATGCTCAGCTATGGAGGAGAGATGCTCAGCTATGGAGGAGAGATGGAAATCAATGGAGGAGAGATGGGCATCTATGGAGGAGAGAAACCCGAGGCTCATAGACGTCCTTTGTAGGGGGGATGTCAGTATAGAGGTGGGCCCTCATGGCCCCACTGAAGTGCAGCAAGGTGCTCTCCAGCTACTTGTTAGCAGGGAAGTGCGGGTGGCCCTTGAGAGGGATGATGGTGGGAGGGCACATGGAAGTGGGGGCTCCGCTCCAAGTGCTCTGACTTCCACCCACTTGCCAACCTCTCAGTCAGAGCCCCAGATGCCTCCCTGGACAGTGATGGCTGAGTCTATGCATCCACAGTCGCAGGAGGAGCAGACTTTTGCGGAGCCATCAGTGGGTCCAAAACCCAGAGGACGACCGCCAAAGGCGTCTAAGCAGGCGCAGCACGGAGATGAGGAGGCTGCCTCTACCTCTGCTGAAGCCGCAGGGGTAGCACGACGTAGAAGCACCTGGAAAAGAAAGATCCCACACAAATAGTCACAAAGGTAGTCACTCAGGTGTCTTTTTCATTATCAATGTCATGTTAATATTCTATGAACTTTTTTGAATAAATCATTTAATTGTCACACTTTGAGGTCATTGCCAAATGTGTGTGAACAAATGGAAGTGGCAGAGTGAAGGCTCAGGTCTCATTTCACATCCAGAAATGGTGGTGAGAGTCAAAACAAGGGAGTAATCATTGTTTGACTGCTCTATGGTGAAGGTGTTGGGTGATGCCAACCTGCGCACGCGTGTGGCAGCCACATGTATGAGCTGCATGAAGTTATTGAAATCTGCCATTGATTAGGGTATCCCTGGCATGATGGGCAGCAACGTGCTTGCGTACTTGTCGCAATGAGACCGCCGGCTCGTCCTGGTGTTCCTCATGCTCGTCACCAACCTCATGGTGCTCCTCCTTGTCCTCCGATGAGGCTGTGTGCTCAGTGCCGTCTTCCTCATCCAGTACTAATCCTCGCTGCTGCGTTATGTTCTGCAGGGCGCAGCACACCACGGCTATTCAGGAGACCCTGGCTGGTGCATACTGGAGGGCTCCTCCAGTTCTGTCGAGGCATCTGAAGAACATTTTGAGCAAGCCTATTGTCTGCTCGATGACACTTCTCGTGGAGATGTGGCTTTGATTATAACGTCCCTCAGGCTTGTTTGCTGGCCTCCTCAAAGGTGCCATGAGCCACGTCTTCAGGGGATAGCCCTTGTCTCCAAGCAGCCAGCCGGCAAGACTGTTTGGCGGTGCGAAGAGCTGAGGGACGGTGGACTGGTGCAGGATGTACGAGTCATGGCAGCTACCAGGGAACTTGGCACACACATGGATGATAATCTTCCTATGGTTGCAGACCAGCTGAACGAGTGGAAGCCCTTGCGGTTAACAAATGCTATTGGGTGGTGATGGGTGCCCTGATGGCCACATGTGTGCAGTCGATGACTCCCTGCACCCGTGGGAAGCCAGCTAGAGCAGCAAAGCCAAGTGCACGTTCATTGACAGTGGCTTCATCAATGGCAAAATTAATATAATTTGCGGACTTGTTAAAGAGGGGATCGGTGCATCTGTGGGCGGCTGACTGCAAGATGCTGCAAAGGTCTGCTGCAAATGTCTGGAAGGGGCCTGAGGTGAAGACGTTGAGGGCAAGGGTGAGTTTGACAGCCACTGGTAAGGAGTGTCCACCCCTTCCTCTGGGCTGCAGGTCTTGCTCCAGCAGAGTGCAAATGTCGGCGACGATCTGGCGCGATAGCCTGAGGCCCCTTTGGCACTGCTGCTCCGTCATGTTGAGGAAGCTCATCCTCTGCCTGTATACCCTGTGTTGGGGGTATCACCTCCAGCACGGGCCAGCCCGGCGCTGATGCCCTATGCCCTGTGCTGCAGCAGGTGGTTGAGGAGAAGGTTGCCGCTCTTGTTGCTGCTGATTCTGCTGCTGCTGCGGGTGATCGTCATCAGATTCGGAGGACCAAGGTGAGAGAGCATAAATCGTGCCCATTCTGATGTTTCAGATGCCAGGTGAAGTTGAGATGGCTGAAGCAATCTATCAAAGGTGAAATATGATGTTCCAAGGAGGTGACAGTGACTAGAGAGTTTACTGCAAACACTTCCCAACTGCATAAAGCTGAAAAATCTCTTCCAAATACTGAAGGCTGAAGCTTCTGAGATTGGAAAGTGACCAGCTGTAAAATGGCAGGTTTTAAACCACTTTTGCAGTTGTCATCTATTGAAAGGAATGGAGAGTTGTTCAGAGCCCGAAATTTTTGCCTGGCGTGATCCCCGAGCGACGGGAACCTCGTGGAAAACTTGGGGAAATGCTTTGTACCTGGTAAAATGGGAATTTCATTATTTAAACACCCTTGTAACAAGTACAATAGCATGACCCACCGCTTAGTGCCGTGTCTGCAAGGCGCAGGCTGAACCGGCACTGGGGAAACTCACAAGGAGCCGGGTTTAGAGCGGGATACCGCCCCGCTGTCAATCTTTTGGATGTTGATAGCAGACCCGCCTCTGAACCCGTCCTCTGAGCACAGGCAAAATTCAGCCCCTTGGCTGTGTTTTTGACCAGCCTAACCCAGGGGCGCTGAACAGTTGGACCAACCCTACTAACGGTTACATTTTTATGGCGGGGGGTCGGGGGATTTTTGTCCCGCAACCGCTACAATTTCAGGTGGTAACAAGCTAGAAGAGGAACGAAAGTCTAGCGGAACTCAGTTTCCTCGGATTCCCGCTTCATTACGGCCACGCTTGATTTTAAAATTGGGCCTGGGACGGATGTCTGCAGCTCCCACTGGGAACGGTCGGGAGCTCTATCAGCATATTAAAAAGGGCATGCAAGGGCCAGGGGAATTCTGGATCCCGAGTCTCAGAATGTCAGAAAAACAGGGCAGGGGACAAGATCTCAGGCAGCCCTGCAAGCGGGAGGGCATTTAAAAAGCCCATGCACTTTCATTTGTAAGTGCACTAAGCCTTTTAAATGCCCTTATTGTAGTTTTTATTTTATTTTTCGTTGTTTCCAAAAAGCCACCAGGAATCCTTCGTGGTGACTTGTTTGGAGGAAAAGGGAGCCACTGGAAGGATGCCTGACTGCTCAGGCTGTCTAAGAGGTGCGCTGGGTTCTCCTGCACACACTCGCACACCAGCACCTGTAGAGAGAGGTAGAACATCTTATTTTGGCAGATTCCCAAGGGCAACTGTGCCAACAGGTCACCTGGTGGTATCACAATGAGGTGTGAACATCTGTCTAACCGTGATGCTGGAATCACAGCATGTCATACTTTACATGGTATTTCATGAAAGAAGGCATTCCAGGGTGTTCTACGGTGATCAGGAGCCAAGCTGCACACGTCAAGACGCAATTAACCATTTTTAAAGTTTTTATATTGCCGATCCTTCATCGTCGCTGGGTCAAAATCCTGGAACTCCCTCCCTAACAGAACTGTGGGAGTACCTTCACCACATGGACTGCCGCGGTTCAAGAAGGCGGCTCACCACCACCTTCTCAAGGGCAATTAGGGATGGGCAATAAATGCTGGCCTTGCCAATGATGCCCACATCCCATGAATGAATTTTTAAAAAAACAGAGAAAATGGTAGTCCCTCTAATATTTGATCTGTCTCACTATCAGTCGCATTAAAGTTTAGCAGGCGTTCTTCATTTGTTTTGGATGAGTTTTCTTAATAGCTTTCAAGACTATGGTAAATCTTTGTTATTAGTCCTCATTGCTTTTCAGGATTTCTTTTGACTATTTTTCCACAGAAAGGATTTGAAAAAAGAGCTACTATTAAATGTTGGGTTTTTAAAGCAAAGCGTATTCACACAAATTTAGAAAAAATGCACCTAGACAGAGAGGCCAATTTTAATTCGCCAAAATTGGCATTAAAGGTGAGGCAATGGCCTCAAAACGGGGTTGGTACACTTACCAGCTGTTGCCATTGGCAGGCAGTTAAAATTGGCCGAGAGACATACCTGCCGCTATTCAACTCCGTTCCCACTGTCTACTATTTTAAACCGCTCTTGTGAGCAGGCAGCAAGGACACCTGCCTGAAGCCGATGGGGTCCATCTTTAAATATACTGATCGGGGTCCAAAGGCATCATCAGGCCCTGACTGCAATTTTAACTGCTGACCTGAGTGGTGAACCCATTGTGGCTTTCCCGCCAGGTGAAGCTAGTGGGAAGAACAGTCGGGGGGCACAGCGCCAGGGACCCGGGTTCGAATCCGGCCTCGGGCGACTGTCTGTGTGGAGTTTGCACATTCTCCCCGTGTTTGCGTGGGTTTTCTCCGGGTGCTCCGGTTTCCTCCCACAGTCCAAAGATGTGTGGGTTAGGTTGATTGGCTATGATAAATTGACCCTTAGTGTTAGGGGGATTAAATACATGGGGTTACGGGGATAGGGTGGGATATGTGTTGGTGTAGGGGTTACGGGGATCGGGTGGGATATGTGTCGGTGCTGGCTCGATGGGCCGAAATGGCCTCTATCTGCACTGTGGGGTTTCTGTGATTCTGTGAAACGGGAAAGTTTTTTTTTACTTTTTAAAAAATTTGCTTGAGGGGCCAGGAGGAGCAGGAGTGCTCTTGGTAGGAGTGTCTGGCAGGCCTTCTTTCCTGGCTCTTAACAGAGATAGATTTTTAAAAAAGATAGAGGCACAGGCAAGGAGTTAGATCAAGCTTTAACCAGGCTCAGAAGGAAAATGCATGAGGTCAATTGTTTAAGTCTCAAGAGTGATGTATTCATAGAATATACAACACAGAAACAGGCCATTCAGCCCACTAGACTGTGCTTGTGTTTATACTCCACATGAATCTCCTCCCATTCTATCTACCTCATCTTAGCCTTTCAGCATATCTTTCTATTCCTTTTTCTCTTGTGTACTCATCTAGTTTCCTTTTGAAAGCATCTAAGCTATTTGCCTCACCACATCCTGTGGTAGCGACTTCCATATTCTAACCACTCTCTCTGTAAAGAAATTTCTCCTTATTTCCCTATTGGAATTTTTTAATAACTATCTTGTATTTATGGCCCCTAGTTTTGGATTCTCCCACAAGTGGAAACGTTCTCTCCACATCTACCCTGTCCAACTCATTCATAATTTTAAAGACCTCTATCAGGTCACCTTTAGGACGAACAGCCCCAACCTGTTCAACCTTTCCCGAAAGCTATAATCTCTCAGTTCTGGTACCATCCTTGTAAAACTTTTTGCACTTTCTCCAGTGCTTCTAAGTCCTTTTTATAGTATGGAGACCACAACTGTGCACAGTACTCTAAGTGCAGCCTGACCACATTAACATAACTTCACTACTTTTGAATTCCATACCCCTAGAAATAAATACCAGTGCTTTGTTAACATTTTTAATTGCTTTTCTAACCTGCAATGCTGCCATTAATTATATTTTAACTGTATCCCTAGATCCTTTTGCTCTTCTACCCCATTCAGTTTCTTATTTTCTAAGATATAGGTGATGTTTCTATTTTTCCGACCAAAGTGTTAAAGTTTATTTGCCACTTAACTGCCAATCTACACGTTTTCTATTATCTTCTTGTATTATGTTTCCTTCTTCTTCTAGCTATACACTGAGGAAGAAGGCAGTTTGGTATCATCTGAAAATGTTGATATTGAGTTGCCGGTTCCTAAGTTCAAATTATTAATGTAAATTATGAATGACAGTGGTTCCAGTACTGATCCTTATGGAACACTGCTTTCTACCTTCCTCCAATCTGAATAACTATCCTTTACCCTCAACTCTCTGCATTCTATTTTTTAGCTAATTTGCTATCCATTTAGCTATTTGTCCCCTGACTCCACGGGGGAGAAATTGGGTGGAGCCGCAAACGGGGCGCCAAGCTCACCTGGGCGCCGGATTTAGCGCAGCGTTTGGAGCAGTAGCGACCGCCGGAAATTCAGCTTGAGCGCCCCAAGAGGGACACGGGGCGAGGCTCGAGGCGCTCCGCGTCCCTCTTAGGGCGCTGAAACTGAATATCGCAGAGCAACGTGCCGCAGTGCCACACGCTGCGGCACGGCGCGCTGCGGTACTGCAGGCCTTCCTCCCATTCTTAAGGGGGAGGGGCCTGCACCAGCGTGATCGGAGATCGCGAGTGCCGGCAAAAGAGCCCGGCACCGAGGAGAAGTGCCGGGCTCTCGGAAAACAGCCGGCAATGCCACGGGGGGCGATCAGGAGGGTGGAGGCGCTGGCAGGCGGCTGCCGAAAAAAATGGCCGTCCCGCACCTCCACCTTAATTTGCGCCACTGCTGCCACAGGAAGGCCCCGTGAACCGGGCGCCATTTGCGAACGGCGCTACAGAGGCGGTCGATGCCAAATATCGAGATTGGGATGGTAGCAGGGCGCTGCGCACACCGATGATGTCATCGGAGGCGGCACAGTGCAACAGGTTAACACCGCCATTAGCGCCCCAGCTAAATATCGCGGGAGGCGCGGCCAGTGGCGCTAAAGCCACTGAGTGCCCTCTTTAGGCGCTAACTGGTGGTGCAGCCCACCGAATTTCTAGGCCCACATGCCCAAACCTTTGTCATGAATCTACTGTGTAGTACCTTATCAAAGGCCTTTTGAAAATCTAAGTACATGGCATCTACTGCATTACCCTTGTCTACTCTTTCCATTACCTCTTCATAGAATTCTATCAGGCTAGTTAAGCATGACTTAGCTTTTCGGAATCCATGCTAACTATTTTGTATTACATTCTCTGTCTTTAGATGCTCTTCTATCACTTATTTTATTATAGATTCCAATATATTTCCTACCACTGACATTAAGCTGACTAGTCTACAGTTCCCAGATTTTGTTTTATCCCCCTTTTTCATCTGGACCTGAGGTTTTATCCTCTTTTAGTTTTGCTAGTTTGTAAATTATTTTCTCCCTTTCTATCCCAACTGATTAATGTTCATTGTTTTGTATTATTATGTGAAGACAAGTTGTGCTGAACATCCATGGTAAACTTGTAACAGTCACCTTGCAGTATCTTTGTAGCTTTTTTGTGCTACTGTGTTTGAATTGGTTGGGAAGACTGATTATAAAGGACTTTTTTAAACAGCAGGGCTTTATGGTCAGTGATCCAAAAAATCAATGCATGACATTTTAAAATCCAGTGTGCATTTGATAGAGCTGTGTTTTGGGCATTGTTCTGGAAATCTTCTAGCTTGGAAAAGCAGTCATTTACAATACTATATATAATGCTTACTCCTGTGAGTAATCAACTTTTCAAGTACAAGATAATCCGCATAAGCAAGCTGATATATTGATATATACAAATCAAGATGCAATTCCTTATTAAAAGTGGCATGCTGGGTTTCTTTAACAAGTTCTGATGAAGGCTCCACCCCTGAAATGTTAACTTGTCATCTCCACAGATGTCTGACCTGCTGAGTGTTTCCTGAATTTTCTGGAGTTTTTTCAGATTACCATCATCTGCAGTATTTTATTTTTTGTTCTCATCTTTGTTGGGTTGGGTTAAAATTTCAGAGAGTAAAGAGTTAGTTCCAGTAGTCTCTCTGGTTTTCTGTGCAGTTGTGGCACCATCCCAACTAAAGGGAGGGAGAAAGGTATGTAGAGGTTGGCTACAGTACATTAAATAAATTAAAAATGTTCAATGCCTCTTGTACAGAGAAACTGTGCCTGACATTGAAACAAAATCAAAAGACGAATACCTGATGCATACACATAATTATTTGAAATAATTGTATTAAAATTTAATTCAGTTTAGTCTGCTAAATTACCTAAAAATAGTCCTACTGGTTATGCAATGGTATGTTCTACCTATTAACATATTCATATGTTCACATAAATCATGGTTCTTAACTGTTTGGTGTATTTTGACTTTTTAGATAGCATGGTTCTGATCAGTTGTTTATAAACAATTTTTTCAATCATGTAATCAGGGATCAGAGACATCCAAGGTATCTCAGGAAGGCAAGCTGCAGCGGTAAATATAGGTGTGCATTGAGAATCGCCACAAATGTGCTGGCATCAGTATCCCAGCACCAACTTTGATGGAAATATAATCCATCTTCCACACTTCATGCCTACAATCTTGCCCGTATTATATTCATACCAGAAAATAGAATTAAGACTAAAGCACATCATCTAGGAAGGTAAGAAGAATTCTGCAATAACTCATAGGAGCAATGAATCTTTGGAATTATCTGCCCCAGAGGGCGGTGAATGCTGAGTCTTTGAGTATATTCAAGGCTGTGATAGATAGATTTTTGGACTCTAAGGGAATCAAGGGATATGGGGATAGTGCATGAAAGTGGAGTCGAGGTTGATGATCAGCCATGATCTTATTGAATGGCGGAGCAGGCTCGAGGGGCCATATGGCCTACTCCTGCTCTTATTTCTCATGTTCTTATTTCTTATGTTCTTATGAAAAATAGTCCAGGAAAAATGGGAAATATTTTTACTGTGACTCTAGTCACTGTACCATTGTGTATAATCTGACACTGGGATCCATTGATTCCAACATTTCTTCTCTAATCCCATTTCTAGCAATATCTTATGCTCATTTTGTATTGTTGGTTTTTCTTTAACTTTTTTTCTGACATTCAATGTTTTGTTTCTAGAAATGAATCACTGCCTATGACCTAGTATTTCCTTTGTTATTTGCTTACAGCAGTAAATTGATTTCATATTTCACAGTCACAGCCATTTATCTTGGTTGAGTCACTTTCCCATTGCCGCTGTAGATAATAGGATATTTTGCAGCATCCTGCAAAAGTCAGTCACTCGTAACAGAACAAACCCATCCAAAAAAGTTGCCTAAATAATTCAAATTCAACAAGTGTGGTATTTGCTCTTCGTATCATAGAATGAAAGAAAGAACTTGCATTTATATAGTGTCGTTCACGACCTCAGGATGTCCCAAAGTGCTTTACAGCCAATGAAGTACTTTAGAAGTGTAGTCACTGTGTTAGTGTAGGAATGTATCATTACTGAAGCTTTGTCATTTTACCCATCCTACTTTACTTTCCTCTTTTTCTATCCAGGTATCAGACAAACTAATAGCATATGACAACAAGAACAAATGGAAGCACCTCCCTTTACTTTACCTAGAGAGCTTGTATTAAAACCCCTAAAACTGCTGTTTGCATTTTATAGCAGAAAATATTACCCACTAAACTTTTGACCCAAATATAAATGCCTTGAATTTCCATGGGGCTTCTCCCAATCTACTGCCATGCCTTCGGTGGAAGATCGTCGGAACTCCTGGAGAAATGGCATGGATGGCTAAGAATGGTTATTTACACTATTTCTCCAGGGTTTCCATTAATCCTCTGCCGAAGTTACTTCAGGAGATTGGAACCTAGTGGATATTCATACTCAAAATATTTTGTTAGTTGTTTAGTGTTTTACTTTTAACTGAGAACAAAGTATATTTGTAAGAGATTTTTGACATTTCCATTGTATTCTTGAGCGCCATTTACTAAATGTTATTACAAATGACTAGATTAGCGGTAGCAATGTAAAGACAGAGACCTAGAATGTCCATATTGTTTTCAGCGCAATTCCAGTGTATAATTGGGACTGAGAACATTTTTTGGCAGCAAAACAGGGCAGAAGTCATTTATGCTTTTCTGGCTCAAAATCAATCCCTCCCCAAATTCTTTTGTACTTTTTTGGCCCTTCCCATGAGCCACCCATTGAGTCCTCAATGAGTTCATTTACATATATTATAATGAGGGCCAGTGGCATGAAGAAAAGTCGAGTAGCAATTCAGGAGGATGGACCCCACCAGATAGTACCACCCATTGAATCAGCTAGCACATGTCTTATGAGGCTCTTAGTGAGGAGATGTGTATAAGCGAGTGCTTGACCAAAGGTGCAATAGGGCACCTCTGCCTATTACATTATGACCACGGTCATCTGCCTGCACTGTTCTTTTTGTGGCTATGAAAGTTTGCGGCTATCATAATTTTGCTGGTTTCTTGGATTAGGCAGCATGGACAGCCTGATTTTGGCCTGACTCCTGCACTATTTAAAGGGTAACTGCACTTCTTAAAGAGAGATGTCAAGTTACCCTGTCAAGGGTGTTGCGCACTGACTGGAAGTGATTGCTGAGAAATTCTTATTGTTTCAGTGGCCTGAAGAAGGGTAAGTTGTGTTGTTTGTCCACTAGCTTGCAGTATCTGCAGAACGTTGAGAGCAGGAGCTCCACGTTTCACTGACGCTGTGGTAGAGATACTGTTGTTGCAGGAGAGGAGTCAAGTCCTATCCCAAGAGATGGCACCAGTGTGGCAAAACAAACCAACAGCAGTCCTGGAGGGAGTTTGCTGAGGTGGTGAGCACCCACGGCATTACTCCTTCACATACACAAGGAGTTGTTGAGGGTATTGGACAGCCTGCCTAGGAGTTGCTGCAACATGTCTGAGAGTATGGAGGAGCATGTGCAGCATTCTGTCCAGTGGCATGAACCATCTACCATGGAGTGCGTGGTCATCTCTGTGGATGCTGCAGACAGGATCTCTGCATAGGAGGCTGTGTCACTAGCTCTGGCAGCTTTAATAGAAGAACGGACACCGCGCAACAATCGCCAGGCAGGAGTGTTCCTTCCCAGTCGGGGAACACTTCAGCAGTCAAGGACATTCAGCCTCCGATCTTCGGGTAAGCATTCTCCAAGGCGGCCTTCGAGATGAACGGACACCGCGCAACAATCGCCAGGCAGGAGTGTTCCCTCCCAGTTGGGGAACACTTCAGCAGTCAAGGACATTCAGCCTCCGATCTTCAGGTAAGCATTCTCCAAGGTGGCCTTCGAGACACACGACAACGCAAAATCGTTGAGCAGAAACTGATAGCCAAGTTCCGCACCCATGAGGACGGCCTCAACCGAGACCTTGGGTTCATGTCACGCTACATGTAATCCCACCTGATGTAGGGTCATCCAGACTCGAGTCGTCGTTGGCTTGTTCTCTCCACACAGATGCGGCCGGACCTGCTGTGATTTCCAGCAAAAAAAAAATGTTTTTTGTCTGTTTTTTTGTTTTTCATACAGACCCCAGCATCTGCAACATTTGACCCCTTGTGACCCCACCTCATTGTTCTTTGATGTAATGTTTTCCTGACTGACCTGTTTGGACACCATTTACACCTTTGATTGCTGTGATTATCTCTCTGCCAAGGTGTGATAAATGGCAGTTAGAAAGATTACCTGTAAACATCTGATATTATTCTCTGACTATATAAGCTGTGTTTTTAAGCATCTCTCCACTTCACCTGATGAAGGAGCAGCGCTCCGAAAGCTTGTGATTTCAAATAAAGCTGTTGGACTATAACCTGGTGTTGTGTGATTTCTTACATTTGTCCACCCCAGTCCAACACCGGCATCTCCACACCATAGCTTTAATAGAAGCTCAGACTTGTGCCATATAGGGTCAGGGATCCTCCATATGCTGGTGGAATAGATTTATATGGGCTTCCAAAGCATCTCTGATCTCTTACAGTCTGCTCTCCTGCAGATCACTAGGAGTGAGGTCCAGCAGACCCATGAAAGTGGCAGTGGCTCTAAGGGAGTGGTACATGCTGCCCTCTCTCAGGGTGACAGCACATCTGCTCTCACGTCACCCACTGAATCAGTGCCTCCCATGGTGCATGAAAGGCAGCTGGGCCAGACTGCTCCAGCACCAGCCGAGATGTTGTAGCTTCCAGCAAGCACCTCAACAAGGGCCAGAGCTCCTAGAGGTTGCTGATCACGAGCATCTCCACGACCCTCATCTGAGCATCAGCAGACTTCCACCACCCTTGCTGAAGCCACCAGGGATCACCTCATAGAAGATCTAAAATAGGTAAGACAGCATTTATGAAGAGCACAATGGAACATTATCAGGATGAAATTATTTTGTTCTGCTAATCCATGAAGGCAGTCAAACAGTTCAAATTTGTCTATTCCATGGGTTATACTGAGGTAATCAGCTATCAATGGCAGGTGGGATCTGTGCAAATGGTAGTCAGATTCTTGGGTGTTTCTTGCAATGTGAAGGGTACGATGGATTGGTGTTAAAGGACTGTTAATACAGGAGTGATGGGAAGGTGCTGGCTGTGATTTTTCTTTTATTGGAAGTGCTGGTCTATGATCTACTGCCTAGCTGTTTGCTGTGTACATCTTGCTGCAGTTTCTCCTGCATCGTTTTGTTCCTGGGGTGGTTCTTCCACTGATGAGAACACCTCCTCAGCTGCTGCTGGTCAATGTCTAGCCCACATTGCAAGGCGAGGTTATGCAGCATGCCGCAGACGACTGCAATACAGGCGATGTGGTGGGCTTGGTATTGCAGGAAACCCCCTGATTTATTCAGGCACCTGAATTGCTGCTTTAGCACAACAATGGCATGCTCAATTACTGTCCCAGTGCTCCCATGGCCATCATTGTAGCACCTTGCGGCTGGGATTTGTGGCCACTGGATGGGTGTCATTGGCCATTACATTAACAGGCAACTCTTGTTCCTTATTAGCCATCCTTGGACCTGCAGGAAAAATGTATGCTAACTTGGAAAGCCAGTTCTGTTTTCCTACACTGCTACGCTTCAATTTCCTGCAGGTAATCGATTTCTCTGCACAAGAACCCATTTAATTGCATTTAAAGCGAGGTCATATGAAGTCAATCCAGGCTGAAGCCAGATTTCTTTCTGATGGTCACAGGTCAGGATTAGGGTCTGCTGATAAAAGCACAGCACAGGGGCCCGAGGAGCATTGCAAATTGTTGCTTCAACTTGAAACCATTGGGGAAATTTGGAAAGTTTTTGTTATATTGTGCTGCTGGCAGAGAGCTAGCCCACCAGGACTGCAGGCTAGTAACAAAGGTGGTGAATTTCAATGGGGTGCTCCTGATCATCCATCGCAACTTCGACAGAAGGTCTGTGGAAACCCTGGGGAAACACCATTTATGCCATTTCTCTGGAGTTTCTGCGGATCTTCTGTCAAAGTTACAGTGGACAGTGGACAATCAGGAGAGCCCCGCTGGAAATTCACCCCCATATCCTCTGTAAATTTGTCCTAAAAAAAACATGTTCAGTTGGCTGACATGATTTGCATGCTTCAATATTTCCTCAGAGTAACAAGTACACTTGTATGGTTAGGTAAAAAACTACTAGGTTTGTGGCAATAATACTTCTGTTTATAAATGCCTTATTACATTGAACTGCTTCAAGAGCGTCACACAATTAATTTCTTCTTGTAGTGCTGTGACTTATGATGTAGAAACTATTGTAGCCATTCTGCTACAGCACCAATAAGATGAACTACCAATTGAACTGTTCTTTTGGTGGTTGTGGTTGAGGGAGGAATGGTGACCAGGACACTTTGGCGAACCCCCCACTCTTCTTCAACTATTGCAGTGGGATCCTTAACATTTACCTGAATCACTGGAGCAAGACATTTATTTTAATACCTCATCTGAAAGATGGTACCCCCAACAATGTGGCACTTTCTAAGGACTGCACTGGAGTCCCAAGCAAGATTATGCACTCAGCTCACTTTCTGGGCTTGAACTACTTCTGCAAATAAGCATTTCATTAAAGAAAGTTGTTTTCTACAGATCCATAACTTTTCTTCCACAAATGTTGATAAAATAGGAATCCTATTAGTTTTGCTCTTTGACTGCGTTAATGGATTAAGACCTCCATTCTTTGATTCTTGCTTGAACTGAGTCAGCTTGCCAGTATCCTTTCCTCCTCATGACAGAAGCAGCTATCTAAAACAACACACAGAGCAGTTACATACACTTAGAAACTGTCCTCAAGTAACTCAGCTAATCTACATGATCAGTCAGCTAAAGTACATATTTTATTTATAACTGCTATCAAAAATGTTTGTTGATTCAACTTTGATCCCTTATTTCGACATCGCTAGTACTTCATTTATATGGATTGAAACTCATTAGAGGAAAATGAAACAGAAAAATTGCTTAACTTGAGCTTTCATCTTTTTATAGATTTTCCTCTAGTTGTAAGTTAGTAAATGAATGCCATCAATAAATGGATTTCTTCTTCCTTCACACTTCCACTTTGGCTAATTATGACATGTTTTGTATTTGAAGCCCTATAGCCCAAAATCAAAGTTAGTGACGCTATTATATTGGGTTGGCTCTCCACTTAGTTTTGTGATCCGAATGTATGGCTCACCGCTGTTCTGGTATCCTCTCTCTCTCATACAAAGTGGAAGAGGTTTGTTGGCTGTAAAAGAATTATCAATGAATATTGTCACAGGCTATGAAATCCACCATTGTCTTCAAAATGATGAATATAATGATTTAAGCTGAGGAGCTCTGTGGTTATTGATTTTTGTTACAAACTCAACAAGAGCTCAAGCTCTTAACCTGTTGTAACCTCATGCCCAACCTTACCTCAGACAAATCATTATTCACACAAAAAAACCTAGAATTATGCAAAGTGGCTTCTTGACTACAGGTAGTTAAGGGCTGGATTAATGAAGCAACTTTCTTCTGTTATCTCAAGGGGGAAGCCTTAATTTCATTTCAGCCAAGGTTCTTAGCAGTTATTAGAAATGGGGTCATAGTTCTGATAGTACTTATGTTGGGATGTTTGCAAAGGAAAGTGTGTGAGAAGTGTAAACATTGTAATGAACACTCTGGCAAAGTTTAATTGACAAACTGAATAGAGCAATGACAGCACTGTTTTCAAGCATAGCTCTCTGGGGAAATAAATACTATTTCAAATCATTATCCCTTTGACTTTTCAGATATTAACAATAGATCTAATTCCCATTTTAATCCTCAGGGAAGCTAATGTTCATTGCAATGAAGAGGCAGTCTGTTCCACAAGACAACAACTCTAAATGTCAAGAAGCTATCCATTAACTTAAGTTTAATTGTCGCTCAGTTGGTAGCACACTTGCCTCTGAGTCAGAAGGTTGTAACTCCAGGGACTTGAACACATAAATCTAGGCTGACACTCCAAGGAGTGCTGCACTGTTGGAGGTGCCGTCTTTCAGATGAGATGTTAAACCAAGTCTGCTATCTTCAAAGAAGAGCAGGGGAGTTATTCCCGGTGTCCTGGCTGATACTTATCCCTCAACCAACATAACAAAAACAGATTATCTGGTCATTATCACATTGCTGTTTGTGGGACCTTGCTGTGCGCAAATTGGCTGCCATGTTTCTCACCTTACAACAGTGACTCCACTCCAAAAGTACTTCATTGGCTGTAAAGCGCTTTGAGACATCCGGTGGTTGTGAAAGGTGCTATATAAATGCAAGCTTTTCTTTTTCTTTAACTTGTAGCCTATTTAAACTACATCCATTTTTTGTGAAAATATCTCTCTAGAACCATGGCCTAGAAATTCAGTTGCGTTCGCCAGCCGTTAGCGCCTTAGGAGGAGTAGATCTCGAGCGCTAGGCACTTAGCGGCCGGGCGCAGAACGATTTGCGCCTATGCCCAACTTCAGTAGACATTTAGCGCCGGCGCAAAGTGTTTGCGCGCGCAACTTATGACATCATTTCGTCGTGCAATGCCCTTTGTGCACCCCAAACCGGAACTTCAGTCGCGCCCGCCCAATGTGGGCGTGGCGGTGTTAAGAACTGTGAAGTGGAACGCAGCAGAGGCCCTGCGGGCCTCGGGGAGCGCTAATTAAAGGGCACTTAGACTGAACTATAAAGGCCAGCCATTTTGCTGCAATGACTTTAGTGCAACGGATTTCTGGACAGAGACCAAGGAAGACACCTTACTGATTTGGCCCAACATAGGAGAGGTATTTTTGGCTTCTGGCCAGAGCTTGGAAATTTGACTCATTGTGATTTCACTGTTTGCAAGTATATTATGGGGGCTGCATGGGGTTCCAACCCTCAGTTCCAGCATTATGCGCGAAGGGCTCGCAGACGCTGTGTGAGAGGGGCAGCCATGCCTAGACGCAGAGGGGGCATCAGGCGTCGGCAACGTAGGCCTTACCCACTCAGGGAATACCGCCAGCAGGTGTCCTATCTCACCATGACTGCCGCGCATTGTGTTAAGAGGCTGCGCTTCAGAAGGGAGGTGGTTGCAGAGATCTGCCAGCTGCTTCACAGAGATCTGCGTCCACAGCTGATGTGCAGGACGTCTCTCTCGGTGGAAGTGAAGGTCACGGTGGCTCTGAACTTTTATGCAAGCGGCTCCTTCCAAGCCGCTGCTGGGGACATAGCTAACATCTCCCAGATCGCCGTGCATCGCTGCATCCGGCAGGTCACCGATGCCCTTTTCACAAGGAGACACCAATTCATCTCCTTCCCCATGACCCTAGAGAGGCAGGAGCAGCGTGCAGTCGGATTTGCGAGGATCGCCGACTTCCCCATGGTGCAGGGCGCCATTGACTGCACGCATGTGGCTTTGCGGGCACCTATCGACAATGCCGAGGATTACCGCAACCGGAAGGGCTACCATTCCCTCAATGTACAGCTGGTGTGTGACCACAGGCAGCGCATCCTAGCTGTCAATGCCCGCTTTCCAGGCAGCAGCCACGATGCATTTATCCTGCGACAGGCTACTGTGGCTGACATGTTCCAGGCACAGCCTCCCCCAAGAGGATGGCTTATCGGGGACAAAGGCTATCCTTTGTGTACATGGCTCATGACCCCGCTCCGCGCGCCCAGGACCCCTGCTGAGGAGGCATACAACGAAAGCCATCAAGCCACAAGGAACATCATAGAGCAAACGATTGGCGTCCTCAAGCAACGGTTCCGCTGCCTGGATCGCTCCGGCGGATCTCTGCAGTATTCGCCGGATAGAGTCTCCCAGTTCGTCGTCGTTTGCTGCATGCTGCACAACCTGGCTATCCGCAGGACTCAGGCACTGCCACCTCACGTTGGACCACCACCTCAGGAGGACGAGCAGGAGGACCATGAGGAGGAGGAGGAGGAGGAGGAGGAGTACCAGCCCAGGAGGGAGCCACAAGGTCCAAGTGCCGTCTGTCGGCGGCTTATTGAACGACACTTCTAGGCCCCCTGTCAGGGAATGGCTTGTGGCAATGAACGCAAATGAATGCAGCTGCTCCGCAAGCCCTCAGCCGGTTAACGCAACAACCACTTGAAACATCACACATGGACAAGCTGAATAAAGAAAAAGCTTTATTGAACAAACTCAGGGCCCTTCCCACATGAAACCGAAAAACAGACAACACCCCCAAAAAACACTCAAATACATATCTCACTCCCACAACCTGGGGAGGAATAACAAAACTTGTCCATCCAAATGGCCTTCATCCTCGGCCTTACCAAAAGAACCCCCCCCATAGACAAGACAACCACCCCCATATAAAAAAACATTTGCCAACACACTCTACTTTGTGTGCCGAGAGGGCGAGTCCTTGTCCAGGCTTTTCCGGCCCCTGGCTGACCTGCTGCTCCGCCTCAACCTGGGCCCTGTGGGTGCTGCAAGGCTGGGGGAAGGCTCCTGAGGGGCACATTGCGTGACGGCAGATGCCCTTGGGGGTCGGCCTAGACGAGCTCTGGCCCTCGAGGGGCCGGCTGCTGACTGCTGCAGCTGTGGCTGGGCAGCATCAGTCCCTCCAGCAGCTCGTCGCAGCTTTGCTGGGGGAGTGGCAGTGGCGGCTGCAGCAATGGGGGCAAGCTGGCTGATGCCAGGCGCTCGCTGCTCGCCTGAGACACTGGCACTCGGACGGGCTGGCACTGCAGCAAGCGCAGCAATCTGGTGAAGGCCAGACCGCTGTGCTGCTGCAGCGCGGCAGGTGCCCTGGCGATGCCTGCCTGACATGGCGAGTGTGGCAGCAGTGAGTGCCTGTACTGCCCTGGTCTGTGCCCGCATCAGACCAGCCAGTGACTGCACGGCACCACTGATCAACTGTCCACTCGCTGCCTGTGCTGCCCTGAATTCATCCCGACTCGCGTCCTGTGCTGCCCTGAATTCGTCCCGACTCACGACCTGTGCTGCCCTCAATTCGGCCCGACTCGCGTCCTGTGATGCCCCGAATTCGGCCCGACTCGCGTCCTGTGATGGCCCGAATTCGGCCCGACTTGCGTCCTGTGATGCCCCGAATTGTTCGAGACCCCTGGCCTGTGCTGCCACGAGTTGTTCGAAACCCCTGGCCTGTGAGGCCCCGAAATCGGACACACTATGAGCCAGGGACTCGATGGCCTCAGGCAACCGTGCCACAACCCCCATGAACTCGGTGTGCCGACGATCCAAGTCCGCGGACATTTGATCAAGGAGACGCACC
Source organism: Somniosus microcephalus (assembly GCF_052327205.1). NCBI lineage: Eukaryota > Metazoa > Chordata > Chondrichthyes > Squaliformes > Somniosidae > Somniosus > Somniosus microcephalus. Next base: position 162,084,060 of record NC_140999.1, read on the forward strand.
TCCTGGGCGAGGACCGTCTCCGGACTGGAGGCCGGACTCTCCCTCTGGGGAGAAGGCCGCCGAGCTGGCCGACCCTTCCCGCGTGGCTGGACGCCACTGGGCCCAGCAACTACACTCCCCTGCAACACTTCCCCCCTCTGGGGAGAAGGCAGCCATGCTGCCCGACCCTTCCCGCGTGGCTGGACGCCACTGGGCCCAGGAGCTACACTCCCCTGCAACACTTCCCCCCTCTGGGGAGAAGGCAGCCGTGCTGCCCGACTCTTCCCGCGTGGCTGGACGCCACTGGGCCCAGGAGCTACACTCCCCTGCAACACTTCCCCCCCCTCTGGGGAGAAGGCAGCTGTGCTGCCCGACCCTTCCCGCGTGGCTGGACGCCACTGGGCACAGGAGCTACACCCCCCTGCAACACTTCCCCCTGGCTCTCCTCCAGGGAAGACGTGTCCCCTCCATTGCCATCCCCTGGCGCGGATGAGGGTTCCCCTGATGTGCCGCCTTCCTCTTGCTCCTCCTCGTCCTCCTCTTCCGAGGGACTGACACTCGCAGCTTCAGGGACCTCCTCCTCACCAGCTGAAAGCAGGAAGGCACAAGAGTAGCTTTAGAGTGAGGACAGGGCGTCAGCGAGGGAGGCATGAGTGGTGGCATTCTGCGCATTGGTCGGACAGTGGCAAAGGATGTAGATCTGAAGCGCAAGGGGAACGAGAGAGGTCCAAACGGTCATGTCCTTACCATTGGGGCCCAGCACAGGGTCGGCATCTCCAATTGCAACGGGGCCAATCACCCGGGCACCCATGAGTCGACCCACGCGCTCCTCCAGGTCACTGAGCTGCTGGAACTGGGCACGGCCTCCCCCGGTGACAGTCCGGCTCTTCAGATTCTGGGCCAGCTTGGCCTGCAAGAGAAAGGACAGCCTCTAAGTACAGTGTGGTGCCCTGTTGTTGTGTGCACTGCCTCCAATGGTCGAATAGCTTGGCCAGTGTGGTGCCCTGTTGTTGTGTGCACTGCCTCCCATGGTCGAATAGCTTGGCCAGTGTGTAATGTGCAGAAAGTGCAATTGATGTTCATGCCAGTGCCATAGCTGCTGGATGAGGGCTGGCCATTAGGCCTTTGAGGTCCCTTTGCCCATAATGTGAGGTGCACATGCAAGGATGAGGAGGACACTGGAAAGGGTACTCACCCTGACAATCCGAGTGAGGTCGTTAAACTTTTTCCGGCATTGGACACCAGTCCTGGGGACATCGCAGGTGGCTGTGACCCTCTGGGCGATATCCCTCCAGGCTCTCCTGTACACCCTCTTGGGAGGCTTCTTGCCACTCTCCGAGAACAAGACATGGCTTCTCTTCTCCAAAGCCCTAACCAGCACCTTTAAATCATGGGCAGAGAAGCGCTGCGCTCGCTCATGGGCCCTCTGCACCCTTCCTGGCGCTATTTCTCTCCAGCAGCAGTGTTTAGGCCTAGCTGGAGGGCTGCAGTATCCAGGGCGTGACAGCAGACCAAGTCGACCCTTCCCCCTTTAAGAGCTGGCCGGCGCCAGGGTGTCTGCTGTCAATCAAAACATGACCGCACCTGCGCTGCGCCCGGCCTCGGCGGTATCAGTCTGCACCGCCGGCTTAGTGCCTAAAGATAGCCGTGCAACGCCAGTTTTAGCGCTCGAGCAAACTCCTTGGCCAAAGCTACTGAATATCGGCGAAGTGGCCTCCACTTTCCGGCGGGCGCAAACTTTAGCGGCCGCCTGACTTTACCGCCACAAAAGTGGCTATACTGAATTTCTAGGCCCATATGTCCACTCCCTTCATTAATTTAAAAACAGTAAAGATCTTACGTAACACTTTTTTCCAATAAGAATAGTCTATCTTCCATGGTCTCTCTTCATAGTTCCATGATGCAAGGCCTGTAAGACTTTTCATTCTGTTTCTCTGAATTCTTTCCATTATCTTCAACGTTTTGTGAATTGGGTGTCACAATTCGACAGTTCTCCGCGTGAGAACTCATGAATGTTTAAAGATCATCGCCTAGAAATTCACGAGCCTTAGCGCCGCTTTTGAGGCGCTAGAGGGACTAGCGCCAGAGTTATGGCCAGTTGAAAAATTCCCTGGGGCCCTAAAGCGGCGTTGCACCGGTAGCGCTGCGCCGGCACCGATGACGTCATCGGTGTGTGCAGCGTCCCGGTTGCCATGCCGACGGGCCCCAGCGCCGAAATTCAGTTGCGGCCGCCTCGCCCGTGGCAGCCGCAACTAAGACTCTGGCAACAGAGTCCAACATGTGTTTGCGCCGGCGCATTAAAGGCCCCGCGGCGGCCGGCCGCTTTCCTGCCGGCCGCCTGCCCGCAGCTCCCTCCCCGGACTTCTCCCCCCACCCCCCCCGGAACAGATGCAAGCCCGGCACTTGTCCGAGGTGCCGGGCTCATTTTTAAACAGATTTGCGCGGGCCGCGGCCGGGTGCAGGCAGCTCCTCCTTAACGGAAGGAGGAGGCCTGCACTTCCCCAGCCTGCCGCACCGCATCGGGTGCCGCAGCGCTGGAATTGCGGCGCTAAACGGCAGTTAGCGCCCTTTTCCAGGCGCTAAGACCCTTCAGTAGCGCCGGCAGCCGTTTGGGCGTGGCGCTACTGAATTTTTGGCGCGCGCAGGGGGACTTAGCGCCGGCACTAACTTCCGGCGCTAAAGCCCTGGCTAAGCCAAAACCCAATTTCTAGGCCCATATATTGCCTCAATATCTTTCCTGTATGCCGGGAAATTCCTTGGAGTTGGTGCCACTCTGCTGTGGTAACTTCACCAGAAGTGTAGCTGACTCCCTGTTTATGCATGTAAATGGAATTCCTGCTGCACGTCTGGCTCAGAGTCAGTCCAGCTCTGAGGAATTTCACGACCATGGTGTGGGACCCAAAACTGCACGCAGTACTCCAACTTTGGTCTTACTAAGGCTTTGTATAGATGCACCATTACATCTCGATTATTATATTCTATACCTCTTGCCATAAAACTCAGTATTCCATGGGGGAAAAATTGGGTCGCGCTCCCTTTGAAGTGCTAACTTCGCTGAAAATTAGCGCCCTCATGCCCGAAATTCACTGGTAGTGCCCCAAGAGGGAGGTGGGCGCTACTGGAAGTACTCCACCTCCCTCTTGGGGCGCTGCATGGTGCTGCGGCACATCGCACTGTGGTACTGCAGGCCTTTCTCCTCTTATTAAAGGGGAAGGGCCTAGTGCAGCGCGACCCGGGGCCCAGCTGGGCCACCAGGGATCGGAGTGCCGGCAAAAGAGCCCGAGTGCCGAGCTCACAGAATGCAATCGGCACCCCATGGCGGGGGGGGTCTGCACTGAAGGCCAGGGACAGCAACGGGGGCAGGTGCTGGCAGGCGGCCAGCAACAAAAATGGCCGCCCGGCACCTCCCCTTTAATTTGCGCTGCCCCGGCTGCAGGTAGGCCCCCCTGACCCCGTCAGACACAGCATCCAGCGGTAAGTCGGGGGCGCTACTGAAGATTGCAGCTGGGGCGCGAGCGGGGCGCTGCGCATGGCGATGACGTCATCGCCGGCGGCGCAACGCCGTGGGGCGCTAACGGTTAGCGCCGCCGCTAACCTCCCGCTGAATTTCGCGTGAGGCGTAGGCGGCGCTGCGCCCAGGTGCTAGTTGCTTTGCGCCCTGTTAGCGCCCTTTTAGGGCGTTAACGGGAGGTGCAAATCAACTGAATTTTTAGGCCCATTAGTTTTCTTTAGGCCATTATATTGACTTGACTGCTGCTTTTAAAGTCTTATGATCCTGAACTCTAATGCCTTTGTCCATATCACTCAGCCTTCCACCATTTGAATTATAATTCTTACTTTTTTTAACCAAAATGTACCACCTCACATTTACTGATAGCATTCCATCCACCACATTTTTTATTGATTCCACCAATATCCCGTTACAGTTTCCTTTGGTCCTCAGAATGATTTAGCATGCTCAGCCACTTCTCTCCAGGCATGCTGACTTATTTGTCATGGCACCTGTCTACTGTCAGAGGGAAACAGGACCTCCTTCCCGACTCTGATTTCTTCAGTAAGCACCTCAACTGTAGCATCAGAAAATCAGGGTGTCCTGGTCAACATTGCACCTGCTGCTCCACGACAAGTTTTTGACACACCACCAATGAAAACTGCACCTCCCTTAGTCAAAGAGTAAGGTTTTAAGGAAGGTCTTAAAGTAGGAGAGTGAGGTGACATAGTAATGCTTTAAAAGGCTGCACTTCCCTCACAAAGTCTACTCTTGTGCTCCCTTTCAATCTTTGCTTCCTACTTCTCCTACAGTGGCAAGAGATTGACTGATTATTTGCAGCAAGACCCTTGGAGGATTGAGGTGGTACTTCTTTGTTGTTGATTGTGGGCCATTTTTCCTTTAAGAAGAAAGTAACAAGTGTGTAGTCAGTTTGCATGAGATCATATGGAATACAACCCAAGTTTCAGAAGGCAATCCTTAATGGCAGTGAGGTGGCATTCACCGCCAAGACCAACTCCTTCATAGGCCTGAATCATGCCCTTCGTGGGTCTCCTTCTCTTCGGGCTTAGAAAATGGTGCTCCATTGCCAGATTACAGAGAGTAACAACTCAACTGAAGGAAGCACTGAGGAAAATTCGATTGGTTATTGGCTGTATAACACTGGTGGGTTTAAGAACAATTATCATGTGCTTCCAGTGGTGAATCCACCTATGAGACAATTCAGCCCTTAGGGTTTATTCAAGCTCACATCTAATTAACGTTCCTCGGCCATGTCACTTCAAGAGTAAGATGCCTTGGCTTTCTAATTTTGTATGGTAAAAATATGTTATTTACACATCAGGGCCCCGATGTTTATGGGGAGGCTAGGGGGCTGCAGTGGGGGAAAGGCTGAAAATGGCCGACAAAACCCAGCAAAGCCAGAGACATGGCAGTCCTGCCAAATGTAACGGCAGGACTTCATTATCATTTTTTTTGTTCCATTTCCCGCCTTCAAACTGGCTAAATTGGCAGTTTGGGTGGCGGCCAGGAGGGAAAATTAACAGCAGGAGGCCACAGCCGAGGGACTCTTGGGGCCTGTCCCCGGCAATCAGAGGGGTGGGGGCGGGGGTGGATGGTCAGCCATCAGGGCTGCAGGAGGGGAAGGTCGGTAAACGCAGCAGGGAGGAAGAGAAAAGCCGCAATCGGCAGTGGGGAGGCCAAAGGCTTCCTTGAGGAGCCTGGAGGAGCACACCTCCTCCTCCTGGCCCACAAGGAGTACTGGAAAAGGCACTTAGCTTCTTGAGCTGGCAGCTCCCACCTCCCTTTCACTTGTTAAATCAGGCTCCCAATTGTACTGTGGAAGCCCAATTTAAATATGTTAATGAAGTGTTCTACCTCTCCATGGTGGGATACTCGGATGCCCCGATATCTGCTGTCATAAAAATGGTGGCATGTGTGGCATGTTGGGAACGCGTTCCCCATATTTAAGTCTTTAAACCTGCCCATTGTAGAGGGGCTAATATCGAGGTCCAGGAGTCTAGCCTATCACGTTAAAACTGTATGGGGGAAAAATTCGGTATCGCCCCATTTGGGGCGCCGTTATCGGCCGTGTGCAAAGTTTAGCGCCTGGCGCTAATTATCGCCTCCGACAGCAAACTTGGCTTTTATCGCCCCTGGAGGTGATTGGAGCGCTAAATCAGGCGCTTCACACCTGTCTTAAGGCGCAAAGGCCGAGGAGTGAGGCGCTACCTCAGAGTGCTGGCGAAGCAAGGAAGGGCAAATCAAAATAAACCTGCAAAGTGCTGCCCAGTACTCAAAACTCCTTCACACAGCGTTGAACCTCTCCAGAAGTCTCTATCTCTCTCTCTCTCTCTCAGAATGCGTGGTGCAAAAATGTCACTGACAAAAAAGGCAGGAAGCGGTCGCCATTAAATAGCGCTCCCCTAGTCCCTTTCTGACAGCATAACGCTCCCCTCAACCTGTCGTTGCTAGTGGCAGACGGTAAGGCAGGGGGCGCCACTCAACATCCGGTCCGGGGCGCTAACGGGGCGTTGCGCACTCGACTGATGTCACAATCTGCCGCCGCAAGAGATCGTGGCGGCAGTGTTTAGCGCTGCCACAAAATGTCTAGTTAATTTTGCGAGCGACACAAACATCGCCGCGCTCAGCCTCTAGTTGCTTTGCGCCCCAAGTGGCGCTCTCTTAAGGCGCTAACGGGAGGCGCAATCAACTGAAATTTTCCCCCTGAATATCTATATAGTGCAAATAGCTTTAAAACCATTATCAAAATGAGAATAGTAAATCATGCTTGCATGAAGTTATGATGCTGAGGCTAATGCTGAAAGCTAATGAGAGATGTATTATATTAAATGAACCCCTCGGGTTTCATTAATATTTATAACATTAACTATGTTGTTATGAATTAGATTATACAGGCAAATAAGTATTGAGCAAACACCAACCATCCTGCTGGGAGATTTGCAGAAATGCAAGTATATTGAAATTTTAAACAGTTTAGAATAAAATCCAGAAATATGCCATGTATTTGCAACATTCAAGCCAGTTTAATAGTGTTGAAATATTACTTCTGCAGCTTTCTGTTCCTTCTGCCCTGCCTACCAAAAAAAACCTAATGAAAAGTAAATATTGCTAGACTTTTTAGTGAAGTATGCAGAGGATGGATAGTTACATGGAGCAGACAGAAATAACGCCCGTGATTTTACATGTTAGCAAAACAAAACTGTAAATCTATACTGCAAATCTTTATGCTCTTCAAAGAAATTATGTTGTTTTTACTGATAATTTAATTGAAATAAAGACCAGAGTCAACAATTGTAATGGGCATACAATTAGAGTAAGATCTTTACTTGGTGTGTGATACCATTCTCCATTGCAAGTTGGTCCCTTCAAAGGATATGTTGGCCTAGAAATTGGATCGCACCTGTCATGGTCCCTGGGATTGGTGCTGGCAACTCATGATAATGATTTAGGCATGTAGCCAATCCTACCAGGACTATTAATTGGCTGCAAACCTGTTTGAGGGGAGCAGGAAATCAGATGTCACTGATGCCAATTAAAGGCAGCCAGTACCTCTTAAGGGGGAGGTGCACTTTGGCTACAGACAACAAGGAAACTTCTGATATTGAAAAAAAGTACCTGAAAGAGGTCCAAAAAGGATGCCCAGATTCTCTGATGCCGCATTGGAGGTCCTGGGTCCTGGCGGTGGACAGGAGTAGTGAGATCCTGTTCTTTCCCAGGGGACCAAAAGCTCTCCAGGCAACACCTTCACCGCCAGTGGGAAGAGGTAACAGAGGATGACAATGCCAGGAGCTTAGCTCCCAGGACATGGCTGCAATGCCAAAAGAAGTTCAATGATCTCATCGGACTATTCTACCATAACTGGCACATTCTCTAGACACCTCACAAAGATGTCACTTTCAAAATCCCTTCTTTCATGCAGGAGAAGGTTGTGCCCAACTTGCATCAGGAGGCCTCCACAGGAGGAACCTGCACATCTTCTCCCCATGGAAGAAACCATGCTGGCCATCATGGGCACAGGGAGAGTCATGACCGTGGTGCGTGGCAACGCTGAAGGAGATGTCGAGCAGGGTTTCTTCACATCCTTATTTTCTTTCTCCCTTCTTACTTCTATCTCAACCTAAACACTCTGCATGACCAACTGCAGCTGTTTCACTAGCAACATCTTTTTCTGTTCTCGATTCACACTGAAAGCTAAACCTTGTCCCTCTCTTTCATTCCAGGTGCTGAAAATGGGGAGATATCTCTGCCACCAGGAGGAGGAGGTCAGCCTTCCTGAAGATGCACCATCACGCGATCTGACCCTAGCAAGCACCAGTTCAGATACTGACACAACACGTACTTTACAGGGTAGGCTAGGGGAGGGGATCATCGCATGGTGAATCACTGGCCGCAAGTGTGCAGGAGCTAGGGCAGGGGCTAGGATGCCACAGGTGCCAGATCACCAGAGGGCAAGACTATTACTCACAGGTCCTTTCCTGCTCCACAACCTTAAGCAGGTAACCCTGCATGGTATACACATGCCTGGTCTTAGACCAAGATACATTACATTACACTGATTTTTTAGCTAGTGGTCCTTCCTTTGCTGCTAGTGAGTGGCCTCCAGCTACCCAAAATTTTGCCCACTGGCCAGATGCCGCTTCCCACCTGGTTCGGGCAGGCAGCTGAATTCGGTATGCGGATGAGGACCCTGAGTTAAAATATACCGAGTCTCAAATTTAGGTATACAAATGCATTTTCCCCTTGCCTGGCCGAAACCCATTTATCTCATTGCTTTTCGTGGGACTTTGCTGTGCGCACGTTGTTGCTGTGTTTGCCTGCATAACAACTATATTTGAAATTAATTTGTTATGAATTGCTTTGGGATGTCCTGAGGACCTTTTCCAATGGTTTGGGTGAACATCACGGGACACTTTTCAAAGATGAGCAAGAAGTTCTGCTGATGTCTGGCTAACATTTTTCCCTCAACCAACACCACCAAAATGATCTCACTGCTGTCTGTGGGATCTTGATGTGTGCAATATGGTTATTTTCCTGCACAACAGTACCTGTGTTTCAGAGTCAATAATTGTATATGAAATGCTGAGAGACCTCAAAGTATGCTATATAAGTACAATTCTTTCTAATAAACAGCCATGTTTATTAGTTATTCTATGAGATTTGTAATATAATTTTATAACATTAGTTTTGCTCACTGATTAGAAAAGTCATTGGCAGTAGAAATCCATTCAGTAGTGTTCCATGCATGTATCTGTATGCATGCATAGAGAGCTGTCATCCCTTATCAAACTCCATCATAAAATTAATAGCAAGCATACTCAGTGGCAGCATTATGGGCACACTAGTTGGTTCATTACTTACACATGAATAGCAACTGAATGGATCCAGTTTCATATTTCTTGGCAGGTGTTGCCTACTTACTCATCATTCCCCATTTACTCTGCTCCAACATCAGTGCCTGCTCTTTCAACAGCTATGACCCTCCCCCTGTAAATTCCTCCATAAAGTCCACTACATTGCCACCTGCCCCCCTTTTAAAAGCCTTCCCTTTTCTACTTCCTGTTTGGGGGTTCATTTTTTTCTTCTACTTTATAAAGCATCCTGAAAGGATATAAGTTTAAGTTGTTGGTGAATCCAACTAAATCAGAACAGTATAGGTACTCGATACAATATTAAGAAGAAAGAACAAATAAACAAAAAACAGAAAAAAAGAAGGAAAAAGAGAAAGAAAGTCATTTACATTCACAAAGCACCTTATCATATTCTCAGGACAATCTAAACCAATGGATTACTTTTGAAGTGTAGTTACCATTTTTACTGAGGCAAACATAGCAGTCAATTTGACCACAGCAAGATCTCCAAAATAGCAAATGAATAAATGTCTTTTTGGTTCAGTTCTCTTAGGGAGCGATGTTGGCCAGTAGACCAGGAGAGCTTCTAGCTCTTTTTTGAAGTATCATGGGATCTATTATGTCCACCTGAACAGGCAGATGGGGCCTTGATTTACCATCTCATCCAGAAGATGGCACCCCTGACAATGCAGCACTCCCTCAGTACTCCACTGAAGTGTTAGCCTATATTTTGTGCTCAAATCCATAATGGACTTCAACCCACACCTTCTGACTTAAAAGCATGAGTTCTACCAATCTGATGTTAAATTAGATTTTAGGGCTTTTACCAATTCATTGAAACTTTCAATATAGTGTTGTGGTTTATGAAATGATTCTAGAGTTTTCAGGAAAACCATGCAAATATAATTGTCCTTTTTAGATAAAAAGTCTAATGCCCATGTGTGTTATCGTTTCAGTAGTGTCTTAATGGTTGGCAGCAATGCAAGATTTGTCAGTTCAAGTTGCGCAATCCTTCATTATTTGAGTTTCTGACCTGAATAACTTGTAAAGAAAGCTTTGGCTATTGCATATAAAAATATAATATTTGCCAGTCAAGGGGGAAGGAGCCCTAAGATGTATACTGTCTCTAGGGCCTCGCAAAGTGTAAGGCCTGACATGACTACTACTCCTCAAACAGTTGAAAGGATAGTTACTAGTCCTAGCCCCTTTGGGACTATCCTGGATCAGGCATATTTCTCAGACATACACTTTCAACTAAAGTTTGAGGTAGCCGAATCCTAAAGACACTTAACTGGGTCTAAAGGTCCGGGTTTTCTCTCCCTAAAGGAAAGGAGCAACCCAAGAATGTTACCATCCTCCAGATAGCACTTTTAATAAGTTTAGTCAGACTGTAACGTCCCGGATATTATGAGGGTCTGGAGATCTCCCCTCGGAAATGTACCTCTCCACCAAAGAGTGTACAGAGATTAGGTTCGCGAGTTATTGATACAGAAGACTTAAGTGAGACAATTCTAAAATATATAGAGATTTATTAAAAGAACCGACATGCAATTTACAGTTGGTGAATCAGTCAATCGCAATGTTAACAGTTCTAAAAAGAGAAAAAGTACAATCTTATTTTTAACAGAGAATTTTACTTTTAAATCTTAACTTTGCTACAGTATAACCATTCTTAACATTTTCTATACAGGATATCTATCAATATCAAATTACCTTTGATCCCCGAGGTACAAAGAGTGAAAGATTACAGAGCCACCTCTGTAGTCGAGAATCGCCTTGCATGATTAAAGCAATTCTGATATCCTATTTGAGACTTCAATATTTATACCCTTTTTCAGTTGTATTCCTTAAGGTTTCTGCTGATCCAAGTTAATTATCACTATTCATCTTTCTGCTGACTTCTGCAATTCTTACTGCCACATCAGCTTGTAATATTCCAGAATCTGCTGCATCTCCAGGTGCTCTGGGTTCACCATATAGAAGGTGTGAAGGGCAGATGTCCCTTATCTCATGTGTCATCTTTAAGAGGTGTAATCAAGATCATTTATCCAGGGTTGACCATTGTTCTGTTCTAACAAAGCCACCCATTTGGAGCCACCCATTCTTCTGTTTTAATAAGTTTATTTATTCAGAGTCAACAACTGTCTTATCTCAACAAGGCCAGAATTCTTCCATAAGATGGTGTATTTTTCTAAAAAGGTTATGTAGTTTATTCCTTCACACAGTGACAGTACTACACCATGGAGTGCAGTATAATGACAATGTTAATTACAGTATACAAAAAGTTGTTACTGCTTGCAATTACTTGTTCTTGGCTATAATGTACCTTAATTTGCAATTGAATTCTTAAGTTCAACATTTTCAAAATGAAAATGAATTACTAAGAAAATAACATTAGCTGAATAATTGCTCAATATATTCCACATAATCACAATATGATATTGGATACAAACGCTTATTGAATGTTCTTTTTATCCCAAGTAATAGATTTACAAATTAAATACCTCTGTATTTTACACTTGCAGTTTCAGCAGTGATAACATGAATGTAAATTATCTGGTGACCTTTTCTCTCCTGTTTGTGAGTTAATCACCTGGCATTTACAAATGGCATTCCTTCTGAAATGTCCTAATCGTGATTGAAGACTCTTTATAATCCTACATTTGGTATGTTTATTGCTTAAAATGCTCAAATGTTGCCAATTTAATTGTTTTCTGAAAACCAGCACCCTCTTTCATGAATGGAATTACTAGTGATTTATCTTTTTCACAGTGAACTAGGTATTTCCTCACGATTTAATTAGGTTGCAGCAACAGCTCGTAATTACATGTTAATCAGTCATGATCAGTTTCATTTATCAGCTCAAAATTGAAAAATTGGGTCTTAAGATGAGAAATAAGCCATTGAAAGCAAATCTGGGAAACATGTCTTTGCACAAAGGTTTGAGAATGAAGAATGCATTGTCTCAGATGGCTATAGATGCAAAGTCAAGTGATGTGATCAGAAGGAAATAAATGCATGGAAAATGATGCTATGGAGAAAGAGCAGAGAAATTGGATTTAAAAAGACCTGCCATAGTAACAAAATTGTGGCGAAGGTTTGATGGACCAAATGAACTACTCAATTTCCTATAAATAAAATTCAAAACCAAGTACTCAAACTAAATAGATGTCCCTTCAGAAATATTGCTTACTAAGCACTACATCAAAAGAAAACTAGTCGGCCTCCGGTACAAAGTATAAAATGTTAAAAACTGATATCTGATATAAGACACTTCTCACCAACAAATTACTGATATCAGTTCTACCTGTATTATGACTACCTCACTCAACTCACAAGACACTATTTATAAATAACTCCCCCCCCCCCTTACTTTCCCAGGCCATTTGTTAAAGCTGTATATGGTGACTGTGATTTGGAACCAGAGCAACTGGTTTCACCTATATGATTATCCCTTCTTATTCATGTTCACTTTCATTCTTGCCTCCACTTTAAATATTGTAGCTTTCTTTTTGTAATCAACAGCTGGTCTTATTAGGAAATGGTGTCGCTTGCTAATTTACTGTGGGTGCGCCATACGTTTTCCAAGAGCGTGCTGTTGTCTCGTTTTAATGAAGTCCCCTCTGAGTAATGTGAAGGTTGATAGGGTGGGTGGAGGCACAACTGTAGCTTGTCAGAAAAATCAAGCACAGGTCCTTGTTGTATGACATAGATAGACAGAATTACAGAGAATATACAGCACAGAAACAGACCATTTGCCCAACCAGTCCATGTTGGCGTTTATGCTCCACTCGGGCCTTTTCCCATCCTTCCTTATCTAACTCTATCAGCCTAACCCTCTGTTCCCTTCACCCTCATATGCTGATCTAACTTTCCCTTAAATGCGTCTATACTATTCGCTTCAATCACTCCTTGTGGTAGCGAGATCCGCATTCTCACTATGAATACAAATGGAATCAGGGTTCTCTTGAACCCTCCTTAGGGTCCATTTTAGATGCTGTCAACTGTATGGAGGCAAAGTACACACTGGAGGTGCTCCAAGCACAAATCGATTTGTTGCTCATAAGCATGCTGGAAGAAGACATTTTGCAGCACATCAAACTGTCTGTAGATTATGGGAACTCGTGAAAGAATTCGGAGTTTCTGAAGGCTTTTAGCACCATTTGGAATGTGTGTAGTCTTTGAGAAATTAAATCTCACGGAAATAAAAAATATAGATGAACAGAAAAGTCGTTTTATTGTGATTTCAAAGACACTCCTTTCCATGGCTTGCTTTCGGAGACGTCACACGTTAGGTGTGGCCCAGACATTTGCAATCTCAGAAATTCACTATCCCATTATTGTCCATTTCTTATAGACTCGCCTGAGCGGAACTAACAGAATCCCTGTTAAATTATGTGAACCTATTTGATGTGATGTTGGGAGCCATTTTTGAACTAAATGATATAAATAATGCTACTTATAAACGCAATTTGAGGTTGTGTACTGTGTATAGATTGACATGTTTTACATACACAAATAGTTCTGAACAAATTGCTTTCGAAGGAAGTAGCGAGAGTTTTACAAACTTCGAAAGAAACATGAATCAGTTAAATGACGGCGTAGAGACACAGTGGGCTGACAATTTGTTCGTCTTGACTGGTCCATATTCACATGTATTTAATGTAATGGGTAGAGTATTGTTGGACAGTGTTGTGCTGACTGCAATCCTCTTCGAGGACAGCCATTAAACGTGATGATGCACATTTACCCAACACTAGGACTGTTTTGAGCTGATTTTTTGAAGATATCTATCAATTCACAAACTTCGTGATACTTTATAAGTTGTCGATTCGAATTTCAAATCTGATTCTGTTACATTCTTTCCTGGGGGTATTGTTTTTATACATTTCCTTTATTATTTTATGATAGCTTATATTACATACAGTGGTTTGGGTGTGTACCAAAGTCTGGCACTTCCACCAGCGTTTTAAAAAAAATACTTCCCATAATTTGGAAGAAAGTTGAATCCAGTGACTCCTCAAACCGGTACATTTCGAAGTGATTGGAGGTGAGTTGTTTTTAAAAATCTTTCCGGTTTTCATCCGAATGCTTCAGGTGCTCAGAATCGCTTTTAAGTTTAATCAATGCATTACATTGCGAGTGACACACAACTGGCTAGCTAACATTTCCGGGAGTACAGCTGTTTAGATATAATAATCTATTGTCAGATGGTTCATCTAATACTAAATACTTTTAGACACCAACATAGCTGCACAGGTGCACCTCGTCACTTGTATTGTATTAGAACAATTCGCCCAAATCTGCCATCCATAGCGCGAGTGCATAAGTTTTAATCAAAGACTTTGATGCAAATGAATGTCATATTATTGGGTTAGCCAAAGTATTCAGAATGACAACTCGGTCTCATTATGAACTAGAATTCATTGGTTCAGATACTTACCATATCACCAGATGCAAAGTTACACCACCATAGGATGTGTTGGCGGGCTTTAAACGTGCTACACAAAATCGTCCACTGTTGGCAGATAATAGGGAACACGGAAAATCTGTAATAATACAGGAAATCGTTTCAAATATTGGAAAGAAAAACTGGGCTTTGACTGTGGTGACAAACCAATGGGCCTTACTGGTTCACTGTGGTTCTAAACTAGCTGCTGAAAGTTGTTTTTAACACATGCTAACGCACCTTAATAGCAATGTTGTCATACAGAAGTTTGAAGAACGTTTTCCTTCTCGTTCTCCATAATTTGAAACTGATGCAATGTAGACGGCGCCTTCGTTTTAAATAAAACCTAATTACATTTGTTTATTTGGTTCATTTGGTTGAAAATTGGAACTGATGGCGAATGAGTGAAATTTTGAGAATTGTTGACAACGAGAGCTTTGTAAGAAAAGTAAGGGGTTACAGATGAAATCCCAGCGGATTGGACGTCTGCAGCACCGAAGACGCAGCTTCTCAGACGCACTTGGAGACGCTAGTGGAGAGATCCCACATTGGCTGCTGCAGGATCAGGGTTCCCTGGGAAGTTGCGAACATCTGTGTGCTGAACAACAACGACATCTCCAATCTGCCGCATCTTTTAAAACCAATTTAGCCGACTGAGAACGAACTCCTTTACGACCCATCAATGGCCTCCGGTGAATTGCCTTTTCAGCAGATTTCATGAACTGTTGAAAGTTCTCAAGCTGACAGTGGATATTTACCTGGGAGTGAATGAGAATGATATTTGTCTGATATTGAATGCATGATATATATCTATTGGGCATTCGGTATGGATGCATCAATATTAAAATAGTTGATAAACTCCTTTAAAGATGAGGTGTAACTTGTAACTGTGCCTTTATGTTTGCGCAGGTTATGCCATTTGAAGTACAACTTGAAACGATGAACTGAAGGTCGGAAGAAAGGTATTTCTTTGCCAGTGAAATAGGGCATGGTTCGTTGCCCATGGCAACTTGAACAGATCAATTTCCCTTTCGCTCGGGGCATGTTCAAGCAAGAAACAAACTGGCTTTCGTGCCGAAGACGGAGATTCTATATAGCCTGAATAAAACGGACTGAGTCACAACAGGTAGTGTGCGTTTTGTATTGCAAGCAGTGGTTAAAAAAAGCAATTTAACAATCGTCCTTATTAAAATTGTACCGCGATTATTATAATAATATTGGAGTAGTTTCAGTTTCAGGACATGTGCCCTTGAGACGAATATTCACCATGGAAAACATGTCAGCACCAGGGACCCTGAATCGATCTTGCGACGGCTCGCAGGGTTTGTGTGAGTTTTACAACGGAACAGACACCAACTTCACCCTACATGAGCAGTATCCAGATTTCTACATTGTGCTTCCCGTGATTTATTCGGTGATCTGCGCTGCCGGACTTACAGGCAACACGGCCGTGATCTACGTGATTTTAAAAGCTCCCAAGATGAAGACAGTGACGAATATGTTCATCTTAAATCTGGCCATTGCCGACGACCTTTTCACCCTGGTCCTGCCTATCAACATCGCCGATCACCTTCTACGCTACTGGCCCTTCGGGGAGATCATGTGCAAGCTCATCCTGTCCATTGACCACTACAATATTTTCTCCAGCATTTATTTCCTGACGGTCATGAGCATAGACCGCTACCTGGTGGTCTTGGCCACCGTGCGCTCGAAAAAGTTGCCGCACCGCACTTACAGGGCTGCCAAAATCGTCAGCTTCTGCGTCTGGGTCCTAGTCACCCTCATCGTCTTGCCCTTCACAATCTTTGCCGAAGTCTACACCGATCCCATGAACAGGAAAAGCTGCGTCCTGGTCTTCCCCAAACCAGAACGCGCCTGGTTGAAAGCGAGTCGCATCTATACCCTCATCCTCGGCTTCGCCATCCCCGTCTCGACCATCTGCCTTCTCTACACCATGATGTTGTACCGCCTCCGCAACATGCATCTGAATTCGAACGCCAAAGCCCTGGACAAAGCGAAGAAGAAGGTGACTTTGATGGTCTTCATTGTGCTGGCAGTGTGTCTCTTCTGCTGGACTCCCTTTCATCTCACCACCATTGTCGCCTTGACCAGCGATGTCCAAGAGACGCCGCTGGTGATCGGGATCGCCTACTTTATCACGAGTTTAAGTTACGCCAATTCCTGCTTGAATCCCTTTCTGTACGCGTTTCTGGACGACAGTTTCCAGAAAAGTTTTAAGAAATTATTGGAATGCAGAGCAGAGTAGACGAGGCTGGGGCTTAACCGGAGAAAGCTGGGCATTCTTACAAAGTGTTCATTTTTTAATATGAAAAGTCAGTACAGTATTAACTGTTAAAAGTTCTCTGCCGCTACAGGCGCCGATTATTCAGCTGAATCGAAAACCCAAGGAAAATGGCAGATAATACAATGTCTAATGTTAAATGGCATGGTTTGTGAATGATAATTATACGGTAAGCCCAGACGTGCGGCGTTAAAGCCTGCAGATTTTACAGCTAGAGCTAACTTTTAAATTAGGCACCACTGCATCCTCCCTTTGCCGCACTAGCGCTAAAGCCTGTTACATGTGAGAGCGTTCCTAGAGCAGATCTGATATGTTGATTTTAAACTTCGTTATGATGGGTATCTATGTAGCACGACCCTCAGGGGGACGAGATGATAAGATTTGGTTAATATTTTCTGTAGCATGAAACATAAAGTCACCGTTACATATGTAGTTGTTGTAGATTTGTACAATGAAATGGAAGAGTCGAGCTGTACATTTAAACGAGTTAATGACAGCGAATAGACACACACCATCCTTCATATTTTGAGATTGCATGTTTGAATGTACTGAATTCTGAGGCTCGCCCTCAATTTTTAGATGATCTAAAAGTTGTCTCACTTTCTCTGCATTGTTAATTGTAACGTGCAGTGTATCACTTAGTCGATGTGTGTAAACCTCTGCCTCTCTAATGTTAGATGCTCTGCTGTTGATATTCACACTGTCCTGACTCTCAAATCGTATCATAAATAAATGTCACTGCAAATGCGTTTTTGCTTCTTATATTTGAAAGAATGAAGCTAGAGCTTCAGAGTGAGTGATTTCGAAAGGTCGAAAATTAGTCTTGCGTAAAATAAACGTATATTGAAGTGAAAATCGTAACTTTTAGAAAACAATATTTTGTCCAATCTTTACTTTTTATAATGGCGGCATCTGAAAGCCACGTACTTGAGTAGTTTGCACACATTCCAGAATACAAATCTCGGAGTAAAAATTACTGGAAAAATAAATTAAGTTGAAAACACATAAAACTAAAATAAAAATTCCGTGAAAAGTTACTAGACAACTGGCGCGACCGGCAAATGACAGTAGAGTATATCATCCGTATATTCTTGTATTTTATTTAGAATTAATACAAATATGTTAATAACAGGACAGGAGCGAGTCACAATATTTAACAGAAGGCAAACCACAGACAGACACTAATGTCAATATCATCAATCATCTCAGTCTGGGTTGAATATTCTGATTGACACATGATCCTCTGTGAGAATGAACCTCCTACATTGCGGAAGATGAAGAGATTATTGTGTCTGTCTAGAATAGTTTGTCAAGTGGTGTTGGTGTAACTGAGCACACCACAGACTGACAAAAAAACTACGAAAGCAAAATACTGCAGATGCTGGAAATCTGAAATAAAAACAGAAAATGCTGGAAATACTCAGCAGCGTCTGTGGAGACAGAAACAGAGTTAACGGGCTGAATTTTGCCGGTGCTCAAAGGGCGGGTTTGGAGGCGGTTCCCTATCAAAATCAAAAAGATTGACAGCGGGCAGGTATCCCGCTCTCAACCCGCCTCCTTGTGAGTTTCCCAAGTGCCGGCTCTGCCTGCGCTTTGCAGACGCGACACTAAGCGGCGGGTCATTCACTTGTGCTTGTTTGGAGGGTGTTTAAAGTAAATAAATCCCCATTTTACCAGTTCCAAAGTTTTCCATGAGGTTCCAGTCGCTCGGAGATCACACCAGGTAAGTATGTCGGGTTCTGAACAACTCTCCATTTCTTTCAATAAGTGACAGCTGCAAAAGTGGTTTAAAACCTGCCATTTTACAGCTGGTCACTTTCCAATCTCAGAAGCTTCAGCCTTCAGTATTTAGAACCCACTTTTGAGCTTTATGCACTTTTGAAGTGTTTGGAGTAATCTATTCACTGTCACCTCCTTGGAACAACCTATTTCAACATTGACGATTACTTCTGTCATCTCAACCTCACCTGCCATCTATTCCATCAGCGTCGGTGCCCTGGAAAAAATCTCACTTTTGGTCCTCAGAATCCCAAAATGATCAGCCCCAACACCAGCATCACCGGGCACACCAGCAGCACCAACATCCACACCAACCTTCTCTGCAATTAACTGATGCTGCACTGGACACAGGGCATCATCACCTGTGCACATTGCTGCCCAGCACACCAGTGATGGACTCGCCATGTCCAGATTAGCTTCACTTGATGCTGCACACCCTGGCTGCCACATAATGCACCAGGTTGGCACCACCCCACACCAGCACCATAAAGCATCCCTACAATATGCAAGCCATTCCTTTCACACTTATCACCTTTGGGGGGGTGGGGGGTGCGGGGATGTTATGTCTCACCATTCACTGCAACTCACTAAGACACTTTCAAAGGTGCACACAAATCTGTCCACGAACGCAAAGGGCTAGATTTTCGGTGAGCCGTCAGGCGGGGTTTCAGGCGTGTGGGGGGGGGGGGGAAATCCCGAATTTGGGGGTCCCGACACCATCCCGCCCAAAACCCCACCCCACACAACTTTCACTGAGACCCGCCGAAACCAGGTGGGAAGGGATTAGTGCCAATTAATTGCCTGTTAACAGGTAGTTAACAGGCAGTTTTT
Source organism: Somniosus microcephalus (assembly GCF_052327205.1). NCBI lineage: Eukaryota > Metazoa > Chordata > Chondrichthyes > Squaliformes > Somniosidae > Somniosus > Somniosus microcephalus. Next base: position 162,103,259 of record NC_140999.1, read on the forward strand.
AGCCTAATCCCTATTTTGAGGGGTTTCCTGTCGGTTTCCCGACGGCTCCAAACCACGCCAGGTTGAGCAGGTGGGCCGTCGGGTTGAAGGAGCTGAAGGGGTCGCGATGTCGGTGTTCAGGTGAGTGATGGGTGCATAAGTGCAAAGGTAAGTGTGTTTGGTGTGTCTAAAGTGTGTAAAGAACTTTCACTTACCTGTACTTACCTTAACTGCCTTTCTTCCTGTAGCCGTCGGGAGATCATCACTCAGCCGGTACTTAAAGCTGAATGGCTGCGATCTGTGAAAAGTGACAGCTTTCAGCTTTGCGTGCCGGTGACAGTTCTAACTGAGTCTGTACAGAAAGACTCATGTTAGAACTCAAACTGTCAGTGTTTCACAGCTTCAAACAGCTGTGAAATGCTGATATTTCATCTGTCAAGAAATCTTGACAGATGAAATTGCAGTCTGTGACGTCACCTGTTGGCGGGTGGCCCTTAATTGGCCTGCTGAGCCCGCTGGGTGGGCTTAACGAGGTCAATCAAGGGAAAATCGCGTGAATTGGCCGGACATTGATGTAGGCAGGTCAAAAACCCGAAAGCTGAAGTCCCGCCTTCTTCCCGACAGGTTCAGAAAAATCTACCCCAAAGTGTTGAAAATAAAGATTTCAATGTTTGTTGTTAGTTGGTATGCTTGCAGTAGGATGAGGGTGAGTGTGAGGGGTGGCTAGTGAGATGGGGAAGTGATAATGTAGGCAGAGAGGGATGGGTGGAGGTGCAAGGTAAGTTGGTATGAGTATGGTGTGCAGGAGTAGGGTAGGGAAGGCAGAGTGATGGGGATGTGATGAGTGGCACAGCAGGATGAGGTTGAGTGTGGCTTTGCAGTAACACTTCGTGATTTACTGTGATCATTGAAAGGTTTGCGCCAGTGCAGCCTGGTCCTCCTGACAACATCCCTGCTTGTGCCCTCCTGTGTAATGTGCAACCAGGCTATGTTGACCTCCTGGGGAGGTCTCTTCCGCCCATGGGAAGGGAAGAGGACCTCCCTGCATGCTGTGTCTCCCTCCATAAGCATTTTGAGGGAGTCATGGGAGAGCCTGGGTGCAGCCCTGTACCTCTGTGCAGTGCTTGTCAATGTTTGCAGCGCTTCAATGCTGTAGAACACGGAGAGCAGAACTGTCAAAATCAATTTGGGCATGGCCCCCTTAAGGAAACCGTCAGATTACGTCATCGGACCTGCTTCCTTTTAACCAGCTAGGAACCTCGAGGGCGGGCTTAACAAGCCCAATCAGGGGAAAATCACTCGGAGGAGGCGGGATGAAGACGGGTGCAAAATTGTGGTCACCATTTTGGGTTGATGACCTTTTGGCAGAACTGGAAAAAGTTAGAGATGTAACAGATTTTAAGCAATTGCAGGGGCAGGGAAACAGGGGAGGAAAAAACAAAAGGGAAGGTCTGTGATAGGGTGGAAGGTAGGAGTGATTAAATGACAAACGGTATGATTGTACAAAGCAAAATGAGATGGTAATGGGACAAGTAAAGAAACAAAAGATGAGTCTAGAAGAGATGTTAATGGGAATGGCAGAATCATCAACAGCTGCCATGTGAAAAAATAGGGGTAGAGGTTATAGTCTGAAATTGTTGAACTCGATTTTGAGTCCAGAAGGCTGTAAAGTGCCGAATCGAAAGATGAGGTGCTGTTCCTCGAGCTTATGTTGAGCTTCATTGGAACAGTGTAAGAGGCCGAGGACAGAGAGGTCAGAGTAGGAGTGGAGCAGTAAATTAAAGTGACAGGTGACTGAAAGCTCGGGGTCAAGCTTACGGACTGAACAGAGGTGTTCCGCAAAGTGGTCACCCAATGTAGCGGAGACCGCATCGTGAGCAGCGAATACAGTATACAAAATTGCAAAAGGTACAAGTAAATCACTGGTTCACCTGGAAGGAGTGTTTGGGGCCCTGGACAGTGAGAAGGGAGGAGGTAAAAGTGCAGGTGTTGCATCTCCTGCGCTTACACGGGAAGGTGCCGTGGGAAGGGGAGGGGGTGTTGGGGGTGATTGAGGAGTGGACCAGGGTGTCGGAGAGGGCGCAGTCCCTTCGGAATGCTGAAAGGGGAGGGGAAGATTTGTTTGGTGGTGGGATCACGCTGGAGGTGACGGAAATGGCGGAGGATGATCCATTAAATGTGAAGGCTGGTGGGGTGAAAGGTGAGGACAAGGGTAACCCTAGTGTAGTTCTGGGAGGGAGTAGAAAGGGTGAGAGCAGAAGTGCAGCAAATGGAATGGACAGTGTCGAGGGCCATGTCAACCACGGTAGAGGGGAAAAGGAAGACATATCGGAAGCACTAGTATGGAAGGTGACATCGTCTGAACAGATGCGACAGAGACAGAGAAACTTGGAGAATAGAAAAGAGTTCTTACAGGAAGCGGGGTGGGAGGAAGTGTAGTCCAGGTAGCTGTGGGAGTCAGTGGGCTTATAGTGGGTGTTTGTTGATAGCCTATCCCCAGAAATGGAGACAGAGAAGTAAAGGAAGGGAAGGGAAGAGTCAGAGATGGACCATGTGAAGGTGAGGGAAGGGTGGAAATTGAAAGCAAAGTGAATGACATTTTCTAGTTCAGGGCGACAGAAGGAAACTGCACCAATACAGTCATCAATGTACCAGAAAAAGAGGTGAGGGAGGGGACCTGAGTAGGACTGGAACAAAGAATGTTCCACATATTCCACGAAAAGTCAGGCATAGCTCACACCCATGTGGATTCCCATAGCAATACCTATAATTTGAAGGAAGTGAGTGGAGTCAAAGGAGAAGTTGTTCAAAGTGAGAACAAGTTCAGCCAGGCGGAGGAGGGTGGTGGTGGATGGGGACTGGTTGGGCTTCTGTTCAAGGAAGAAGTGGAGCACCCTCAGGCCGTCCTGGTGGGGGATGGAGGTGCAGAGGGATTGTACGCCCATAGTGAAAAGGAGACGGTTGGGGCGAGAAAACTGGAAACTTGAAACAGTTAAATTGACGGAGGGCGTCGGAAGAGTCGCAGATGTAGGTGGGAAGAGACTGGAGGGGAGAAGAAATAGAGTCCAGATAGGAAGAAATCAGTTCCCTGGTGCAAGAACAGGCTGAAATGATGGGTCTACCAGGGCAGTCTTGTTTGTGAATCTTGGGAAGGAGGTAGAAGCGGGTTTTGCGGGGTTGGGGAACTATGAGGTTGGTGGCCCAGGAGGGAAGATCTCCAGAGGAGATGAGGTCAGTGACTGTCTTGGAAATGATGGCTTGATATTCGATAGTGGAGTCATGGTCCAGAGGGAGGTAGGAGGAGGTTTCAGAGAGTTGGCGTTCAGCCTCCGCAAGGTAGAGGTCGGTTTGCCAAACAACAAGAGCGCCACCCTTGTCAGCAGGTTTAATGACAATGTTGGGGTTGAATCTGAGAAATGGATTGCTGCAAGTTCAGAGGGAGGTATGTTGGAGTGAGTGAGGGGAGCAGAGAAATTGAGACGGCCAATGACATGCCTCAGAAAAAAGCTACAAATGTGTCTGCGGGCTTCAACTTAAAATAAATAAAAGCAATAAACATTAAAACACACAAAAAAGAACAGAAACTGATAACATTCCTAAAAATAACAGTTTACACACTTCAGTCTATTAATCTATTCAAAATATCTTGTATCTAATGCCATTTATGTTGGTTTACAGTAAAGTTATTCTTATGAATAGTTGCTAGATTCATCGGGCTGCATTTTGCGGTGAAAATAATGGCGAAGCCATCAGCACTCACAAGTTTTTTATGTGCAAATTGGACAGCAACTTCTGTGCAGTTAAATGCAGAAATGTGTAAGTTGCTGTCCTTGTTGCGACGTTCCTCCGTAAGCTTCCCAAAAATGGCATCTCACCATCTGATTCACCATTCAAATGTATTGAGTGGCATGAAGTTCCTTTACTTACCTCACAGATATGGACTAAAGTTGCCAAAAAAAAGGGAGGGCTTGTCCATTCCAGCCTAAGTACCCTTTTAATGGCTTGGTAAGTCTTAATTACAGCCAAACAACCTCACTGGCACTGAAAATGAACTTTTACAAGTGTGGAGTCTCATTCCTTCAGCTTATACTTATTGTTGGAGATTTAAAAAAATATAAATATACTTTTTCACTGTTTCTTTCTGTCTCCTTACCTCTCTCTCTTAATTCAATCTTTCTTTACCTCGCTTTCTGCACCTGATTTGACATTGAATTCATTATTATAACTGATACTCCCTGGTTCAGACTCTGCACTGCTCAATAATGATTCTTCAATCTGATTTGTTAGGGAAATACATAGTTGCTTGTCCTGTTCACAGATGTCCCAGATGCCCTGTAGAGGGATGTTTTGCTGACAGCAACTTGATGTGCAAAAGCCCATGGAAAGTCTATGGGCAAGTGCAAGTCTAACAAATAACTGGTGCCGTTCATTCATTGCTCACAGCAACATCTGGCCCACTAGGTCCAGCCTGGTGCAAAGTAACCTTTAAAAAGTGCATTTTATTTTTTGGTTAGTTGGTTGTCTGAATAGACACAAAAAACCATTACTATATTCAAGAATCTCCTAAAAAAGCTACCGAGAAATCTACATGTGCAAATGTTGTTTCCCTGATACCAAGAGCATCCTTACAAGGATACACCCACTATCTTAGTCTAGAGAGATTGGACATAGTTAGTGTACTGGCCGCGCTAGACGTGCTCCGATCTAGTTATCCAGCAAGTTAAACACTTGTTCAAAATAATTCTTCGTGAAGCCGTTTGCTGTTTTGAAGCTTTACTTGAATAAATTTTTGTGAAACTGTAAACAAAGATAAAGTATGTTTTGTACATAAACTGAGTACTATACATTCGATATTACATAAGATATAAACATATTTACAACAGTAGAATAGACTAATTGTATAACTAACTAACATTTGGACTAACTTCTGTAACTATCAAATATTAACCTTTTATAAACATATTATTGTCAAAATACTACTCTGACAACGTTGCTATTATGCTAACAAACAAAGATACTCACAGATATTGCGCTTGGCCTAACATATGAAATCAGATTACATTGGATTGTGAAACCCTCATGGAATTCTCCATTACTGCCAGGTTCTTCCTGGAATTCTACTTCCTGGGATTCTACTTCCTGGGTTACACAGGAAGAAAGGTACGAAGGTCAAATGACCTCTCACAGGAAGAAAGGAACAAAGGTCAAATGACCTCACACAGGAAGAAAGGAACAAAGGTCAAATGACCTCTGTTTCATACAAACACAGCTAACACATAACCACCACCAGAGGGTGCGATCTGCACATAAAATAGTCCATCGGTCCAGAACAGTTAGGCAGAGCCAAGGCTTAGTGATCCCCAAGAGTGGCAAGGTCACTATGAGAATTTAATCAGACAAAACTGCACAGCTTACCAGTGAGTAGCCACTGGTGAGCTCCCCATTATCCATTAGTTTACCATGTTATCTAGAAATGAATGGGAAGATCCCCATCTCCCAGTGGCAGTGATGTTAAAAGTGCTTTGGATTTCTTTTTATATCTGATATGGAATCTTTTTCATGCAAGATCCCACTTGCTTTCTTATAAAACTAAAAATTAGCTGCTTGGGGATGGTGAGGGTGGGGGGGGGCTGGTGGGTGGAGGGAGAGGGGGAGCTTGATGCATGCACCCAAGCATGCATGTTCAAAGCTTCTTCAAGACTGAGCTCAGCATAACTCAAATCTGCTAGTTACATGTTGCACTACACAGGTATTAGTCTGAGACTAATTATCTGTTTTGTAACATTATGGAAGTGCAGAATTCTGCTTTGCCTTAGCAGACCAGTATAAATTCCAGATCATACTCAAATTGGTATCTGTGTCAAACTGGTAGGTCCTGCAGTACTTTCAAATCTAATTGTTTTGATTCCATTACTATTTCTTCCACTGTTTTTTTTTCCAGCATCAGTCTTACATCAGTGACTGACAATTCTTGAATATTGCTGATCTGTTCTAAACAACACTAGTAGAGTGTATTCTTCTTATTACTAATGCTCCTGTTATCCCAACAGATCAAGATAGTATTGTCACCATTTGTGAAGCACAGCAAGCTGGGTACACCCAGTTACTTCATACCTCATCTTTAAGAGTCTTCATTGAGAAACTCATGATTATTTCATTACAATTGAATAATATTTTCCTGATTACTGAGGAGAAATGATTATTGATCTGTTCTGGACTTCCACAAAATTATATAGAACCATTGTCAACAGTAGTTCCACACGGGACTCAAACTGAACACTTTAAAAGCTGGATTTATGTGCTTGCAATTAATTCTAGATATAATTTGATTCGGTTGGTGGCACTCTTACCTCTGATTCAGAAAGCCATGGGTTCAAGACCTCTTTAGGAATGAGTGGATAACTTAGGTTGCCAGTTCACTACAACATTGAGGAAGTGCTGGCTTATAAGAGGTGCTGACATTAAACTGAACCCTCATCTACCTGTTCCCATGGATGTAAAAGATCCATTGGTGCTATTTGAAATACATAGGATTATATAGATTATACAGCACAGAAACAGGCCATTCAGCCCAACCAGTCCATGCCGGCATTTATGCTCCACTCGAGCCTCCTCCCGTAAATAGAGTAGGAAGTTATCCTGCTCAGCAATCCTCTCTCAACCAACATCACAAAATAAAACAAATTAACTGACCACTCATCTCATTTGTTGTTTCTGAGACCTTGCCATTGCCTTCAGTCCCTGCCACGAACTCCGTTTCCGAACCATCGAATCCATTCCTCTCCCTGGCAACTATCTGAGGCTGAACCAGACTGTTTGCAACCGCGGTGTTGTATTTGACCCTGAGATGAGCTTCCGCCACATATCCGCGCCATCACTAAGACCGCCTTTTACCATCCAACTCCGCCCCTGCCTCAGCTCATCTGCTACTGAAACCTTCATCCATGCCTTTGTTACCTCTAGACTTGACTATTCCAACGCATGCCTGGCCGGTCTCCCATCTTCCAGCCTCCATAAACTTAAGCTCATCCAAAGCTCTGCTGCCCATATCCTAACTCGCACTAAGTCCCGTTCACCCATCACTCCTGTGCTCGCTGACCCACATTGACTTCCCGTTAAGCAATGCCTTGATTTAAAATCACTTCCATGTTTTCAAACCCTTCCATGACCTCACTCCTCCCTATCTCTGTAACCTCCTCCAGCCCTACAACCCTCCGAGATATCTGCACTCCTCCAATTCTGACTTCTTGAGCATCCCGGATTTTAATCGCTCCACCATTGGCGGCCATGCCTTCAGCTGCCAAGGCCTTAAGCTCTTGAATTCCCTCCCTAAACCTCTGTGCCACCTTACGGGTTCGATTTTATTAATGGATGTGGTTTGAGGGCAGGCTGCCTGGTGGGCGGGCTTCAGACCTGCTGTCGGTTTCAGCCGCTCCCGGTGTCCCATTTTGCCTTAATTGTATCAATTAGTCCCGTTGTGCGTGCTGCCTGCTGCATTGCCTGGGAGCGGGTCTGTTGGTCTGCACTGATGAGGTCATTGCTGCACTTGTTTTTATGGGCTCCATGTAGCATCAGCCTCTCATTTCTTGTTATTGCTGCAGCTTGAATGGGCCAAGGTGACCATGAGTGCTACAAAATCCAAGGCTGCTTCCTGATGAGGAGTCCCTGCAAACTCTTGTGCAGGGAGTAAGAGGACACAGGGAGATTCTGTTCCCTCCCAATGGCCAGATGAAGCCTCCTCAGCAGAAAAAGGCAACCTGACTGGATATTGCTGAGGAGGTAAGCGCAAGGTCGCTATGTACATGCACCTGAGTCCAGTGCTGAAAACGCTTCAATGATCTTCTACGAACATCAAGGGCTCGATTTTGCCAGGCCCGAGAAGGCGGGATTGGAGGCGTGCGAGGTGGTAAAATTGCAAAAAATGGCAGGCGGGCCCAATCCCCCCCTCCATCCCGCCTCCGAGCAATTTTCCCAAATGCGTGTTTTCTGACCCCGTTTCTATCCCGCCTCCAAGAGGCGGGTTAGGCCATTAAGGCACTTAACAACCACTTAATTGCCTCTATAATCCCATTTTGAGAGGCCTTTCTGATTTTACCACTTTTCCCACCTGCTGCACATCTCCTCTGGAACACGCCAGTGAATCCTGGCGGCCTCACAAGTGGACTGCTTACTAACAGCTGCAGCTCCACCATTAAAAAGGAGTTTTCACCAATCATCATTTGCAGGTGGCAGAACTTTGTTGTCTCAGGTCTGGGGGAACTTTTAGCAGGCCTACTCATTGTTGTGGAAGTTTGGAGCCTGACACCCATCTCCAGCGTGACCTCCTGGGAAACCCCTCTCCCCACCTTGACTGAGCACTTCCTCAACTGAGGCTTATACCAGAAGCATGGGAACCATTTATTTCCTTTCCTCGGGGACATCAGATTCAGACGAAGACCAGCCGCGGCAGCAGCAGAACCCTGAACAACAGCACCACCAACAGCAGCAGCAACAACAGGAGCGCCAAGCTGCTGCTCACCCACCTGAAGCTGCACAGGCCAGAAGGCGCCAGCGCGCGACCACATTGCTGCCCGGGATGCAAGGGATGCCCTCATCTTGGCCAGATTTGCTTAGCCTGCACAACCAAACACTTTGACCTCGCACCTTCTTATCAGATCATCGACAATGGCCAAGAACCTGCTGATTCCTATCACTCTGACCACCATACTGACAATTGCAAGTCGCCCTAAGCCCTCAATGTGGAAGTCCCATTTGTGAAATGACACATGCCACAACTGCAACAGTTTGCCATCAGAATTTTTTATGATAATAAGCAACTGATGGCATTTAAAAAATAAACACAACATTATACCCAAGTGACTACCCTTGTGACTACTTGTGCATTCTCTTCCTCTTCCTCCTACGTGATGCTTCCCCTGTGGCTTCAGCAGATGTGGAGGCCCCCTGCTCACTTTCTTGCTGCTCATGTCTCGACACCTTTGGCGGGCATCCTCTGGGGTTGCGAACCTGTGAGGGCTCGGCAACAGTCTGCTGCTCCTGTGGCTGTGCAGGGGTTGAGACGCCGATCTCAGTTGGGTGGGGACTCTGGTGGGGCTCTGACCGAGGGCTCTGCAGTGGCATGGTCGTGTGAGCGCCTGGAGAGGAGCCCCCACTTCCTTGTTGTATGCCACCAACATCCCTCTCATGGGTCAGCCCCACTTCAGAGCTAGCAAGTGGCTGGACAGCACCTTGCTGCACTGCAGGAGGGCCATGAGGACCCGTTTCTGCACTGGAAGTCCTACTCCAGAGGACTTGCATGAAGGTCTGGTTTGTTTGCTCAATAGCTGACCATCGCTCCTCAAGAGATGTCAGTCTATTCTGAACAATTACCATGTTTTCAATACCCTGACAACTAAGCTCCTCCATGGGCATAGCCATCCTCTCCTCTACCATAGCCATCCTCTCCTCTACGGTAGCCAGCCTTACCATGGAGGTAGCCATCCTTTCCACGGAGGTTGCCATCCTTTCCGTGGTGATGCGTTCATGCGCAAACGCCTCCACAAAGGCTCTGCTCATGTTAGCGATGAACTCCTCCATTCGCTCCACGCTCGCAGCGACCCTGGAGACAAAACCTGCCAGAGACTCCTGCACCTGTTCCTGGAGTTCCAGCACCGCTCTCCTTCTGGATGGACCTGGAGGCACAGGGTCGACATGCAGCTGAGCCGAGCTGGGAGCGTCCTGCGTCCTCCGATGAGGACTCTCCACTGCTGTTCCTGTCTCCACCATCTGCTGATGCTCAGTTGTGAGCTGTGATACACCAGGTGACAACTCTATTCTATGTCCCAAAGGTCCCACCGAGGTGTGAGTGTCTGCGCTGGTGATGTGTGCGTTTAATTCTGCTGATGCTGCACCCTCAGAGGTTGCAGCTTCCTCTGAGGAGTCTGGAAGCTCAGGCTGTTCCTCCTGGACAGTGAGGACAGGGGCTTTCGATGGTCCTGTGGGGGAGTAAAGGAAAGAGTTAGAGATGTGAGGCCAAGGTTACATGCACATTGAATAGTGCAGATGATTATAAGTCAATCTGTTAGAGCATCAGATTCATTATCAGTGACTCATGCAATGTCAATGAGAGAGATGCCAAACTATTCTGTCACCAGCTTGCTGTGATGCGCCTGCCTGTCCATCCCCCACTTGGGAATCCTCCTCGATCCCGGCAATTTCCAGGGCCGCCTCCTCCGAGGTGGTGAGCTGGGCTACTGAGGGTGGCCCTCCTCCTGTCCTCGCTCTTTCCCTCTTATTGTGGGCTCTCTTTTCCTGCAATGAGGGACACAAGTGGAGTTTGAGTGAGAATGAAGGAGTGAGTGTAGAGATTCCATAGCATAGATGCTTAGAAGGAGACAAAAGGCCCTCCCTGTGTGTTGTAAGTTGTCATTGCATCACAGTGATAGAGAGTGTGAGGGCTGCATGGTCGAATAGTTAAGTGAATGTGACCATAGAGAGAGAGGGAATGGGTAAAGGTGCAGGGATGTAAGTGTCAAGTGGGTTGTGGAGGAAGGGGTTGGCAAAGCAGAGTGCTGGTGAGGAGAGGCGATGGGGATCAGATTGAGGGTGATGGGAAAGTCATACTCACTTTTCCTGTGCGGAGAAGGTCATGAAACCTCTTCCTGCATGGCAGCCAGGTTCTGCAGCACATAGAGATGGAGTTGACCTCCTGGGCCACTTGCAGCCGCACAGCTTTAGTCTGCTGGGGTAGCTTTTTTCTCCCTGAGGAAGGGAAGAGCACCTCCTTATTAGACCTTGCTTCCTGCACTAGAGCTTGGAGGGAGAGCTCATCAAAGCGAGGTGCACACTTTTGCTTGCTGGTGGACATGGTCGGTAAATAAATTCCTTCATACAATGTCCAAAGCATTTCCAGTCTCCAGAAGAAGCAAGCTGCTTGCAGGCCTTCAATCCAGCAGCACTGATGACATCATCGGAGGCGACTAATTAGAAATTAGAAAGACTAATTAGGCCAGAGGTTCCCACACGCTGGAAATCCCGTGCCCAATTAGGGGAAAATCGCACTTTTTTCCCACTTCACATCGGAGTCGGGTTCCTGACACGAAAACCACCTGACACGCCCCCAGCCCGTCCCAATGGCAAAATCCAGCCCATAAAGTGAGTATCACATCACACTTACTTTCAAACTGCTTCCCTTCTTTTCTCATCACCAGCACCCTGCATTGTCAGCCTGCTTCTCCACATCCCACCTTACCCTTACTTCCCTTGCATCCTTACCTCTCTATCTCTCTCTCTGTACTGAATCACTTCACCATCCCACTATGCAGCCTCACACGCGCTCTCACTGTTATGCAATGACAACAACTAACAACACACAGGGAGGCAGTTTCCTCTTGCCACCTCACTCCATCTTGGTCTTCATCTAAGCTTCTAGGTTTTGGATTCTTCACACTCACTCCATCACTCTCGCTGAAACTCCACTTGTGTCCCTCCTTGCAGGAAAAGCTAGCCCACAATAAGAGGGAGAGAGCAAAGACAGGAGGAGGCACACCATCCCTGGCCACATTAACAAACGCTGAGGAGGCTGCTCATGACGTCGTGGGAGGTGGCGAGGAGCTGGAAGTGGGGGAAGGAGAGACGGGCGCAGTTGAGAAATCCCTCGCATTTACAATTCATGATTGAGTGCAATGGCATATGATGCTCATAGAGATTGACTTCTGATCATCTGCACAAAAGGAAGTATCAGCTACCTGAAAATGTGATGTCTATCTCATGCCTTTACTCTCTCACAGGACCATCGAGAGCCCCCCTCCTCACTGTCCAGGAGGAAGAGCCGGATGACTCCTCAGAGGAACCTGAAGCCTCAGAGGGAGCAGCGTCACCAGGACTCAGCGCACCCAGCACCAGCGCAGCAATACACACCTCGGCGGGGCCTTCGCGACATAGAGTAGTGTTGTTACCTGGTGTATCTGTAAGGGGTGGTGTGTGGTGGTTTAGTCAGCTTCACCTCTGACTCCCTTCAGCGGTTCGAATCGCTCCCACGCCCTCTTTGTTCTCGACTTTGGACTTATTTGGGGGCTGTAATGAACTTGCAACAGACAATTGGGTTGGTCAAAAGAACTGAGATCTTTATTTTGAGACAGGAAAATATACAATACAATAAAACTTATACTCTAAAAGGGTGGGGAACACACGGAATATGTGAAAGAGAATTACAATAGACAAAATCCCTTACCCTCCCAACCCCACTATCCTAACTAGGTTGAAATCCAGAGGACCAGGAAATGCTCACCAAACGACTTTCTTGACAGATTGTAGAGGTTCGCGATTTCGGGGTTCTCCTTAGTTGTGGCGGTTGGGGCCTGCCGTACCCCGGACATGGCAGAAGACTGCACCTGCGTTGGGTCTTCAGTTTGGGTTTGTCCGCTGATGCGGTTAGCTGCGTAGTTTGGATGTATCGGGTAAGTACTCAATTTTCTTTGGTTAGGCTAAGTTTTAGGGTCTTTTGTGTCAAAACCTTACCCAGGGGTAAGTCTAACTAGCCTGTAGAGTGGAAACAAGTCTTTGATTTTCAAATTTTTGGTGGTTGGTTTCTTGTTGGTCGCGGTGGCCCAGTATTACAGGAAACTCTCGATTTACCAGCACCTAAATAACTGGAAATCTCTGTTAACCGGCAAAATTCAGGAGTAGGTTCAGATAAGTTTTACTTCATATTAGTGGCCGTTCCTGGATCTGTGGCTGTGTAATCGGGGTTGCTGCACGTTGCTAAGCAACAGGGATGCTTGGTCTGTGGCAGGGGTTCCTGCAGCCGTTGCTAAGCAACAGGGAAGCCTGGATTTGTTGCTGTGTATGGAGCTCTCGTACCTTTTAACTATACCTCTCTGTAATCCGGACTTTTTGATAAACCGGCACCATGCCGGTCCCGTCGGTGCCGGATAAAAAAGAGTTTCCTGCACCTGGTTGGCGGTAATACTGGTGGTTGTTGGTTTCTTTAGGCCTTTGGTTGCCGCGATCTCCGTTTCTTCTTCTTTCTTCAAGTCTCCGATTCTGATGATGAACTGCACTGTGCTCTCACTGACTTCTGATGAGCTGATCTGGTCTTGGTGATCTTGCACTGTGCCGATGAACTTGATCTTACTGTTCTGAACTCTGAAAATCAAATCAAATCAAAAATCAAATCAAATCAACTTTTATTGTCATTGTTAGTGCACAAGTGCAGTACAACGAAATGTAGGCTTGCGGCTCCCGAGAGTGTACATTTGGATTAAGACATTTAAACATTCAACATACATTTGGCTTGTAGTATATTAACATAAATATAACCATAATAAAGTGCATTGGCAGATGTGCAGGCTTTAGAGTTTATTTGTGGAGTTCAGCAGGATGACAGCCCTGGGAAAGAAGCTGTTCCTAAATCTGGTCATACGGGTGCGAATGCATCTGTAGCGTCTCCCAGATGGCAGGAGGGCGAACAGACTGTGGCTGGGGTGGGTAGGGTCTTTGATGATGGACCGTGACCTCCGTAGACAGCGTTTCTGGTATATGTGCTCTATGGTCGGTAGCCGGGTGCCGGTAATGCGTTGGGCAGTTTTGACTACCCGCTGCAGGGCTTTCCGGTCATAGTAGCTACAGCTGCCATACCATACTGTGATACAGTTTGTCAGGATGCTCTCTATTGTGCAGCGGTAAAAGTTAGAGAGGATCAGGGGTGACAGATTACATCCCTTCAGCCTCCTTAGGAAATATAGGCGCTGCTGGGCCTTCTTCACCAGAGAGGAGGTGCTGAGGGACCAGGAGAGGTCTTCCGTGATGTGGACTCCAAGGAACTTAAAGCTGTCCACCCTTTCCACCACAGCCCCATTGATGTGGATGGGGGTGTGACTTCCGCCTTTGGACTTCCTGAAGTCCACAATGATTTATTTTGTTTTCTTGGTGTTAAGGGCCAGGTTGTTATCGGCGCACCACTTCACGAGATGCTGGACCTCCTCCCTGTAGGCTGACTCATCGTTGTTGGTGATCTGGCCTACTACCGTGGTGTCATCCGCAAACTTGATGATGGTGTTGGAACCATTAACAGCCACACAGTCGTGGGTGAAGAGGGAGTAGAGGAGGGGGCTCAGCACACATCCTTGTGGGGCCCCCGTGTTCAGGGTCAGGGGGGGAGGTGTGGTTACCTAATTTGACAGACTGGGGTCTGTTTGTTAGGAAGTCTAGGGTCCAGTTGCTGAGGGAAGTGTTCAGGTCAAGAGTTTGGAGTTTGGTGGCCAGCTTGTTGGGGACGATAATGTTGAATGCTGAGCTGTAGTCTATGAGCAGGCCTCAATTATACTGGTTTGTGGCCTGGCTTATCTGACCGCCAAATCTCGGGTTTCTTTGTTAAATTTGGCGGGCTCGTTATTTTTAATATGTTTTAAAACTTTAACGAGCTTAGGGGATGTCCCATCTAACTTAATTGGCCTTTAACTGGTTTTGGGATTGCCTTGAAAGCAGTTTAAAAATGTAAAACGTTTGTAAATCTCTTTGATTGGTTTTAGACCGCTGTTTGATTGTTGTTTCCTGTTGGGCCATGTTCTTTCCTTTGTGTTGCTGTGGGCATGTACTGTTTTATTCATGTACTTTTTGGCTCTGCGATTTTCAGCAGGAACAGGTTTTATTGTCTTTATGTAAAGGCTGAGGTGGCCCAGGACATTCCCAGATGGCCCAATATCCAAACTCGGGGGCCCACCCCACCTTCCCTGTGTCACAGCTTTTTGCAAGTCTGAACATGCCTTTTAAACCAGCCAAATCTTCCTGGGGTTTTGATTTTTAAATCCCTTTGGCCCAATATTTCCTTCAAACAGTCCAATATCTCTTCTTTCTTACTTTGGGGCAAATTGTGTAATTTTGCGAGCCTTACAATCACAGCTCACAAGTGAGCATCAGCAGATGGTGGAGACAGTGACAGCAGTGGAGAGTCCACATCGGAGGTCGCATGACTCTCCTAGCTCTGCTCAGCTGCATGTGGACCCTGTGCCTCTGGGGCCATCCAGAAAGAGAGCAGTGCTGGAACTTCAGGAACAAGTGCAGGAGTCTCTGACAGGGTTTGCACCCAGGGTAACTGCGAGTGTGCAGAGAATGGAGGAGTCCATCTCTAACATGAGCAATGCCTTTGTGGAGGCAATGGCGCATGACCGTGCTGCCATGGAGAGGGTGGCAACTGCCATGGAGGACATGTTGCCAGACTAACAAAAACATGGTGACGCTTCAAAATAGATTGTCTGCAATGGAGGAGAGATGGGCATCTATTGAGGAGAGACACCAGAGCTTCATGGACGTTCTTGTTATGAGGGCTGCCAGTACAGAGAAGGGTCCTCATGGTCCTCCTGATGTGCAGCAAGGTGCTCTCCAGCCACTTGGTGGCATTGAAGTGCAGCTGACCCATGAGAGGGATGTTGGTGGCAGGCAACAAGGAAGTGTGGGCTCCTCTCCAAGCGCTCACATGGCCATGACACTGCGGAGCCCTCGGTCAGAGCCCCAGATTCCTCACCCAACTGAGATGGCCGTTTCAACCCCTGCACAGCCGCAGGAAGAGCAAACGGTGGAGGAGCCCTCCCAGGCTCGCAAACCCAGAGCATACCCACCAAAGACATCTAGGCAGGCGCAGCATCAAAGTGAGCAAGGTGCTTCTACATCTGCTGAAGCCACAGGGGAAGCATCACATAGAAGCACGCGTAAGAGGAAGTTAACACACAAATAGTCACAAGGGTAGTCACATGGATGTTTTATTGTGCTGTAAGTTATCGAGTGTCCTCCTTTTGTGATGTCATTAAACAAAAGTGATGGCAAGCAGTTGAGTTTCTGGTCTATGTGTTCTAGGAAATGGATGTTGCACAGTGAGGGTTCAGGGCTAATTCCATTTATAATGATGGTGGTGACAGTGATCGGAAAGCACCATTTATTGGACAGATGATGTATGGTGTGTTAAGAATCTTGACCTTATCTTCATCTCCATCTGCCAGCCACCTTTGTTTGAAGTGTAAGCTCATGTGAATCCGGCATGGATGAGTGCACCCCTTGCCTGACGGCCAGCAATGTGTTGCCTGCTGCTGGATTGGCCACATCAAGCCCCGTAAGGCATCACTCCCCATCCTCCTCCTCGTCCTCTTCCTCTTCCTCTTCCTCCAAGGAGGCTGTGTGCTGAGCCAATTGTTCATCCGGCAGCACTAAGCCGCGCTGCTCTTCCTCTGAATCTGATGACCAGGATGAGAGGATGTAAATGGTTCCCATCCCATTGTTATAGATTTCAGTTGAGGCAAGAAGATTGCAAGTGCACACTCAAAGTGGCCTGAAATTATTCCCAATCAGTTCAAACAGCAGTCACCAGGTCAGTAGATTTGCAAAATCTTATCCCAAACCTCCAACAACAAAGTTGTTGCATTTGAATGCCAGCCATGTTACAGGGGTGCTTTTAAAGTTCTGCACCAATAATGACTACAGATCATGTCCTCCACCAACTCGTCTCCTTGCATCAGGACTGTTTCTGACAAGATGGGAACCAGGAGCCAGAGGCACGAAAATGGGAAACCTCGATCAAAATAGGATTATCAAGGCAGTTAACAGGCTCTTAACTACCTGTTGGAGTTGGGTCAGTTTGGGAGCAGCTGAACAGACACTCACGAAAATCGCATGGGGGCGCAATGGAGGTGAGTTGGCTGTCTGAAGCCATTTTCCCAATTTTAGCAGCTGACATGCCTCCAAACCTGCCTCCTCAGGGCTGTTAAAATCGAGCCCTACATCTCTCTCCTCCTTTAAGACGCTCCTTAAAACCTACCTCTTTGACCAAGCTTTTGTTCATCTGCCCTAATATCTCCTTATGTGACTTAGTGTCATATTTTGTTTGATAACGTTCCTGTGAAGTGCCTTGAGACATTTTACAATGTTAAAGGCGCTATATAAATGCAAGTTGTGGTTGTTCTATTGGGTGCTGTGGTTGCCTACATAAATACAGTGACTGCACTTCAAAAGTAATTCATTGGTTGCAAAGTGTTTTGGGATGTCCCTGGGTTGTAATAAAACACAATATAAATGCAAATTCTTTCTGAGATTTTCAATTAAAAGGATGTTTTAATTTCACATGAGTCTTTTTTGTCCTTCAAAACTTTACAAATAATTCCCAGTAGTGCTAGTTCTATGAACAAACTCTCATGTATGTGACAATAATACAGACTGATCAGCAAATTTCATCATTTGCTTTTAAGACAGTAACCAGAGAAAGAGGGAGAGGCTGGTTGGGGGTGGGGGGGAGGGTGGGGGGAGGGGGGGTGGTCAGGGGTGGTGGAGTAGGGTAAGACTTCCATGCTTATCTTTTATATTTACATCTGGCTATAGCCATAGGATCATGTGTCAAAATGGAGCATTGTTAGTAGTATTTCATACAAATTTCCTGTATGCTGATTATATTGGCCCAGAATTTGCGGTCCTGATGACAGCGAACTGGCAGCGTTCGCCGTCATTTCCCCTTTGAAACTGACCGCAACTTCAGGATTTGTCAGATCTGTTAGAAAGAAAATTAAGTTAAATTCAATTCTGAAACTAAATAACAATTGGTAGTGATTTTCAAGGATGGCAATTACTTCTACTGTCCTGTGGGGTAAAGTGAACGCTATCAAACCGTTAACTATGCTGCAGCTGATTTACATCTTTCTCAGGATTTCGCCCAAAAATCAGCTTCACTCTTCATGAAAATCAAAATAATGTCCACAATTAACTCTGAGGGAGACTGGCAATCAAAAGCATCCTAACATCTTCAGATTGGATGCATAGGTCAACATAATCCTGTAAGTTATTATATGGAATATCAGTTAAGGTCGCTGATCACATTGATTAACTTTAGAATATATATCTGGTACAGTATAGATACAGTTGTTTTTATATTAGAGAATTTACATGGAAGCCTCATAACACATTGTTTACCTTGATGTCCTGAATAATAAGTATTTAAAATTCCAGTTATTGGAAAAAGTTGCTTTCAATTGACAGCTAGAAGGTTAGTGGTTTCATTTCATGGGTAACTATAAACCTTTCTCTCCCATTTCAAAATATATTTTCTCCATCTCTAGCTTTTCTGGAACCACCCACCATTCTTGGTCTGACAGATCTAGGCAGCTAACCTGCTCCCTGGTACCTATTAATATTAGATGTCTGCCTTGGCTTAGTGGTAGCACACTCACCTCTGAGTCAGAAGGTTGTGGGCGCCAGGTACTAAGCTGACACTTCCGTGTAATACTGAAGAAGTGCTGCGCTGTCACAGATGCCAGCTTTCAGATGAGATGTTAAACCAAGGCCCTGATTGCCCTATCAGGTGGATGTAAAAGATCCAATGCACTATTTTAAGAAGAGCAAGGGAGTTCTTCCAGTGACTTGGCCAACATTTATCACTCAACCAACATCACTAAAAAAAACAGATTGTCTGGTCATTATTTCATTGCTGTTTGTGAGACTTTGCTGTGTGCTTGCCATGTTTCCCTACATTACAACGGTAACTACACTTTTGTGAAAGGCACTATACACACACACACACACACACACCTGGGCCGCGATTTTGCCGACGTTCAGCGGGCGGGTTTGGAGGCGGGTCAGATGGTAAAATCGAAAATATTGATGGCGGGTTCTGATCCCGCCGTCAACCCACCTCCGTGCAACTTTCCCAAATGCGGGCTCCCAGACTCCTGTTCGGTCCTGCCTCCAAGCAGTGGGATAGGCCCTTAAGGCAGTTAACAGCTTGTTAACTGTCTTGATAATGCTATTTTGACAGCGGTTTTAGATTTTGCCACTTTTTCTGCGTGTTCCACGCTGTTCCCAAACCATGCCAGCTGATTGTGCCGGGCTCACAAGTGGCTGCCTTCTTGACAGCAGCAGCTCCAGCATAAAAACGGAGCTCTCAACAAGGATCAGTTACAGATGACAGAACTTTGTTTTTTCAGGTCTTGGAAAACTTTTTGCAGGTCTACTAATCTTGGAAGTGGTGAAGCTGAGATCCATCTCCACTGTGACCTCCTGGGAAAAACCTCTCCCCACAGTGACTGAGCGCTTCCTCAACTGAGATATCTACCAGCAGCATGGGATCCATTTATTTCCTTTCATCCTGGTCCTCAAATTCAGAGGAAGAGCAGGAACAACAGCAGCACCAACAGCAGGAGCGCCAACCTCCTGCTCACCCACCTGATGCTGAACAGGGCAGAAGGCATCAGCGCAGGGCTGCACGTCGCCGTAGGAGATACCCGCAACACAGGGTTTACAGGCCGAGGATGAGCTTCCTCAACATGACTGAGCAGCAGTGCCAAAGGAGGTTGAGACTTTCGCGAGAGGTAGTCGCTGACATCTGCGCAATGCTGCACCAACACCTGGAGCTCAGAGGAGCGGGTGGACACCCCTTACCAGTGGCTGTCAAAGTCACCACCGCCCTCAATTTTTTTGCTTCAGGGTCCTTCCAGGGCTCATCAGCAGACATCAGCGGCATCTCCCAGTCGGCTGCACACACTTGCATCACGCAGGTTACCGATGCCCTCTTTGCAAAGGTGCACAATTACATCAACTTCTCCACGGATCAAGCAAGTGTAACCGCACGTGCGGTTGGATTTGCTCATTTGGCAGGCTTGCCAAGGGTGCAGGGCATCGTAGACTGCACACATGTAGCTCTTAGGGCACCCCATCACAATCCAGGTATTTCTGTCAACTGCAAGGACTTCCACTCCCTTAACGTCCAGTTGGTGTGTAACCACAGGAAGGACATTTTGCATGTTTGTGCCAAGTACCCTGGCAGTTGCCATGACTCGTTCATCCTGTGGCAGTCTACTGTGCCTCCGCTCTTCAATCCGCCAACACAACCTTCCAGATGGCTACTTGGAGACAATGGCTATCACCTGAAGACGTGGCTGTTGACCCCATTAAGGCGGTCATTGAACGAAGCTGAGGAGCACTACAATGCCAGCCACATTTTGGCTAGATCCATCATCGAGCAAACCATCGGCTTGCTCAAGATGCAATTCAGATGCCTTGACAAATCAGGTGGAGCCCTACAGTACTCAGCAGCCAGGGTCTCCAGAATCATCGTGGTCTGCTGTGCACTACACAACAACGCAACATCGTGGCTTGCAGCTGCCTGAGGAACAAGTGGCTCAGCACATAGCCTCCTCAGATGAGGAGGAGGGGGAGGAGGAGGAGGAGGAAGAAGACCTTGCGGAGGTGGATCAGCCAGCTGCAGCAGCACATGAGTACATTGCTGCCCAGGATGCAAGGGATGCACTAATCTTTGCCAGCTTTGCTTAGGTAGACGAATCAAACACATGTGGCTGGCACCTTCTTATCACACCATACACAATGGACAAGAACCTGTGGGATCCTATCACGCTGACCACCATTACAAATGCAAGTCGCCCTGAGCCCTTAGTGTGCAACTTCCATTCCCCAGATCACATAGGCCAGAACTTCAACTGTTTGCCATCACTTCTGTTTAATCAATGCACAAAAGGATGACAATGGCAAAAAATAAACACAACAAAAGACAACAGAATAGAACACCTAAGTGACTACCCTTGTGACTAATTGTGCTTTATCTTCCACTTATGCGTGCTTCTACGTGGTGCTTCCCCTGTGGCTTCAGCAGATGTGGAGGCACCTTGCTCACTTTCATGCTGCTCCTGCTTCAACACCTTTGGTGAGTGTCCTCTGGGTTTGCGAGCCTGTGAGGGCTCGGCAACAGTCTGCTCCTCCTGCGGCTGTGCAGGGGCTGAGACGCCTATCTCAGTTGGATGAGGACTCTGGTGGGGCTCTGACTGAGGGCTACTCATTGGCATGGGAGTGTGAGCGCTTGAAGAGGAGCCCCCACTTCCTTGTTGCCTGCCACCAACATCCCTCTCATGGGTCAGCCCCACTTCAGTGCTAGCAAGTGGCTGGACAGCGCCTTGCTGCATATCAGGGGGCCATGAGGACCCGTATCTACACTGACAGTCCTGCTCAAAAGGACTTTCATGAAGCTCTGGTTTCTCTGCTCAATAGCTGCCCATCACTCCTCCAGAGATGTCAGTCTATTCTGAAAATTCACCATGTTTTCCTGACTCTGGCGAATTACTTCCTCCATGGCTGTAGCCATCCTCTCCTCTATCATAGCCATCCTTTCCAGAGAGGTAGCCATCCTTACCACGGAGGTAGCCATCCTTTCCACGGAGGTTGCCATCATTTCCGTTTTGTCCAACACCGCATTCAGTGTGCCAGTGTAGCCTTCGGCCACCTGAGGAAGAGAGTGTTTGAAGACCAGGACCTCAAATCCAGCACGAAGCTTATGGTCTACTGGAGCAGCAGTGATACCCGCCCTCCTGTATGCCTCAGAGACATGGACCATGTACAGCAGGCACATCAAAACACTGGAGAGGTACCACCAATGCTGCCTCCGCAAGATCCTGCAAATTCATTGGCAGGATAGGCGCACCAACGTCAGTGTTCTCGCTCAGGCCAACATCCCCAGCATCGAAGCTTTGACCACGCTCGATCAGCTCCAATGGATGGGTCACATCGTCCGCATGCCCGATACGAGACTCCCAAAACAAGCGCTCTACTCGGGGCTCCGGCATGGCAAGAGAGCCCCAGGTGGGCAGAGGAAACGCTTCAAGGACACCCTCAAAGCCTCCTTGAAAAAGATCCACTAAAATCCTGTGGCCTATGATAAAATCGGCCCCCAGGATCTCCTTCCCTTCCTGCTCCCATTTCATTAAGACACAGGTCCACTTGGTTGGAGTGCTCCTAAATGAATGGACAGCGGGATGGAGAACGAGCCAGCCTGCTCGTTACCTGTAAACCCCACTAAGCTGTACGGGACCCCATTAGACAGAGGTGAGGCGGCAGGGTTAGCTGAATAGACGATGGTGCTCGACGCTCCAGTGTCTAACAGATAATTGTGAGAAGTCACACAACACCAGGTTATAGTCCAACAGCTTTATTTGAAATCACAAGCTTTCGGAGCGCTGCTCCTTCATCAGGTGAAGTGAAGAGATGCATATAGGCACAGCATATATAGTCAGAGAATACTGCCAGATGATTACAGGTAATCTTTCTAACTGCCCTTTATCGCACCTTGGCAGAGAGATAATCAC
This sequence comes from Somniosus microcephalus, assembly GCF_052327205.1. Classification (NCBI taxonomy): domain Eukaryota; kingdom Metazoa; phylum Chordata; class Chondrichthyes; order Squaliformes; family Somniosidae; genus Somniosus; species Somniosus microcephalus. The sequence continues at coordinate 162,125,341 of NC_140999.1, forward strand.
AGCAATCAAAGGTGTGGATGGTGTCCAAACAGGTCAGTCAGGAAAACATTACATCAAAGAACAATGAGGTGGGGTCACAAGGGGTCAAATGTTGCAGATGCTGGGGTCTGTATGAAAAACAAAAAACAATTAAAAAACATTTTTTTTGCTGGATATCACAGCAGGTCCGGCCGCATCTGTGTAGAGAGAACAAGCCAATGACGACTCGAGTCTGGATGACTCTACATCAGGTGGGGTTACATGTAGTGTGACATGAACCCAAGATCCCGGTTGAGGCTGTCCTCATGAGTGCGGAACTTGGCTATCAGTTTCTGCTCGACGATTTTGCATTGTCATGTGTCTCGAAGGCCGCCTTGGAGAATGCTTACCTGAAGATCAGAGGCTGAATGCCCTTGACTGCTGAAGTGTTCCCCGACTGGGAGGGAACACTCCTGCCTGGCGATTGTTGTGCGGGGTTCGTTCATCCGTTGTCGCAGTGTTTGCATGGTCTCGCGGTAGACAACGTTGGCCGAGTCACATGAGTATGTACCATGTACCTGGTGGGTGATGTCCTCACGTGTGATGATGGTATCTGTGTTGATAATCTGTCATGTCTTGCAGAGGTTGCCGTGGCAGGGTTGTGTGGTGTCGTGGTCGCTGTTCTCCTGAAAGCTGGGTAATTTGCTGCGAACGATGGTCTGTTTGAGGTTAGGCGGCTGTTTGAAGGCGAGTGGTGGAGGCGTGGGGATGGCCTTAGCGAGGTGTTCATCGTCATCGATGACATGTTGAAGGCTGCGAAGAACATGGTGTAGTTTCTCCGCTCTGGGGAAGTACTGGACGACGAAGGGTACTCTATTGGTTGTGTCCCGTGTTTGTCTTCAGAGGAGGTCTATGCGATTTTTCGCTGTGGCCCGTTGGAACTGTCGATCAACGAGTCGAGCGTCATATCCCATTCTTACGTGGGTGTCTTTCAGCGTCTGTAGGTGTCCATCGCGTTCCTCCTCGTCTGAGCAGATCCTGTGTATTCGCAGGGCTTGTCCATAGGGGATGGCTTCTTTAACTTGGTTAGGGTGGAAGCTGGAGAAGTGGAGCATCGTGAGGTTGTCCGTGAGCTTGCGGTGGAGTGAAGTGCTGAGGTGTCCATCTTTGATGGAGATTCATGTGTCCAAGAATGAAACCGATTCTGAGGAGTAGTCCATGGTGAGTTTGATGGTGGGATGGAGCTTGTTGATGTTATCGTGTAGTCTTTTCAGTGATACTTCGCCGTGGGTCCATAGGAAGAAAATGTTGTCGATGTATCTGGTGTATAGCGTTGGTTGGAGGTCCTGTGCAGCGAAGAAGTCTTGCTTGAACTTGTGCATGAAGATGTTGGCGTATTGGGGTGCGAATTTGGTCCCCATGGCTGTTCCGCGTGTTTGGGTAAAGAACTGGTTGTCGAAGGTGAAGACATTGTGGTCCAGGATGAAGCGGATGAGTTGTAGGATGGCGTCTGGAGATTGGCTGTTGTTGGTGTTGAGTACTGAGGCTGTAGCAGCGATGCCGTCATCGTGGGGGATACTGGTGTAGAGTGCCGAGACGTCCATTGTGGCGAGGAGTGTTCCTGGTTCAACTGGTCCATGGGTGCTGAGTTTCTGTAAGAAGTCTGTAGTGTCTCGACAGAAGCTGGGGGTTCCCTGTACAATGGGTTTCAGGATGCCCTTGACGTATCCAGAGAGGTTCTCACACAGGGTTCCGTTGCCTGATACGATAGGACGTCCGGGTGTGTTGGCTTTGTGTATCTTTTGGGAGGCAGTAGAAGTCTCCCACACGGGGAGTACGTGGGATGAGAGCACGTAGGGTGCTTTGAAGGTCTGGATCGAAGGTCTTGATCAGTCTGTTGAGTTGGCGGGTGTGTTCTTTGGTCGGATCTGCGGGTAACTGTCTGTAGTGTTCCTGGTTGTTCAGTTGTCGGTATGCTTCTTTGCAATAGTCCATTCTGTTCTGTATGCCGATGGCTCCTCCTTTGTCTGCTGGTTTGATGACGATGTTGCGGTTGGTCTTGAGAGCGTGGATGGCGTTGCGTTGTGCTCGGGTGACATTCTGGACTGTCTTGTGAGTGCGGCTGATGAATCTGGCGTTGATGCATCTCCTGACAGCTTGAGCATACATGTCAAGCTTAGGGCAGCGACCCTCCGGAGGGGTCCAATTTGACTCTTTCTTCTTCGGTTGCTGCACTGCGGATCCCTCAGTAACAGATAAGTCCCTTTCACCTTCTCCACCTCCATCTGAACAAGCGGTCTCTTCCATGCATTGTATTCAAGGGGACACAGGTAGACAGGCTGCGCTGGTTCTAGTCATGGGTCTGTGTTGTATGGGGCAGATAGGGTTAAAGCACCAGTGGTGGTGGCTACCTTCTCTGGGCCATTTAATAAAGTTCGGAGTGCAGCTACGAATGAGTCAAACGTGGGGGGAGAGGTCGGTGTCTTGGTCTTTTGGGCAGGAGCTGGGGAGTTCCTTCCATGGATTCCTACAGTCCTTTCTCCAATGCCCATTCTTCCCTCACCCGAAGCAGTTACGCTTCGTATCGGAAGGATTACCTCCTTCCTGGTGCCACTCTTTTTTATTCTGACTAGACTTTACTTCATGTACTTTTCCTTTAGGTGAGTGCTCTTCTGTCCCTCTACCGTTCCGGTAAGCCGGGATCAGTTCTCTGACCACTGTCTCCTCAGTGACCCGGGGGTCCTTCGGGTCAAACCAAAGCTCAGCCTTGGCTCTGATCCGTGGCAAGCTGTTTGCCACCAGGCTTCGGAGCCAGTGGGCCAGCTCGTCCTGGCTCAGGTGAGCCCGGTCGAGAACCCCACTACAGGCACTCCTGTACACAGGCCACAGCCTGTCTGTGAAAGCCTGTGGGGTCTCCCCTGCGAGCTGTGCTGTCCTCTCCACCCGGGAGAAGGAACTTCCATCATTCATGCCCATGGCCTCCAGAACTTCCTCCCGGATAACAGCGTATCTGCCCTGCCCCTTTCTGCTCTCTGCAGAGAGGGACTGGTAGAGTTTGCTATCCAGGGAGAAAAGTAGCATCTTTGTCATTTCAGAGTCATCGCACTCGTTAATGCCCGCTGCCTGTTCCACTTCCATGAAGTGGACCGAGGGGTCCCCTTTTTGAGTGAGCTTACTCAGGTGGCTTACCATAGCCCTAAGCTGCTGGGCGCCATGGGGAGCCACGAATTGGCTTTCAAGGGGTCCTTGACCCCCACCACCACCGGGCAGGCCAAACGTTTGCTGCCGGATCGGTCACATCGGCCCCGGCTCCAACCCTTCTTGCATTGGCTCGCCCACCTCTCCCTGCTGCCAAACTGAGTTAAAACCCGGCGCCACAGGTGGTGGTGCGTGCACTCCCTGCCGGCCTCACAAATCGTCCGTCCCTCCTGCTGCCCAACCGGGTCATTCCCCGGCGCTACAGGTGGTATCTGAACAGTTTCCCCTTGCTCTCCCAGGTCCACCCGAGCTGCACCCGGGCTTATTAGGCATACCATGCCTTTGGCCCTGGACAGAGCAAGGTTCAAACTGTCGATTTGTTTCTTACAGGGGCCGTGATCTCCCGCCTCAAACCCCCTAGTGCTTGCTATTTTGTAAGCTGCCTCGACGTCTCTCAAACTCTCCTCCTGCTCTCTTACTTGCCTGGTGAGGCGGGCGTTCTCTTCCCGTAACACCAGTTCATTATTTTTGGCTTCGGTGACCTGACACCGAAAGTATTCCTGTCTGTTTCTGTGTGTTTCCACTAGCTGCATTTTTCCCCAGTTTTGTGCGTTTAGTTCTGCCAATAACCTTTCCCCTGCTAGAGCCCTTGTGTGAGACTGTTGAACTGATTCCTGTAGCTCTGCTGCCAGTGCTGCAACGCATTTATCCAAAAGCTGGATCTGTCGCTGGAAGCATACCAACCAGATTGCTTTCTCCACAGATTTCTTATGGTCCTTGCTCTCAGTCCATTTGGCTGCAGTGTCTATCGGACACTCAGCGCGCAACAGACTGAGCACCCATTCCTTCGTGATATTTACTCTCTTGAACACGTAAGAGGAAATCCTCTCTTCCATCTTAGTTTTTTCCTCAAAACAGTGTCCACTGTATCACATCCCTTTTGCCAAGGTCCTGCCGCGGTCGCCATTATGTAGGGGGTGGTGTGTGGGTCAGCCTCACCACTGACTTATGAGTGGTTTGAATTGCTCCCACTCCCTTGATTCTAGACCTTGGGCTTATTTGGGGGGCGTGACAAGAGTGCAGCAGACAACTGGTTTTGGTGCAAGAAACTTTGATCTTTATTCAAGAAAGAAAATACAACATAACAATCTTATACTCTGATAAAAATGGGGAACATTTTAATACATACGAGGGAAATACAGTAGAAAATACCTCATCCCTCCCAATCCCACTTCCTAGCTAAGTTGAACTCTAGAGGACCAGGGACAATGCTCACCAAATGAATCCTTGACAATTGAGCTGGTTCGCGGTTTTGAGGTTCGCTGGATGTGTTGGTCAGTGTCTGCCATACCCCAGATGTGGTAGAGGACTTCGACTGCTGGTCAGTCTTCGCGAGTCCGCTGATGCGGTAGGGTGCGTTTTGGATTTATGGGGTGAGTACCCACTTTCCTTCTGTAGAGAGAGGGTTTAGAGTTCCTTTCAAGTAAAAATTCTTACCCGGGGGTAAGTCAGGAATAGGTTGTAGAGTGGAAAACTTTTGAATTTTCGGTTTTCTCCTGAGTTGTTTTTCTTTGGTCGTGGTGGTTCGATATTACCAGGGTGGTTGGTGGTAATATTTTGTTGGTAGTTTCGTAAGGCTCTTGTTGCCGCAATGTGTCCGATGATGTCCTGGGTCACTGAAGCTGTTGAACTTGGGTGTACGGTAGGATGCTGCCCCGTCTCGATGCTCCGGTTTCTTCTTGTGTGTTGCTTCTAGAGAGAACTGTCTTCTTGAGAAAACAGGCCTTCAATTATACTTTGAGGGGCCTTCTAATCTGCGCGCCAAATCAGTCCCAGTTTATTGTTTGATTTGGGCGGGCTCGTTAATGGTAACTTGATTAGAAATGTGTAAAATGGTTTTGGGATGCTGTACTGATTATTCAATGAGCTGTTGAGCTCCTAGTTAATTGTCATAGCTATACTCAGGTTTCGAGTCTCCTGTCTGAGCCCAAGATTTCGATGTAGGTTGGCGAGGTGATTTGCATTATGCATGTTTTGGATGAGCCCTGTGTTTTGGGTGGGGACTGCTCCTCCGTGGGTCGATTGTTAGGATGTTAATGTCTGATAGGGGCTGAGTGAGGTTACACAGTTCCCCAGACAATTTGATTTACTCCAATACCCAAACTCTCTTTACAGAGGTTGATCCCATTCCCTGTTGCAGCCTTTTCTTCCTTTACAGGCCCAACATGCCTTTTAAAAATGCCAAATCTTGGTTTCCGACCTTGAATCTCCCCCTGTTAAGCCTAATGCGTATTTTATCATCCTGAAGCTTGTTAGAAAGAGTCCAAAGTCATTTTCCTTAGGGTTTTCTTCTAGCTTTGGGGGATCTGTGAATTTTGAGAATCTTACATATACTAGCAACCAACCTTTTCCAATGGTCTTTTCAAATACAGTACAGATATATTTGATTAGAAAAATATGATTTTACTGTTAATGCTTGGAAACTTTTGCAATTAAAGAATTCAACTCCAAAATCAATGACTTGCATTTGATTCCCAGCCTTGACTAGCATTTGAATTTGATGATTTTCATTGGGTGATTTTGTACATTCTCAGCTATACTGCTGGGTGATGAAACTGACACAACCTGTTCTAATTTAAAGAATGAAGTCTCTTGTCAGCTTCTTATTGAATGGTGACAATGGAGAACTCTGCAACTTAGATGGCACTGCCATGCTGAGTAATAAAAGGGAGCTCTACTACAGTGGGAAATGTTAAGCAGGAAAGAGAAAGTGAGTAAATCTTAAAATTGATTTTCATAGATATCTGACTCCAAGTTCTCACTTTTGTTTGGACTAGTCTTGGCTTTCATATATGACTTTGACAATTTTACAAAAACTGATCTAGGGTCATATTTGCAGCATAGAAATGAACATATGAATGTAAAGATTTTATTACTATTTGTAGGACATGAAAGTTGCTTTTCTTTTTCCAAAAACTGTATGGCTCCATCCTGAAAATCCTGACACAAAAATGAAAAATAGAAATTGTGGGACCATTTGATATCACTTACTATTTCCATAACTGAAAATAAATAGAACAGAAAGTTAAATGATCATATTGATGAACTTGTATATTTATAAAGTGTACTCTGAATGCACAGAACTCATACAATACCCACTAAATGAAATAAGCCAATAAGAGTAGTGAAAATTTGACTTTAACAACTGACTGGAAAAAGACTCCAAACATTAGGTTGTCTCGAAGTAGCACTGGGCAGCTACTTGACTTGCCTGTTGCTGGGTATGGGGCTGATTCCCTATAATCTTGAGGTGACATACAATTGATTACCTGGTGATTTCTTTAAGGTATATGATTGATTCCTTGGTAATCCTGTGTGGGTTGCATGTGATTGTCTGCTAATTTCATCTTAAGAAGTAAGAAGGTGGTCTGGGTCTGATTCCCTGATTTATTTTAATTTTCTTTAATTCATTTTATGGGATGTGGGCATCACTGGCAAGGCCAGCATTTATTGCCCATCCCTAATTGCCCTTGAGAAGGTGGTGGTGAGCCGACTTCTTGAACTGCTGCAGTCCGTGTGGTGAAGGTATTCCCACAGTGCTGTTAGGTAGGGAGTTCCAGGATTTTGACCCAGTGACGATGAAGGATTGGCGATACACTTCTAAGTTAGGATGGTGTGTGACTTGGAGGGAACTTGGAGGTGGTGGTGTTCCCATGCGTCTGCTGCCCTTGTCCTTCTGGGTGGAATGGGTCGCAGATTTGGGAGGTGCTGTCGAAGAAGCCTTGGTGAGTTGCTGCAGTGTATCTTGTAGATGGTACACACTGCAGCCACGGTACGCCGGTGGTGGAGGGAGTGAATGTTTAAGGTGGTAGATGGGGTGCCAATCAAGCGGACTGCTTTGTCCTGGATGGTGTCGAGCTTCTTGAGTGTTGTTGGAGCTGCACTCATCCAGGCAAGTCGAGAGTATTTCATCACACTCCTTACTTGTGCCTTGTAGATGGTAGAAATGCTTTGGGGGTCAGGAGGTGAGACACTCACCGCAGAATACCTAGCCTCTTACCTGCTCTTGTTGCCACAGTATTTATGTGGCTGGTCCAATTAAGTTTCTGGTCAATGGTGACCCCCAGGATGTTGATGGTGAGGGATTCGGCGATGGTAATGCCATTGAATGTCAAGGGGTGGTGGTTAGACTCTTGCTTGTTGGTGATAGTCATTGCCTGCCACTTCTGTGGCGCGAATGTTACCTGCCACTTATCAACCCAAGCCTGAACGTCATTCAGGTCTTGTTGCATGCGGGCATGGATTGCTTCATTATCTGAGGAGTTGTGAATGGCACTGAACACTGTGCAGTCATCAGCGAACATCACCATTTCTGACCTTATTTTGGAGGGAAGGTCATTGATGAAGCAGCTGAAGATGGTTGGGCTTAGGACACTGCTCTGAGGAACTCCTGCAGCGATGTTCTGGGGCTGTGATGATTGACATGCAATCACCACAACCATCTTCCTTTGTGTTAGATATGACTCCAGCCAGTGGAGGGATTTTCTCCCGATTCCCATGACCTCAGTTTTACTAGGGCTCCTTCATGCCACACTCGGTCAATTGCTGCCTTGACGTCAAGGGCAGTCACTCTTAATTCTCCTCTGGAATTCAGCTCCTTTGTCCATTTTTGGACCAAGGCTGTAATGAAGCCGGGAGCTGAGTGGTCTTGGCGGAACCCAAACTGGGCATCAGTGAGCAGGTTATTGGTTAGTAAGTGCCATTTCATAGCACTGTCGATGACACCTTCCATCACTTTGCTAACGATTGAGAGTAGACTGATGGGGTGGTAATTGGCTGGATTAGATTTGTCCTGCTTTTTGTGGACAAGACATACCTGGGCAGTTTTCTACATTGTCGGATAGAACCCAGTGTTGTAGCTGTACTGGAACAGCTTGGCTAGAGGTGCGGCTAGTTCTGGAGCACAAGTCTTTAGCACGATAGCCGGGATGTTGTCAGGGCCCATAGCCTTTGCTGTATCCAGTGCGCTCAGCTGTTTCTTGATATCACGTGGAGTGAATCAAGTTGGCTGAAGACCGGCTTCTGTGATGGTGGTGACCTCAGGAGGAGGCTGAGATGGATCATCCACTCGGCACTTCTGGCTGAAGATGGTTGCAAACGCCTCAGCCTTGTCTTTTACACTCACGTGTTGGGCTCCACCATCATTGAGGATGGGGACATTCATGGAGCCTCCTCCTCCCGTTAGTTGTTTAATGGTCCACACCACAACACCTTTCATGACTGGATGTGGCTGGACTGCAGAGCTTTGATCTGAGCTGTTGATTGTGGAATTGCTTAGCCCTGTCTATAGCATGCTGCTTCCACTTTTTAGCATGCATGTAGTCCTGTGTTGCTGTTTCCCCAGGTTGGCACCTCATTTTTATGTACGCCTGGTGCTGCTCCTGGCATGCTCTTCTACACTTCTTATTGAACCAGTGTTGATCCGCTGGCTTGATGGTAATGGTAGTGTGAGGGAAATGCCGGGCCATGAGGTTACAGATTGTGGTGGAATACAATTCTGCTGCTGCTGATGGCCCACAGCACCTCATGGATGCCCAGTTTTGAGCTGCTAGATCTGTTCTGAATCTTTCCCATTTAACAGGGTGGTAGTGCCACACAACACGATGGAGGGTGTCCTCAGTGTGAAGATGGGACTTTGTCTCCACAATGATTGTGCGGTGGTCACTGCTACCAATGCTGTCATGGACAGATGTACCTGCGACAGGTAGATTGGTGAGGATGAGGTCAAGTAGGTTTTTTCCTCGTGTTGGTTCACTCACCACCTGTCGCAGGCCCAGCCTGGCAGTTATGTCCTTCAGGACTCGGCCAGCTCGGTCAGTAGTGGTGCTACCGAGCCACTCTTGGTGATAGACATTAAAGTCCCCCACCCAGAGTACATTCTGTGCCCTTGCTACTCTCAGTGCTTCTTCCAAGTGGTGTTCAACATGACGGAGTACTGATTCATCTGCTGTGGGAGGGTAGTAGGTGGTAATCAGCAGGAAGTTTCCTTGCCCATGCTTGACCTGAAGCCATGAGACTTCATGGGGTCCAGAGTTGATGTTGAGAACTCCCAGGGCCACTCCTTCCCGACTGTGTACCACTGTGCCGCCACCCCTGGCTGGTCTGTCCTGCCGGTGGGACAGGACATACCCAGGGATGGTGATGGAGGAGTTTGGGACATTGGCTGAAAGGTAAGATTCTGTGAGTATGACTATGTCAGGCTGTTGCTTGACTAGTCTGTGGGACAGCTCTCCCAATTTTGACACAAGTCCCCAGATGTTGGTGAGGAGGACTTTGCAGGGTTGACTGGGCTGGGTGTGCCATTGCCGTGTCCGTAGCCGGTGCCAAGGTCGATGCCGGGTGGTCCGTCCAGTTTCATTCTTATTATTTTGTTTCATAGCGGCTTGTTACAACTGAGTGGCTTGATAGGCCATTTCAGAGGGCAGTTAAGAGTCAACTACATTGCTGTGGGTCTGGAGTCACATATAGGCCAGACCAGGTAAGGATGGCAGATAGCCATCCCTAAAGGACATTAGTGAACCAGAAGGGTTTTGACGACAATCTGATAGTTTCATGGTTACCATTACTGATACTAGTTTTTCTTTTATTCCAGATTTATTTAATTAACTGAATTTAAATTCCCCTGCTGCCGTGGTGGGATTATTTTGTGTTGTATGTGTCTGATTAGCTAACAATCTCATGCTGTTATTTAATTGCCTGATCACTTGGTGCTGATTTTTCTAGCTAACATACTGGTGATGCTGATTTCAGACTTTTGATTCAATGGCCTAGAAATTGGGTTGTTTGCGCCAGCGGTTAGCGCCTTAAGCGACCGAGAATTGGGGCGTTGCCTAATGTTGGGGCGGGCGCAATGAAGATAGCGACAACTCCCATATTGACTATACATTTAACGCCTGCGCTAAGTGTTTGAGCGCGCCCGCGAGCGCAAGCACATAATGACGTAATTTCATCGTGCAACGCCTTTTAGGGGCGCCTGAGCGGATATTGGGTGGCGCCCGGAGCCTTAACGCCTAGCACTATTAGTGACGGTTCGAGGGAGCGTTAGCAGGCCCTTCTCGGAGTTGGGGGGCGCAATTTAAAGGGGACAGCTCTAGTATAGAAGCTTCAGCCACTTGGCCTGTTCATTGCGATTGTTGGTGGAGAGATTTGGGGAGCTACTGTGGAGCAGAGTTTTTGGATTTTAGCATTAGAGTAATTGGGACCCTCAAACCTGTCCGGAGCAGTTGGAGCACTAGACCTAACAGCCTTCTGACCAACTGGCATCGGAATGGGAGATGCTTTGGAGGGCGACGGGCTCCTGGCCGAACACTATGAAGGGGCAGAAAGACGGCGGGAGAGAGGGCCGGGATTGGCCAGAAGGAGGAGGGGCAATGGAGGTTGCCCAATCCGAGGGTATGCTGCGAGGGTCTTTAGGGGTCATACCTTGACATGTCGGAGGAGCAGTGTGTGCGAAGGCTCCGAATCGGGATGGACGTTGTTACTGAGCTGTGCCACCTGCTTACTGAGGATCTGCAGCCGCATCAACGGTGCATGACCTCTCTGTCGGTGGCCGCTAAACTGACTGTTGGCCTCAATTTTTATGGCAACGGATCCTTTCAGTGAGCCATTGGGGACATCGCGAATATCTCTCAGGCTGCGGTCCACTGCTGCATCCGGCAAGTTACAGCTGCCCTTTAGAGGAGAAGGCGTCAATTCATCACCTTCCCTCTGACCCTGGAGAAGCAGGCGGAGGAGGAGGAGGAGGAGGAGCATGCGGACAAGGAGGAGGAGGAGCAGGAGGAGGAAGATGGAAGGGCTCCTGAAAGTGGAAGGGACATCCGTCACTGGCTCATGAGGAGTCGTCTCGAGGCCCCTCTGGCGGAATGATGAGTGTCTTAACTGCTGCGCACTTTGGATGTTTGAAAGCACCTGAAGGCCAGCATCACTGTAATTATTCACGTACACCTTAGCACATTTAAACTCCTCTTTATTGTCACAAAAGTCTTTCCTTACAGCAAAATAACGTCATGTCAACAGAAACCATAACTAACAAAATAACAATAAATTCTTCGGCAAAGCCGCCAAACTGAACAAACTTTTTCCAACAATTCCAACAGGTGAGGGTCTCCTTGAGTTTGGCCAAAGAAACGTCTCAGGACCTCCCTCTACTGCTGGCCCCTTGATGGAGAACGACTTCTCTTTCGCGCTCGGCCCCTTCCCTCCCTGCTGCTCCTACGTAATTGAACCCCAGTGGCGGGGTGAAGGCTGGGGGACACCTGCTGACTGTCTGGAAGCGCAGAAGCCCCTGATGGACGGCCTGGATGACCTCTGGGCTTGGAGGGTGCAGAGGCTGGCTGCTTGATCTGGCCATGGCTGGAAGCAGTGTGAACTGCAGGTGGTGGCAGCTGGACTGCAGACGTTCCAGCGGTGGCATGAGCAATGGTCACCTGCCGAGAGAGGACACCTGCACCATGGTCGGACGACACACTGGCTCTCGGAGGGGACTGGCTCGGCTCCACCGCCACAAGCGACTGCTCCACTGATTCCTGGCCTCGTGTGGTACTGGAAGGGCCTGGGGTGATCCTAGCTGAGGCAGATAGGGTGGCTGCAGTGAGAGTTTGCGTTGCCTCAATCTGGGTGTGGACGAGGCCGGCAAGTGACTGCGTGGCAGCAGTGAGGACCTGTGAGCCAGGTGCCAGTGCTTCGGAGAAGCCCTGGACAGTTTTTTCCATTGCTTTGGACAAGGCCGGTGCTGACCGCTCCACTGCCTCGGACAAGCCCTGGACAGACCTTTCCAGGGATTGTCTGAAGCCCTGAACAGTCCTTTCCATAGCGGCCTCGAAGCCCTGGACAGTCCTCTCCATTGTTGGTGGAAAGCCCTCGACAGACCTCTCCATTGTTGTCCCGAAGCCCTCGACAGACCTCTCCATTGTTGCCCCGAAGCCCTGGAGAATCCTGTCCATTGTTGCCCCAAAGCCCTGGAGAGTCCTGTCCATTGTTGCCCCGAAGCCCTGGAGAGTCCTGTCCATTGTTGCCCCGAAGCCCTGGAGAGTCCTGTCCATTGTTGCCCCGAGGTCCAACACACTCTTTGCCAGTGAATCTACTGACTAAGGCATCCTCCCCACTGCAGCCATCAGCTCAGTGTGCCTGAGCTGGGCCTGGGTGCTCATTTCAGCCAGGCGACGCACCTCCTCTGCACTCTGTGCAGCAGTCATCAGTACCTGCCTCGCCCTCCGGGGAGACGGTGGCCGAACTTGCCTACCCCCCTTGCGTTGCTGCATGCCGCTTGGTCCGGCAACTGCCTGATCATCAGAGCCGCCCCCCCTCCCCTCCAGGGAACTACTATCCCCAGTCTGTACATGTGTATGCTCCTCTGAGATTGGAGCGGATGGGCCGGCTTCCTCCTGATCCTCAACTCCGGAGGCACTGGCACTGGCAGCTTCAGGGCGTGGATCCCCAGTTGGTGATGCATCATCTGAAAGCAGGGAGGTGGAAGAGTGGCTTTAGCAAAAGGACAGGTTGGCGGAAAGGCATGGCAGATTGCGGCACACTGAGGAAGCATGCTGGCGGGGGGACCAAGTGGAAGGAGACAGTTGCAAAAGGTGAGAGCCTTATCCTCGCTATCGAGAATGGGGTCGGCAGCTGCAGTGGTTACAGGACCAGACAGACGTCCTCCAAGAATCTGGTGCACTCTCTCCTCGAGATCCGTGAGAGTGACCACTTGTGGAGGTCCGCCACCGGTTCGACGCTGCTCCCTCCGCATCGTCGCCAGCTTGGACTGCAGGGGAAAGAGGGGGAAGTTCTGTAACATGATGCCTTGAGAGATCATCTCATGCCCCCCATGGTGCAACAGCCCTTACATGATGCCTTGAGAGATCATCTCATGCCCCCCATGGTGCAACAGCCCTTACATGATGCCTTGAGAGATCATCTCATGCCCCCCATGGTGCAACAGCCCTTACATGATGCCTTGAGAGAAATGTCCATGTGTGTGCCCAGAAAGGGCCATGGGTGCTTGCTGACAGATGGCCATTGGGGCATCATGGCAACAGGGTCCTCGAAGTTAGGTGCAGATGGAGGGAATCAGAAGTTTGCATAACCAACACTCACCCTAACGACCCGAGTGAGGTCGTTGAATTTCTTCCTGCACTGAACAGGGGTCCTGGTCGCCAAGCTGTTGGAGTTGACCCTCTGAGAAACCTCCCTCCAAGATCGCCGGTAAGCCTTTTGATTCGGCCTCTTGCCATTGTCAGGATACAAAACATCTCGACGGCACTCAACTGCAGACACCAAGTGGTCCAGGGCCTCAGTGCTGAAGCGCTCTGCTCTCTGTCTCACCTTCTCCATCCTCACCAAGCTTGTTGCGCCAGAGAAGGGCGAGCGCTGATTCTGAGGCCTACAGGGCGTTGAGTGTAGCAGCTCAGGCTGACTGACCCACCCCTTTAAGAGCCGGCCGACGCCTGGAAGTCTTGTGGTTTCCAGTAATTGAGATCACCTGCGCTGCGCCCGTCCGCGACGATATTGGGTAGCGCCTGAACTTTTGCGCCTTAGGAGCCCCGTGCAACGTCTGAGTTAGCGCCTCAATCCCCTTTGGGGGCGATGCAACCCAATATCTCGCCAGGCAGCGATAAGTTTCGTCTGGCTATAAACTTTGCGCAGCGCCAGTTCTAACGCCTCAAGCGGGGCTATACCCAATTTCTAGGCCAAAGTATCTGAATTGTGAGTTGTCAAATCTTGAAATCTGAATCTTGAATTTGAACTCTGAATTATCTGGAAGGCACTTAGAATTCAACAGTTGCATTGATGCAAAGCAGTTTACATTAAATATTGGGGCTTTACTTTCATGGATATCTGGCTTTAAGTTCTAGTTTATGTTTGAACTAGCCTTGACCTTCATAAATTCATCCAGGATCAAATTTGCACCAAAGAAACAAAGTACAATGCGACTCCCAGAAGGAGAGAGACTTGCTGCATTTCACTTCAGGGCCAATTTGGGTCATGCTAAACTTGTGAATGCAACAATAGACATCCAGCCATTCAACTTAAGTGTGGTTTGTTACTAAACAGTGCCACCTTGTGAAAATATAGCTGCACTTCAAAATTGTGAATGCGGTGTTGAGAATATACACCAGCACTAAATCAGCCTGAAAATAAGGATACTGTTGAGTCTGTGTTTTCCAAATGTAGTTATGCTGAATAACTGGACACAGACAACAGAATACTTAAACAGGTCTTTAGTAATTGAGGGTCAGGGCTGAACTGAAATACAAACTGCTCCACAGGGTTTATATACCGGTGTGGTCACCACCGGTACTACAATATACAGGAGCCATCAGAAAGTAGTTCATCACCTTAAGGTAGTCTCTTAAGGTGGTACAGGTTACATACACTACAATTCCTCCCCTTTTAGCTTAACAGTGTACACCCCAATTTAAACATAACATGGATAACATATATACAACTTTCATACAAAACTGTTCAAAGATTCAGTCTCTGAGGAGGCCTCCTGATCCGGGCCGGATAACGCCTTTCAGGGGTCTCTGGTTCTCGTTGCTGGGGTGACTCATCCATTTGATCTCTTATGGATTGAACATCATCATGTACGTTCGAGTCTGAGGTAGATGCTACAGGCTCAATAACTTCTTCAACTGGTGTCTCTGCCGTAGACAGGGGGTCGACCCTTGTTCTCGATTCCACAAGTTGGTCAGCATGATGTCGTATTACGTTCTCACCAATGTCTACCGTGTACATCAAGGGTCCTTGTCGGGCACGAATTGTTCCGGATTGCCATTTATCATTCCTATAGTCCCTGGCCAACACTGGTTGTCCTATTTCGAAACTCCGAGTGGCCTTGTTATTTACGTGCTGGAATTGTTTGTTTTCGACTTCCCTACGCACACTGGGTTTTAACAAATCCAATCGGGACCGCAACCTCCTGTTATAGAACATTATGGCAGGGCTTTGATTTGTCACTGCATGCGTGGCGTTTCGATATGCCATCAGGAAATTGTCCACCTTGTGTTGTAGTGGAATATGGTCTTCGCTCATGGCCTTTATCGCCTTTTTGAACGTTTGTACAAATCTCTCGGCCAACTCATTTGTAGCCGGATGATATGGGGCAGATGTATAGTGTTTCACCCCATTCTTCTTCATGAATTTCTGGAATTCTTCTGACACGAACTGTGGTCCGTTGTCTGAACATATTTGTTCCGGCAACCCATTCCTTGCAAATATGGTTCTTAGAACTGCGATCGTCTTTTCAGAGGTAGTGGTCGACATCTTAATCACTTCTGGCCATTTAGAATGTGCGTCTACCGCTATCAAAAACATGGAATCCATGAATGGACCTGCAAAGTCGATATGCACACGTTGCCATGGGGTTGAAGGCCATTCCCACGGATGCAGCGGTGCAATTGGAGGTGCATTTTGAACTTTTTGGCACCCTGAGCAGCTTTTAGTCAGATCCTCTATTTGTTTGTCGATACCTGGCCACCACACATAAGCCCTAGCGAGGCCTTTCATCTTGACTCCCCCCAGATGACCTTCATGCAGTTCCTTCAGAACTCTCTCCCTTAATTTGGGAGGAATAATCACCCTTGTTCCATACATCAATGTTCCTTGACAGACGGACAGCTGCTCTCGTCTGGCTGAGAATGCTGGTAACAGTGGTTCGCCATGTGCTGGCCATCCCTTCACTGTCAAATCGTAGACCCGAGACAGTGTCGGGTCGTTTCTGGTCTCTCTCTCAATACTCGCATTGGTGACTGGTAAGCATTCGATGATGGTCGAGTGAAATATCTCGACAGGGTCAACTGCCGGTGCCTCTTCCGCTGTAGGTAGTGGCAGGCGCGACAGCCCATCAGCATTACCATGTTGCTTTGTACCTTTGAATTCGATATCATATTGATGTGCCCCTAGGAAAAGGGACCATCTCTGAAGCCTCTGCGCCGTCATAACCGGAACACCCTTCTTAGGGTTAAAGATGGAAACCAACGGCTGGTGATCTGTCAGCAGCGTAAACCTTTGGCCTTGCAGGTAATGGTTAAATTTCTTAACTCCCCACACGAGGCTGAGAGCCTCCCTATCTATCTGAGCATAGTTGCGCTCAGCGGAGGTCAATGATCTGGATGCGAACGCGACTGGCCTTTCCAAGCCATTTGGCAACTTATGTGAGAGCACTGCCCCGATACCATATGGAGAAGCATCACAAGCTAAACGAATAGGCAGCGTTGGGTTAAAGTGAGCCAACACTTCCTTAGAGGTGATCAGTGCCTTGCTTTTTTGAAAAGCCCGCTTACAGTCCTCGCTCCACTTCCATGGTACTCCCATTTGCAAAAGAGTGTTCAGCGGGTGTAACACCATGGATAAATTTGGAAGAAACTTGTGGTAATAGTTAATCAACCCAAGGAACGACCTCAACTGGGATACATTTTCCGGAGCGGGAGCTTTCACAACAGCTTCGATCTTGTCAGGTGACTTATGAAGCCCCTCCTGGTCAATGACGTGACCGCAGTACGAGATTCGCTTCTGAAAGAACTCACATTTCTGGCGATTAACTCTGAGTCCATATTCTTTCAATCTGGTGAGCACCTGCTCCAAATTCGCGAGGTGTTCCTTATCATCATCTCCTGTAATCAGAATGTCGTCCAGGTAGCATTGTGTGCCTGGAATTCCCTGTAATACCTGCTCCATGGCCCTTTGCCAAATCGCTGGAGCCGATGCCACTCCAAAAACCAGTCTATTATACCGATATAAGCCCTTATGTGTGTTGATCGTGAGATACTGGCGTGACGCTTCATCAACTTCCATCTGTAAGTACGCCTGCGCCAGGTCTATCTTAGTGAAGTGTTTCCCGCCAGACAGCGAAGCGAAGATGTCCTCAATCCGCGGAAGCGGATATTGCACCGTGTGAAGAACCGGATTAACAGTGATCTTGAAATCGCCACAGATGCGAACCTTCCCAGGTTCCCCCCGGCTTGTTGCTCAACGAACGCTTCATGATGGGAACAATGGGCGTGGCCCATTCGCTCCAGTCCACCTTTGACAGTACTCCTGAACGTTCTAGCCCTTCCAGCTCTGCTTCCACAGCAGGTCGTATCGCATAAGGTACCGACCGGTCTGGCTTTGAAAAATTTTGGGTTTGCATGTTCTTCCACCTTGATGTTTGCCGTAATTCCTTTCAGTGTTCCCAGTCCCTGTTGGAACACCTCCTTAGCATCGTCCAATATTTTGGACAGTCGTTTAGGTTTGACGTCGTCCTCTTTACAGGAATCTACAGTTAGTGCTTGTAAGGAATGCCAGTCCATATTTATTCTCCGGATCCATTCCCGTCCCAGTAGTGGTGGACCTCCCTCAGGTAACACATACAAGTCCATTCCCTGACTTTCTTTACCATTGTAGACCACCTTTACCTTTATCTTTCCGATGGGGTATACTCTTTGCCCCGTGTATGTTTTCAATACAATCTCCGTGAAACTCTTTCCTACCGGTTTATCTGGTGTTACAAGGTGCCTTAATAACCCGTACGTCTTCACACCCATCGAGTTTAATATGGTTAGTGCTTTCTTATCCGCCGGTACCTCATTCGCTGTACAGTAAACTTCAACGCGTTCCACATAAGTGGCCCAATCTCCTACATCGCTATCAAAAGCAGTGATGTTACCCGTTTTTGGCATCTTGTTGAGTTTCCTTTATTTTATTTATTTTTCCAAAATGGCGGCTTCCCGCGCTTGGTGGCTTTTCCCGCGCTTATCTTCTTCCCCCGCCGACTAAAATGGCGATTACCGCGCTGTTGCCGTTCTCGCCTCCCAGCGGTCCTTATTTCCCCCGACGCTGCTGCTCTTGTTCCCCGCCGCTCCCGCGGTCCTCGTGGACATTAACGCTTTTCTGGCTGCTGCGCGTCTCTGCCCGATTGCAGTCCGGCCCTTTTCACCGGCTGCGGTCGTGTTCTCCACCCTTTTCTTCGGTTTCCCTCCCCTTCTCCCACTGACAACTCGGCCGACTTTCTCTCCGTGTCGCTAGATCGGGCTTACCCGCCGCTGTCGTAGAAGGGATGATCACTGCCTGTTGCTGATGGTGGACTTCGTGGCCATCAAATCCAAACCGGGTTCTCGATGCCTCCCGTGCGATGCGGTGCTCAGCAGGATGATGAGGGCGGATGCCGCTTTCGACGCCCGTTCTGAGGACGAAGCTTCCTTGGATGCAAAACTGCCGCTAGGTACGATCAGGCTCGTCGCCACTGTTGAGTCTGTGTTTTCCAAATGTAGTTATGCTGAATAACTGGACACAGACAACAGAATACTTAAACAGGTCTTTAGTAATTGAGGGTCAGGGCTGAACTGAAATACAAACTGCTCCACAGGGTTTATATACCGGTGTGGTCACCACCGGTACTACAATATACAGGAGCCATCAGAAAGTAGTTCATCACCTTAAGGTAGTCTCTTAAGGTGGTACAGGTTACATACACTACAATTCCTCCCCTTTTAGCTTAACAGTGTACACCCCAATTTAAACATAACATGGATAACATATATACAACTTTCATACAAAACTGTTCAAAGATTCAGTCTCTGAGGAGGCCTCCTGATCCGGGCCGGATAACGCCTTTCAGGGGTCTCTGGTTCTCGTTGCTGGGTTGACTCATCCATTTGATCTCTTATGGATTGAACATCATCATGTACGTTCGAGTCTGAGGTAGATGCTACAGGCTCAATAACTTCTTCAACTGGTGTCTCTGCCGTAGACAGGGGGTCGACCCTTGTTCTCGATTCCACAAGTTGGTCAGCATGATGTCGTATTACGTTCTCACCAATGTCTACCGTGTACATCAAGGGTCCTTGTCGGGCACGAATTGTTCCGGATTGCCATTTATCATTCCTATAGTCCCTGGCCAACACTGGTTGTCCTATTTCGAAACTCCGAGTGGCCTTGTTATTTACGTGCTGGAATTGTTTGTTTTCGACTTCCCTACGCACACTGGGTTTTAACAAATCCAATCGGGACCGCAACCTCCTGTTATAGAACATTATGGCAGGGCTTTGATTTGTCACTGCATGCGTGGCGTTTCGATATGCCATCAGGAAATTGTCCACCTTGTGTTGTAGTGGAATATGGTCTTCGCTCATGGCCTTTATCGCCTTTTTGAACGTTTGTACAAATCTCTCGGCCAACTCATTTGTAGCCGGATGATATGGGGCAGATGTATAGTGTTTCACCCCATTCTTCTTCATGAATTTCTGGAATTCTTCTGACACGAACTGTGGTCCGTTGTCTGAACATATTTGTTCCGGCAACCCATTCCTTGCAAATATGGTTCTTAGAACTGCGATCGTCTTTTCAGAGGTAGTGGTCGACATCTTAATCACTTCTGGCCATTTAGAATGTGCGTCTACCGCTATCAAAAACATGGAATCCATGAATGGACCTGCAAAGTCGATATGCACACGTTGCCATGGGGTTGAAGGCCATTCCCACGGATGCAGCGGTGCAATTGGAGGTGCATTTTGAACTTTTTGGCACCCTGAGCAGCTTTTAGTCAGATCCTCTATTTGTTTGTCGATACCTGGCCACCACACATAAGCCCTAGCGAGGCCTTTCATCTTGACTCCCCCCAGATGACCTTCATGCAGTTCCTTCAGAACTCTCTCCCTTAATTTGGGAGGAATAATCACCCTTGTTCCATACATCAATGTTCCTTGACAGACGGACAGCTGCTCTCGTCTGGCTGAGAATGCCGGTAACAGTGGTTCGCCATGTGCTGGCCATCCCTTCACTGTCAAATCGTAGACCCGAGACAGTGTCGGGTCGTTTCTGGTCTCTCTCTCAATACTCGCATTGGTGACTGGTAAGCATTCGATGATGGTCGAGTGAAATATCTCGACAGGGTCAACTGCCGGTGCCTCTTCCGCTGTAGGTAGTGGCAGGCGCGACAGCCCATCAGCATTACCATGTTGCTTTGTACCTTTGAATTTGATATCATATTGATGTGCCCCTAGGAAAAGGGACCATCTCTGAAGCCTCTGCGCCGTCATAACCGGAACACCCTTCTTAGGGTTAAAGATGGAAACCAACGGCTGGTGATCTGTCAGCAGCGTAAACCTTTGGCCTTGCAGGTAATGGTTAAATTTCTTAACTCCCCACACGAGGCTGAGAGCCTCCCTATCTATCTGAGCATAGTTGCGCTCAGCGGAGGTCAATGATCTGGATGCGAACGCGACTGGCCTTTCCAAGCCATTTGGCAACTTATGTGAGAGCACTGCCCCGATACCATATGGAGAAGCATCACAAGCTAAACGAATAGGCAGCGTTGGGTTAAAGTGAGCCAACACTTCCTTAGAGGTGATCAGTGCCTTGCTTTTTTGAAAAGCCCGCTTACAGTCCTCGCTCCACTTCCATGGTACTCCCATTTGCAAAAGAGTGTTCAGCGGGTGTAACACCATGGATAAATTTGGAAGAAACTTGTGGTAATAGTTAATCAACCCAAGGAACGACCTCAACTGGGATACATTTTCCGGAGCGGGAGCTTTCACAACAGCTTCGATCTTGTCAGGTGACTTATGAAGCCCCTCCTGGTCAATGACGTGACCGCAGTACGAGATTCGCTTCTGAAAGAACTCACATTTCTGGCGATTAACTCTGAGTCCATATTCTTTCAATCTGGTGAGCACCTGCTCCAAATTCGCGAGGTGTTCCTTATCATCATCTCCTGTAATCAGAATGTCGTCCAGGTAGCATTGTGTGCCTGGAATTCCCTGTAATACCTGCTCCATGGCCCTTTGCCAAATCGCTGGAGCCGATGCCACTCCAAAAACCAGTCTATTATACCGATATAAGCCCTTATGTGTGTTGATCGTGAGATACTGGCGTGACGCTTCATCAACTTCCATCTGTAAGTACGCCTGCGCCAGGTCTATCTTAGTGAAGTGTTTCCCGCCAGACAGCGAAGCGAAGATGTCCTCAATCCGCGGAAGCGGATATTGCACCGTGTGAAGAACCGGATTAACAGTGATCTTGAAATCGCCACAGATGCGAACCTTCCCAGGTTCCCCCCGGCTTGTTGCTCAACGAACGCTTCATGACGGGAACAATGGGCGTGGCCCATTCGCTCCAGTCCACCTTTGACAGTACTCCTGAACGTTCTAGCCCTTCCAGCTCTGCTTCCACAGCAGGTCGTATCGCATAAGGTACCGACCGGTCTGGCTTTGAAAAATTTTGGGTTTGCATGTTCTTCCACCTTGATGTTTGCCGTAATTCCTTTCAGTGTTCCCAGTCCCTGTTGGAACACCTCCTTAGCATCGTCCAATATTTTGGACAGTCGTTTAGGTTTGACGTCGTCCTCTTTACAGGAATCTACAGTTAGTGCTTGTAAGGAATGCCAGTCCATATTTATTCTCCGGATCCATTCCCGTCCCAGTAGTGGTGGACCTCCCTCAGGTAACACATACAAGTCCATTCCCTGACTTTCTTTACCATTGTAGACCACCTTTACCTTTATCTTTCCGATGGGGTATACTCTTTGCCCCGTGTATGTTTTCAATACAATCTCCGTGAAACTCTTTCCTACCGGTTTATCTGGTGTTACAAGGTGCCTTAATAACCCGTACGTCTTCACACCCATCGAGTTTAATATGGTTAGTGCTTTCTTATCCGCCGGTACCTCATTCGCTGTACAGTAAACTTCAACGCGTTCCACATAAGTGGCCCAATCTCCTACATCGCTATCAAAAGCAGTGATGTTACCCGTTTTTGGCATCTTGTTGAGTTTCCTTTATTTTATTTATTTTTCCAAAATGGCGGCTTCCCGCGCTTGGTGGCTTTTCCCGCGCTTATCTTCTTCCCCCGCCGACTAAAATGGCGATTACCGCGCTGTTGCCGTTCTCGCCTCCCAGCGGTCCTTATTTCCCCCGACGCTGCTGCTCTTGTTCCCCGCCGCTCCCGCGGTCCTCGTGGACATTAACGCTTTTCTGGCTGCTGCGCGTCTCTGCCCGATTGCAGTCCGGCCCTTTTCACCGGCTGCGGTCGTGTTCTCCACCCTTTTCTTCGGTTTCCCTCCCCTTCTCCCACTGACAACTCGGCCGACTTTCTCTCCGTGTCGCTAGATCGGGCTTACCCGCCGCTGTCGTAGAAGGGATGATCACTGCCTGTTGCTGATGGTGGACTTCGTGGCCATCAAATCCAAACCGGGTTCTCGATGCCTCCCGTGCGATGCGGTGCTCAGCAGGATGATGAGGGCGGATGCCCCTTTTCGACGCCCGTTCTGAGGACGAAGCTTCCTTGGATGCAAAACTGCCGCTAGGTACGATCAGGCTCGTCGCCACTGTTGAGTCTGTGTTTTCCAAATGTAGTTATGCTGAATAACTGGACACAGACAACAGAATACTTAAACAGGTCTTTAGTAATTGAGGGTCAGGGCTGAACTGAAATACAAACTGCTCCACAGGGTTTATATACCGGTGTGGTCACCACCGGTACTACAATATACAGGAGCCATCAGAAAGTAGTTCATCACCTTAAGGTAGTCTCTTAAGGTGGTACAGGTTACATACACTACAATTCCTCCCCTTTTAGCTTAACAGTGTACACCCCAATTTAAACATAACATGGATAACATATATACAACTTTCATACAAAACTGTTCAAAGATTCAGTCTCTGAGGAGGCCTCCTGATCCGGGCCGGATAACGCCTTTCAGGGGTCTCTGGTTCTCGTTGCTGGGTTGACTCATCCATTTGATCTCTTATGGATTGAACATCATCATGTACGTTCGAGTCTGAGGTAGATGCTACAGGCTCAATAACTTCTTCAACTGGTGTCTCTGCCGTAGACAGGGGGTCGACCCTTGTTCTCGATTCCACAAGTTGGTCAGCATGATGTCGTATTACGTTCTCACCAATGTCTACCGTGTACATCAAGGGTCCTTGTCGGGCACGAATTGTTCCGGATTGCCATTTATCATTCCTATAGTCCCTGGCCAACACTGGTTGTCCTATTTCGAAACTCCGAGTGGCCTTGTTATTTACGTGCTGGAATTGTTTGTTTTCGACTTCCCTACGCACACTGGGTTTTAACAAATCCAATCGGGACCGCAACCTCCTGTTATAGAACATTATGGCAGGGCTTTGATTTGTCACTGCATGCGTGGCGTTTCGATATGCCATCAGGAAATTGTCCACCTTGTGTTGTAGTGGAATATGGTCTTCGCTCATGGCCTTTATCGCCTTTTTGAACGTTTGTACAAATCTCTCGGCCAACTCATTTGTAGCCGGATGATATGGGGCAGATGTATAGTGTTTCACCCCATTCTTCTTCATGAATTTCTGGAATTCTTCTGACACGAACTGTGGTCCGTTGTCTGAACATATTTGTTCCGGCAACCCATTCCTTGCAAATATGGTTCTTAGAACTGCGATCGTCTTTTCAGAGGTAGTGGTCGACATCTTAATCACTTCTGGCCATTTAGAATGTGCGTCTACCGCTATCAAAAACATGGAATCCATGAATGGACCTGCAAAGTCGATATGCACACGTTGCCATGGGGTTGAAGGCCATTCCCACGGATGCAGCGGTGCAATTGGAGGTGCATTTTGAACTTTTTGGCACCCTGAGCAGCTTTTAGTCAGATCCTCTATTTGTTTGTCGATACCTGGCCACCACACATAAGCCCTAGCGAGGCCTTTCATCTTGACTCCCCCCAGATGACCTTCATGCAGTTCCTTCAGAACTCTCTCCCTTAATTTGGGAGGAATAATCACCCTTGTTCCATACATCAATGTTCCTTGACAGACGGACAGCTGCTCTCGTCTGGCTGAGAATGCCGGTAACAGTGGTTCGCCATGTGCTGGCCATCCCTTCACTGTCAAATCGTAGACCCGAGACAGTGTCGGGTCGTTTCTGGTCTCTCTCTCAATACTCGCATTGGTGACTGGTAAGCATTCGATGATGGTCGAGTGAAATATCTCGACAGGGTCAACTGCCGGTGCCTCTTCCGCTGTAGGTAGTGGCAGGCGCGACAGCCCATCAGCATTACCATGTTGCTTTGTACCTTTGAATTCGATATCATATTGATGTGCCCCTAGGAAAAGGGACCATCTCTGAAGCCTCTGCGCCGTCATAACCGGAACACCCTTCTTAGGGTTAAAGATGGAAACCAACGGCTGGTGATCTGTCAGCAGCGTAAACCTTTGGCCTTGCAGGTAATGGTTAAATTTCTTAACTCCCCACACGAGGCTGAGAGCCTCCCTATCTATCTGAGCATAGTTGCGCTCAGCGGAGGTCAATGATCTGGATGCGAACGCGACTGGCCTTTCCAAGCCATTTGGCAACTTATGTGAGAGCACTGCCCCGATACCATATGGAGAAGCATCACAAGCTAAACGAATAGGCAGCGTTGGGTTAAAGTGAGCCAACACTTCCTTAGAGGTGATCAGTGCCTTGCTTTTTTGAAAAGCCCGCTTACAGTCCTCGCTCCACTTCCATGGTACTCCCATTTGCAAAAGAGTGTTCAGCGGGTGTAACACCATGGATAAATTTGGAAGAAACTTGTGGTAATAGTTAATCAACCCAAGGAACGACCTCAACTGGGATACATTTTCCGGAGCGGGAGCTTTCACAACAGCTTCGATCTTGTCAGGTGACTTATGAAGCCCCTCCTGGTCAATGACGTGACCGCAGTACGAGATTCGCTTCTGAAAGAACTCACATTTCTGGCGATTAACTCTGAGTCCATATTCTTTCAATCTGGTGAGCACCTGCTCCAAATTCGCGAGGTGTTCCTTATCATCATCTCCTGTAATCAGAATGTCGTCCAGGTAGCATTGTGTGCCTGGAATTCCCTGTAATACCTGCTCCATGGCCCTTTGCCAAATCGCTGGAGCCGATGCCACTCCAAAAACCAGTCTATTATACCGATATAAGCCCTTATGTGTGTTGATCGTGAGATACTGGCGTGACGCTTCATCAACTTCCATCTGTAAGTACGCCTGCGCCAGGTCTATCTTAGTGAAGTGTTTCCCGCCAGACAGCGAAGCGAAGATGTCCTCAATCCGCGGAAGCGGATATTGCACCGTGTGAAGAACCGGATTAACAGTGATCTTGAAATCGCCACAGATGCGAACCTTCCCAGGTTCCCCCCGGCTTGTTGCTCAACGAACGCTTCATGACGGGAACAATGGGCGTGGCCCATTCGCTCCAGTCCACCTTTGACAGTACTCCTGAACGTTCTAGCCCTTCCAGCTCTGCTTCCACAGCAGGTCGTATCGCATAAGGTACCGACCGGTCTGGCTTTGAAAAATTTTGGGTTTGCATGTTCTTCCACCTTGATGTTTGCCGTAATTCCTTTCAGTGTTCCCAGTCCCTGTTGGAACACCTCCTTAGCATCGTCCAATATTTTGGACAGTCGTTTAGGTTTGACGTCGTCCTCTTTACAGGAATCTACAGTTAGTGCTTGTAAGGAATGCCAGTCCATATTTATTCTCCGGATCCATTCCCGTCCCAGTAGTGGTGGACCTCCCTCAGGTAACACATACAAGTCCATTCCCTGACTTTCTTTACCATTGTAGACCACCTTTACCTTTATCTTTCCGATGGGGTATACTCTTTGCCCCGTGTATGTTTTCAATACAATCTCCGTGAAACTCTTTCCTACCGGTTTATCTGGTGTTACAAGGTGCCTTAATAACCCGTACGTCTTCACACCCATCGAGTTTAATATGGTTAGTGCTTTCTTATCCGCCGGTACCTCATTCGCTGTACAGTAAACTTCAACGCGTTCCACATAAGTGGCCCAATCTCCTACATCGCTATCAAAAGCAGTGATGTTACCCGTTTTTGGCATCTTGTTGAGTTTCCTTTATTTTATTTATTTTTCCAAAATGGCGGCTTCCCGCGCTTGGTGGCTTTTCCCGCGCTTATCTTCTTCCCCCGCCGACTAAAATGGCGATTACCGCGCTGTTGCCGTTCTCGCCTCCCAGCGGTCCTTATTTCCCCCGACGCTGCTGCTCTTGTTCCCCGCCGCTCCCGCGGTCCTCGTGGACATTAACGCTTTTCTGGCTGCTGCGCGTCTCTGCCCGATTGCAGTCCGGCCCTTTTCACCGGCTGCGGTCGTGTTCTCCACCCTTTTCTTCGGTTTCCCTCCCCTTCTCCCACTGACAGCTCGGCCGACTTTCTCTCCGTGTCGCTAGATCGGGCTTACCCGCCGCTGTCGTAGAAGGGATGATCACTGCCTGTTGCTGATGGTGGACTTCGTGGCCATCAAATCCAAACCGGGTTCTCGATGCCTCCCGTGCGATGCGGTGCTCAGCAGGATGATGAGGGCGGATGCCGCTTTCGACGCCCGTTCTGAGGACGAAGCTTCCTTGGATGCAAAACTGCCGCTAGGTACGATCAGGCTCGTCGCCACTGTTGAGTCTGTGTTTTCCAAATGTAGTTATGCTGAATAACTGGACACAGACAACAGAATACTTAAACAGGTCTTTAGTAATTGAGGGTCAGGGCTGAACTGAAATACAAACTGCTCCACAGGGTTTATATACCGGTGTGGTCACCACCGGTACTACAATATACAGGAGCCATCAGAAAGTAGTTCATCACCTTAAGGTAGTCTCTTAAGGTGGTACAGGTTACATACACTACAGATACAACTTTTCTTTTTGATTAAAATGTCTTTAATTTTAATTGTTAAATGTTTCTCAGTTTTTTATTTCAACATATAAGCTGTTTGTAAAGTTTGGACTCTTGATATAAAATGTGAATAAAAAATGAACTCGTTGAATTTGTGGCATGAGTTGGGAATTTATAAGCAGTTGCTAATTACTTTCTCTCCTTGCCTTTAGCTTCATTTATTTCTGCCCTTTGTTACTTGTTTCTTCACCCTACAGTCAGGTTGTCCTATTGAGCATAAACAATCAAGCAAGCCTTGAGCGCCTTCTGTCTTTCTGTCTGCCTTTTCTCTTTTACACTGAGCTCTGTGTCCGCATAAAAAAATCCATGCATTATGTATCTCTTTAAATCAATCTTTGATACCTTCTACACATGGTAGTTGCATTCTTATGTTAGTTCCAAAACATAGATTGCTCAAGACATAGACACAATCTGTAAGGACTAATATAACAGAGAATAAAAGATGTTGCTGCAAAAATTGCTGTGGCAGATCAACAAACGACGCCCGTTGTTAGTTGGACTTTCCCTTGCCCGTTTAATGCTGGCGATATTTTGCCCTGCGAGTTGCTGGAAGTGTGAGGTGGAAATGGCACGGCACCCTGGGATACATTGCATCTGGGATCTGAGTGAACAGGGCAAGCAACTGTATCGCCTTAACCAATGAGATTGAAGGATTCCAAAATTAACAACGCAAAGACTGAGAAGGAAGTATAAGTTAGAGTGGGTGAATTCAATGTCAAATCAGGTACAGGAAGAGAAATAAAGGGAGGCAAAGAAAGCCTGGATTAAGTGAGATAGAAAAAAGATAGAAAGAAAAAGTAAATATTTTCTACTTTGCCATTCAGTAAAAGTTCCAAACATTCCAAGGTTCAGCATAGTATAGGTCAACTACAGCTCTGTGTTCTCCAAGGTTACCTTAGCAATACTGCATGAATGGGATGAGCGAACTCAACTGGTCAAAAAAGCCTTTTCTTTTCTACATCTTCCATTTTGTTATGACTGCCATATCAAAGAGCACAGATATGCTAGGGAACATTAGTGATTTTTATGTTCAATGTTGAAGATAGAAGATCTCAATATCACTTCCATGGATTTCAGACCTGGGACGTGATCTTTCCATTGTATGCCAACAGTAATATAATTTCCCAATGGGTGAGAGAGACAAAAATGGACTCGCAACAGGTTCCTCATGTCCCCTTCCTCTGAGCACTGGTAACTTAGGAAAGATTGGTCCAAGCAACAAAAGAGTAGACTAGTAACACTATATTATTAAATTAAGTGGTAAAGATAAGGCCACATAGAGGCTAACCTTATCTCTGCTATCACTAATAAAAGTTGCCTTTACATTGTAGCTGCTAAATGCACTGGTGTCCTGCATTTACTTGTGATGGTGAAGCTGATCTTCTTGTAAACTGGTTGGACCTGTGGGTCCAACTATTTTCTGCAGGTGCACACCAGCCAGGAAAAGTTAGCGAGTGCACCCTCATGAAGTACTAGCATCATAAAGTCAACAGAATGTGATATCTTTTTGCACCAATTGAGAATCATTGCATATGTACCCAATGATCTCATGATGTTGTGTCCTGACATTAATGCCAGGAAATATGCTACAGTTGCCAGAACAGAGCACCGACTGGCTCTAGGAAGACTAAGAGCAGTTGGGAAGATTCAGTTCAAAGCAAGTCTTTGGCCAACTAGTTTTAAAAAATCCAGTCCAATTAGCCTTCAGCTGCCATTGGAACAAATTCAACTTAAAATCAGTTTAAAAAAATGCTCTTTAGATGTCTGCAGTCATTATGCAATTTAGAAGTAGAATACTACGGGTTAAATTTGGGCCGGATCTTGCTGGAGCAGGGAGACTTTGTTCTCTACCCTTCAGCTTGAAATATTTTGGCGTCGTAACTTGCTGGAAGTGCGAGCTGATAATGGCGTGGCGAGGGCAGCGGGGCATCTGGGACCTCAGTGAAGGGCAGGACCAACAGTGTATCTCTTAACCAATGAGATTTAATGATTGAGAAAGAAACAGAGAAATGATGGAGAAGGAAAGTTAATTAGAGGCAAATCAGGTAGCGAAAGAGAAATAAAGGGATGAGTTTTAACATACAGTAGAAAAGGAACAGAATCTTTCCCTTTTCTCCTTTACTTCATCAGAGATTAATTTAGTGATTTTTCTTTCAACCCAATTTACAATTTCTTATTACTTCGTACTTGTCAAAAACAAAGGTGGTGGGGGTGTAGTGAATTACAACCGAATTAAAAAACAGTGCTTTGTAAACGTTCAAATTGATTTAAAACGAGACCATGCGTTTTTAATTTAAACTGCATAAAGCAATAGCAATTTTTATTAGTAATCAAATTAAAACAAAGTGCTTTGAAAATTTCAAATTGATCTAACACACTGCTTTTCACAGTTGCAAAAGTAAGGTTTAGTCAAAGTAAATCCACACCAGTGTCTTTAACTTAAAATGTAATTCAAAGTTTTCCCCAATTCTGGGTGAACAATCTTAATTGAAATTAACACTTAACAACCATATTCACACGTTTATGCAATTTAGAAATATTGATCCCTGTAATGGGTTATGAACTCAGAAAGCCAAATTTTATGTGATAGTCCCAGGTTGCGAGCCCAAAACCAAAAACATGACTCAAGTAGTTAAAAAATAATGCAATTAACAAACTTAAAACAACATATGCTTATGGAAAATACATTGATAAAAATGCTTAATACGTCCAACATCAAAGATGTTGGGCTGGATTTTGTCAGTGTGGGCAGGCTGGGGCGTGTCAGGTGCAAATCGTGTCAGGACCCCGACTCCGAAGTGATCATAGAATCATAGAATCATAGAAACCCCACAGTGCAGATAGAGGCCATTTCGGCCCATCGAGCCTGCACCGACACATATCCCACCCGATCCCCGTAACCCCTACACCAACACATATCCCACCCTATCCTCGTAACCCCACGTATTTAATCCCCCTAACACTAAGGGTCAATTTATCATAGCCAATCAACCTAACCCGCACATCTTTGGACTGTGGGAGGAAACCGGAGCACCCGGAGAAAACCCACGGTTGAAAAAGTGGGATTTTCCCCTAATTGGGCAATTGATTTCCTGCGCGTGGGAACCACTGGTCCAATGAATCTTTTCATACAGAAAGTCGCCTCCGATGACGTCATCAATGCTGTTGGATTTAAGGCCTGCAAGCAGCCTTGATTCTTCTGGAGACTGCAAAGGCTCTGCAATTTATATGAAGGAGCTGAATTGTGGAAAATGTGGAAAATCAAGCAAAAGTGTGCTCCTCGATTTGATGAGCCCTCCCTCCAAGCTCTGGTGCATGGAGCCAGCTGTAATAAAGAGGTGCTGTTCCCTTCCTCAGGGAGAAAAAAACCACCCCAGCAGACAAAAGCTGTGTGGCTACAAGTGGCCCAGGAGTTTAACTCCATTTTGCTGAGCCGCAGAAGCTGGCTGCAATGCAGGAAGAGGTTTCATGACCTTCTCCACACAGGAAAAGTGAGTATGACTTTCCCATCACCCTCACTCTGATCCCCATTGCCTCTCCTCACCAGCATTCTGCTTTGCCAACCTCTTCCTCCACATGCCACTTGACATTTACATCGCTGCAACCTTACCCATTCCCTCAGTAAGCCTGACATTGGTAGTGGGGAAAATGCTAGAGTCCATTATAAAAGATGTAATAGCAGAGCACTTGGAAAAAAGTGACCGGATAGGAAAAAGTCAACATGGATTTACAAAAGGTAAATCATGCTTGACTAATCTACTGGAATTTTTTGAGGATGTAACTGGTAGAATAGATAAGGGAGAACCAGTGGATGTGGTATATTTGGACTTTCAGAAAGCTTTCGATAAGGTCCCACATAAGAGATTAGCGTGCAAAGTTAAAGCACATGGGACTGGGGGTAAGGTACTAACTTGGATAGAGAACTGATTGGCAGACAGGAAGCAAAGTGTTGGAATAAACGGGTCTTTTTCCGAGTGGCAGGCAATGACTAGTGGGGTACCACAGGGATCGGTGCTAGGACCCCAGCTATTCACAATATATATTAATGATCTAGACGAGGGAACTAGATGTAATATCTCCAAGTTTGCAGATGACACAAAGCTGGGCGGGCGTGTGTGCTGTGAGGAGGATGCAGAGAAACCCCAGTATAGTTTGGACAGGTTGGGTGATTGGGCAGATGCATGGCAGATGCAGTATAATGTGGATAAATGCGAGGTTATCCACTTTGCTGGCAAAAACAGGAAGGCAGATTATTATCTGAACGGCAATAGATTGGGAAAAGGGGAAGTGCAACGAGACCTGGGTGTCCTTGTGCACCAGTCTCTGAAGGTAAGCATGCAGGTGCAGCAGGCTGTTAAGAAGGCAAATGGTATGTTGGCCTTAATAGCGAGAGGATTCGAGTACAGGTGCAAGGATGTCTTGCTGCAGTTGTACAGGGCCTTGGTGAGACCACACCTTGAGTATTGTGTGCAGTTTTGGTTGCCTTATTTGAGGAAGGATGTTCTTGCCATGGAGGGAGTGCAGCGAAGATTCACCAGACTGATACCTGGGGTGGCAGGAATAACGTATGAAGAGTGATTGGGTCGATTAGGCTTATATTCGCTGGAGATTAGAAGAATGAGAGGGGATCTCATTGAAATTTATATAATTCTAACAGGACTAGACAGACTAGATGCAGGAAGGATATTCCCGATGGCGTGCAATTCCAGAACCAGGGGTCACAGTCTAAGGATAAGGGGTAAGCCATTTAGGACTGAGATGAGGAGGAATTTCTTCACCCAGAGAGTGGTGAACCTGTGGAATTCTCTACCACAGAAGGCAGTTGAGGCCAATTCATTAAATATATTCAAGAAGGAGTTATATATATTTCTTAAGGCTAAAGGGATCAAGGGATATGGGGAGAAAGCAGGGACAGGGTACTGAATTTGGATGATTAGCCATGATCGCATTAAATGGCGGAGCAGGCTCGAGGGGCCGAATGGCCTACTCCTGCTCCTATCTTCTATGTTTCTCTCTCTCTATGGTCACATTCACTTAACTATTTGACCATGCAAGCCTCACACTCCCTATCACTGTGATGCCATGACAACAACAACTTTCAACACACAGAGAGGGTCCTTTGTATCCTTCTAAGAATCTATGCTATGGATTCTCTACACTCACTCCTTCATTCTCACTCAAACTCCACTTGTGTCCCTCATTGCAGGAAAAAAGAGCTCACAATAAGAGGGAAAGAGCCATGACAGGAGGAGGGTCACCCTGGGAGGAGGCGGCCCTGGATATTGCTGGGATCGAGGAGGACTTCCAAGTGGGGGATGGACAGACGGGCGCATCCCAAGCTGGTGACAGAATCGTTTGGAATCTCTCTCATTGACATAGCATGAGTCACTGATAATGATGCTGATGCTCTAACAGATTGACTTATGATCATCTGCAATATCAGCCGGAAGATGTAGGTGAGGTTTTAAATTAATATTTTGCATCTGTGTTCACTATGGAGAAGGATGATGTAGGCATAGAAATCAGGTAGGGGAATTGTGATATACTTGAACAAATTAGTATTGAGAGGAAAGAGGTACTAGCGGTTTTAGCGGGCTTAAAAGTGGATAAATCCCCAGGCCCAGATGAGATGTACCCCAGGATGCTGTGTGAGGCAAGGGAGGAGATTGCAGGGGCTCTGACACAACTTTTCAGAACCACTCTGGCCACAGCGGAGGTGCCAGAGGACTGGAGGACAGAAACATAGAAACATAGCAACATAGAAGATAGGAGCAGGAGTAGGCCATTCGGCCCCTTGAGCCTGCTCCACCATTCAATGAGATCATGGCTGATTATTCAAATTCAGTACCGTGTCCCTACCTTCTCCCCATATCTCTTGATCCCTTTAGCCTTAAGAAATATATCCAACTCCTTCTTGAATATATTTAATGAATGGGCCTCCACTGCCTTCTGTGATAGAGAATTCCACAGGTTCACCACTCTCTGGGTGAAGAAATTCCTCCTCATCTCTGTCCTAAATGGCTTACCCCTTATCTTTAGACTGTGACCCCTGGTTCTGGACACCCCGGCCATCGGGAACATCCATCCTGCATCCAGTCTGTCCAGTCCTGTTAGAATTTTATAAGTTTCAATGAGATCTCCTCTCATTCTTCTAAACTCCAGCGAGTATAAGCCCAATCGACCCAATCTCTCCTCATACGTCACTCCTGCTATCCCAGGTATCAGTCTGGTGAATCTTCGCTGCACTCCCTCCATGGCAAGAACATCCTTCCTCAAATAAGGTGACCAAAACTGCACACAATACTCAAGGTGTGGTCTCACCAAGGCCCTGTACAACTGCAGCAAGACATCCTTGTTCTTGTACTCGAACCCTCTCGCTATGAAGGTCAACATACCATTTGCCTTCTTAACCGCCTGCTGCACCTGCATGCTTACCTTCAGTGACTGGTGCACAAGGACACCCAGGTCTCGTTGCACTTCCCCTTCTCCCAGTCTATTGCCGTTCAGATAATAATCTGCCTTCCTGTTTTTGCCAGCAAAGTGGATAACCTCGCATTTATCCCCATTATACTGCATCTGCCATGCTTCTGCCCAATCACCCAACCTGTCCAAATCATACTGGAGTTTCTCTGCATCCTCCTCACAGCACACACGCCCACCCAGCTTTGTGTCATCTGCAAACTTGGAGATATTACATCTAGTTCCCTCGTCTAGATCATTTATATATATTGTGAATAGCTAGGGTCCTAGGACTGAGCCCTGCGGCACCCCACTAGTCACTGCCTGCCACTCGGAAAAAGAGTCGTTTAATCCAACTCTTTGCTTCCTGTCTGCCAACCAGTTCTTTATCCAAGTCAGTACCTTGCGCCCAATCCCATGTGCCTTAACTTTACATGCTAATCTCTCATGCAGGACCTTATCGAAAGCCTTCTGAAAGACCAAATACACCACATCCACTGGTTCTTCCTTATCTATTCTACCAGTTACATCCTCAAAAAATTCCAGTAGATTAGTCAAGCATGATTTACCTTTTGTAAATCCATGTTGACTTTGTCCGATCCTGTCACTGTTTTCCAAGTGCTCTGCTATTACATCTTTTATAATGGATTCTAGCATTTTCCCCACTACCAATGTCAGGTTTACCGGTCTATAATTCCCCGTTTTCTCTCTACCACCTTTTCTGATTAGTGGGGTAACATTAGCTACCCTCCAATCCATGGGAACTGTTCCAGAGTCCATTGAATTTTGGAAGATGACCAGCAATGCATCTACTATTTCTAGGGCCGCTTCCTTAAGTACCCTAGGATGTAGATTATCAGGCCCTGGGGATTTATCGGCCTTCAATCCCGTCAATTTCCCTAACACCATTTCCCTGCAAATACTGATTTCTTTCAGTTCCTCCGTTAGTTAGACCCTATGTTCCCCAACATCTCTGGGAGGTTATTTGTGTCCTCCTTTGTGAAGACAGAACCAAAATATGCATTTAATTGGTCTGCCATTTCTTTGTTCCCCATTATAAATTCCCCTGATTCTGACTGCAAGGGACTTACGCTTGACTTCACCAATCTTTTTCTCTTCACATATCTATAAAAGCTTTTACAGTCAGTTTTTATGTTCCATGCAAGCTTACTCTCATACTCTATGTTTCCCCTCAATTAATCCCTTTGTCCTCCTTTGCTGAATCCTAAACTGCTCCCAATCCTCAGGTTTACTGCTTTTTCTGGCCAATTTATATGTCTTCTCCTTAAATCTTATGCTATCCCTAATTTCCCTTGTTAGCCACGGTTGAGTCACCTTTTTTGATTTATTTTTATGCCAAACAGGGATGAACAAATTCTATAGTTCATCCATACGATCTTTGAATGTTTGCCATTGCCTATCCACCGTCAACCATTTGAGTAACATTCCCCAATCAATCCTACCCAACTCGCGCCTCATACCATCATAGTTTCCTTTATTTAAATTGAGGACCCTAGTCTCTGAGTCAACTACTTCACTCTCCATTTTATGAAGAATTCTATCATATTATGATCGCTCCTACCCAAGGGGCCTCGCACAACAAGATTGCTAATTAATCCTTTCTCATTACATAATACCGAGTCTAAGATGGCCTGATCTCTAGTTGGTTCCTCGACATATTGGTCCAGGAAACCATCTCGTATACACTCCAGGAATTCCTCCTCCACAGTATTGTTACTAATTTAGTTAGCCCAATCTATATGTAGATTAAAGTCACCCATGATAACTGCTGTGCCCATTTTGCACACATCTCTAATTTCCCGTTTAATGCCATCCCCAACCTCCGCAGCTATCGTAGTAGCATTATTCAGGAAGGGTAGTAGGGATAAACCAGGGAATTACAGGCCAGTGAGCCTAACATCAGTGGTAGGGAAATTATTGGAAAAAATTCTGAGGGACAGAATTAGTCTCCACTTGGAGAGGCAAGGATTAATCAAGGATAGTCAGCATGGCTTTGTCAGGGGGAGATCATGTCTGACCAATTTGATTGAATTTTTTCGAGGGGGTGACTAGGTGTGTGGATGAGGGTAGTGCAGTTGATGTAGCCTACATGGATTTCAGTAAGGCTTTTGACAAAGTCCCACATGGGCGACTGGTCAAGAAGGTAAGAGCCCATGGGATCCAGGGCAATTTGGCACATTGAATCCAAAATTGGCTTACTGGCAGGAGGCAGAGGGTGATGGTCGAAGGTTGTTTTTGTGACTGGAAGCCCGTGTCCAGTGGTGTACCGCAGGGATTGGTGCTGGGTCCTTTGCTGTTTGTAGTGTACATTAATGATTTAGATATGAATGTAGGAGGTGTGATCAGTAAGTTCGCAGATGACATGAAAATTGGTGGAGTGGTAAATAGCGAGGAGGGAAGCCTCAGGCTACAGGACGATATAGATGGGTTGGTCAGATGGGCAGAACAGTGGCAAATGGAAATTAACGCTGAAAAGTGTGAGGTGATGCATTTTGGGAGAACTAACAAGGCAAGGGACTACACAATGAATGGTAGGACCCTAGGAAGGACAGAGGATCAGAGGGACCTTGGTGTGCATGTACATAGATCCCTGAAGGCAGCAGGACAGGTAGATAAGGTGGTCAAAAAGGCATATGGGATACTTGCCTTCATTAGCCGAGGCATAGAATATAAGAGCAGGGAGGTTATGATGGGGCTGTACAAAACGCTAGTTAGGCCACAGCTGGAATACTGTGTGCAGTTCTGGTCGCCACACTATAGGAAGGGTGTGATTGCATTGGAGAGGGTGCAGAGGAGATTCACCAGGATGTTACCTGGGCTGGAGAACTTCAGCTATGAAGAGAGACTGGACAGGCTGGGATTGTTTTCCTTAGAGCAGAGAAGGCTGAGGGGGGACCTGATTGAGGTGTACAAAATTATGAGGGGCATGGATAAGATAGATAGAAAGGAACTTTTCCCCTTAGTAGACGGGTCAATAACTAGGGGGCATAGTTTCAAGGTAAGGGGCAGAAGATTTAGAGGGGATTTGAGAAAAACTTTTTCACCCAGAGGGTGGTTGAAATCTGGAACCCACTGCCTGAAAGGGTGGTAGAGGCAGGAACCCTCACAACATTCAAGAAGCATTTAGATGAGCACTTGAAACGCCATAGCATACAAAGCTATGGACCAAGTGCTGGAAAATGGGATTAGAATTGACAGGGCTTGATGGCCGGTGTGGACACGATGGGCCGAAGGGCCTCTTTCTGTGCTGTATAACTCTATGACTATGACTCTATTCAATGTGCATGTAACCTTGGCCTCACATCTCTAACTCTTTCCTTTACTCCCCCACAGGATCATCGAAAGCCCTCATCCCCACTATCCAGGAGGAACAGCTTGAGCCTCCAAACTCTTCAGAGGAAGCTGCAACCTCTGAGGGCGCAGCATCAGCAGAATTCAGCGCACCCAGCACCAGCGCAGACACTCACACCTCGGTGGGACCTTCGCGAGATAGAGTAGTGTTGTCACCTAGTGTATCACAGCTCAGAATTGAGCATCAGCAGATGGTGGAGACAGGGACAGCAGTGGAGAGTCCTCGTCGGAAGGCGCAGGACCCTGCCAACTCGGCTCCACTGCATGTCGACCCTATGCCTCCGGGTCCATCTAGAAGGAGAGTGGAACTCCAGGAACAGGTGCAGGAGTCTCTGGCAGGTTTTGTCTCCAGGGTCGCTGTGAGTGTGGAGCGAATGGAGGAGTCCATCACGAACATGAGCAGAGCCTTTGTGGAGGCATTGGCACATGAACACATCACCGTGGAAAGGATGGCAACCTATGTGGAAAGGATGGCTACCTCTTTGGTAAGGCTGGCTACCGTAGAGGAGAGGATGGCTACAGTAGAGGAGAGGATGGCTACGGCTATAGAGGAGCTTAGTCGCCAGGGTATTGAAAACATGGTCATTGTTCAGAATAGAATGACATCTCTTGAGGAGCGATGGTCAGCTAGTCATAGAGTCATAGAGTCATAGAGTTATACAGCACAGAAAGAGGCCCTTCGGCCCATCGCGTCCGCGCCAGCCATCAAGCCCTATCTAATCTAATCCCATTTTCCAGCATTTGGTCCGTAGCCTTGTATGCTATGGCATTTCAAGTGCTCATCCAAATGCTTCTTGAATGTTGTGAGGGTTCCTGCCTCTACCACCCTTTCAGGCAGTGAGTTCCAGATTCCAACCACCCTCTGGGTGAAAAAGTTTTTCCTCAAATCCCCTCTAAACCTCCTGCCCCTTACCTTGAATCTATGCCCCCTTGTTATTGAACCCTTTACTAAGGGGAAAAGTTCCTTTCTATCCACCCTATCTATGCCCCTCATAATTTTGTATACCTCAATCAGGTCCCCCCTCAGCCTTCTCTGCTCCAAGGAAAACAACCCCAGCCTGTCCAGTCTTTCTTCATAGCTGAAGCGCTCCAGCCCAGGTAACATCCTGGTAAATCTCCTCTGCACCCTCTCCAAAGCAATCACATCCTTCCTATAGTGTGGCGACCAGACTGCACACAGTACTCCAGCTGTGGCCTTACCAGCGTTTTGTACAGCTCCATCATAACCTCCCTGCTCTTATATTCTATGCCTCAGCTAATGAAGGCAAGTATCCCATATGCCTTTTTAACCACCTTATCCACCTGTTCTGCTGCCTTCAGGGATCTATGTACATGCACACCAAGGTCCCTCTGATCCTCTGTCTTTCCTAGGGTCTTACCATTCATTGTGTATTCCCTTGCCTTGTTAGTCCGTCCAAAATGCAACACCTCACACTTTTCAGGGCTAAATTCCATTTGCCACTGTTCTGCCCATCTGACCAACCCATCTATATCGTCCTGTAGCCTGAGGCTTCCCGCCTCGCTATTTACCACCCCACCAATTTTCGTGTCATCTGCGAACTTACTGATCATACCTTTTACATTCACATCCAAATCATTAATGTAGACCACAAACAGCAAGGGACCCAGCACCGATCCCTGCGGTACCCCACTGGACACAGGCTTCCAGTCACAAAAACAACCTTCCACCATCACCCTCTGCCTTCTGCCACTAAGCCAGTTTTGGATCCAATGTGCCACGGCACCCTGGATCCCATGGGCTCTTACCTTCCTGACCAGTCTCCTATGCGGGACTTTATCAAAAGCCTTACTGAAATCCATGTAAACCACATCCACTGCACTACCCTCATCCACACACCTAGTCACCCCCTTGAAAAATTCAATCAAATTGGTCAGACATGATCTTCCCTTGACAAAGCCATGCTGGCTATCCCTAATTAATCCCTGCCTCTCCAAGTGGAGACCAATTCTGTCCCTCAGAATTTTTTCCAATAATTTCCCTACCACTGATGTTAGGCTCACTGGCCTGTAATTCCCTGGTTTATCCCTACTACCCTTCTTGAATAGTGGTACTACGTTAGCTGTTCTCCAGTCCTCTGGCACATCCCCTGTGGCCAGAGAGGTTCTGAAAATTTGTGTCAGAGCCCCTGCAATCTCCTCCTTTGCCTCACATAGTAGCCTGGGATACATCTCGTCCGGGCCTGGGGATTTATCCACTTTTAAGCCTGCTAAAACCGCTAGTACCTCCTCCCTCTCGATGCTAATATGTTCAAGTATATCACAGTCCCCCTGCCCGATTTCTATGTCCACATCGTCCTTCTCCATAGTGAACACAGATGCAAAAAATTCATTTAAAACCCCACCTACATCCTCTGGCTCTACACACAGTTTGCCACTTTGGTCCCTAATGGGCCCTACTCTTTCCCTAGTTATCCTCTTGCCCTTAATATACTTATAAAACACCTTAGGATTTTCCTTTATTTTGCTCGCCAGTGTTATTTCATGGCCCCTCCTCGCTCTCCTAATTTCTTTTTTAATTATCCCCCTGCACTTTTTATGCTCCTCTAGGGCTTCCTCTGCCTTTAGTCCTTTGTATCTGCCAAAAGCCCCCCTTTTTTTCCTAATCCATTCTCGTATATCCCTTGACATCCAAGGTTCCCTGGGCTTGTTGGTCCCACCCTTGACCTTTACGGGAACATGTTGCCATTGTACTCTCTCAATTTCCTTTCTGAAAGACTCCCATTGCTCCGATGTGGATTTTCCTTCAAGTAGTTGATCCCAGTCCACATTGGCCAGATCCTGCCTTATTATATTAAAATCAGCCTTCCCCCAATTTAGAACCTTTATTTCCGGTCCATCCTTGTCCTTTTCCATGACTACCTTAAATTTCACCGCATTATGGTCACTGTCACCAAAGTGCTCACCTACTAACACTTCTACCACTTGCCCGGCCACATTCCCTAGAATTAGGCCCAGTACCACCCCCTCTCTTGTAGGACTTTCTACATGCTGGCTCAAAAAGCTCTCCTGGATGCACTTTAAGAATTCTGCACCCTCTAAGCCTTTCACACTCTGACTATCCCAGTTAATATTGGGGAAGTTGAAATCCCCCACTATAATTACCCTATTATTTGCACACTTCTCTGAGATTTGCCTACATATCTGTTCCTCTATCTCCCCCTGGCTGTTTGGGGGCCTATAGTACACTCCCAGCAAAGTGCTAGCCCCCTTTTTGTTTTTAAGTTCAACCCATATGGCCTCATTAGAGGAACCTGTTAATATATCATCCTTCCTTACAGCAGTAATTGTCTCCTTAATTAATATTGCGACACCCCCTCCTCTTTTACCCCCCCCCCCCCTCTGTCTCACCTGAAGATTCTATACCCCGGAATATTGAGCTGCCAGTCTTGCCCCTCCCTCAACCATGTCTCCGTGATAGCAACAATATCATACTCCCATGTGTTCATCAACAACTTCAGTTCATCCACCTTATTCGTAAGACTCCTTGCATTAAAATAAATGCCATTTAGCCTTGCCCTACTCCCTTGTGCCATTACATATTTGCTCTGCCTTCCAGTCTGACTTATTTTTTCCTCTATATTTGGCTGCACATCACCCCCTATTATAGCTCCACTCTGTATCCCATCCCCCTGCCAAGTTAGTTTAAACCCCCCGAACAGTGCTAGCAAACCTCCCCGCAAGGATATTTGTCCCGTTCTGGTTCAGGTGTAACCCGTCCGACTTGTACAAGTCCCACCTTCCCCAGAAGCAGGCCCAGTGATCCAGGAAACTAAAGCCCTCCCTCCTGCACCAACTCTTTAGCCACGCATTCATCTGCTCTATCCTCCTATTCCTATACTCACTAGCACGTGGCACCGGGAGTAATCCAGAGATTACAACCTTTGAGGTCCTGCTCTTTAGCTCCCTAAATTCTTGCTGCAGGACCTCATCCCTCTTCCTACCCATGTCATTGGTCCCAATGTGAACCACAACCTCTGACTGTTCACGCTCCCCCTTCAGAATGCCCTGCAGCCGTTCAGTGACATCCTTGACCCTGGCACCAGGGAGGCAACAAACCATCCTGGCGTCATGTCTACGGCCACAGAAACGCCTATCTGTTCCCCTTACGATAGAATCCCCTACCGCTATTGCTCTCCCACTCTTTTTCCTCCCTTCCTGAGCAGCAGAAGCACCCCTGGTGCCAGGAAGTTGGCTGCTGCTGCCTTCCTCTGGTAAGTCATCCCCCTCAACAGTATCCAAATCGGTATACCTGTTTGAGAGGGGGATGTCCACAGGGGACCCCTACACTACCTGCCTTCTTCTACTGCTCCACCTGATGGTCACCCATTTCCCTTCTGCCTGTGCAGCCCTTACCTGCGGTGTGACCAACTCACTAAACGTGCTACTCACAACCCTCTCAGCATCGTGAATGCTCCAAAACTCATCCATTCGCAGCTCCAGCGCCGCAATGCGGTCTACTAGTAGCTGCAGCTGGATACATTTCTGGCACACATGGTCATCAGGGACACAGGCAGCATCCCTGAATTCCCACATACAGCAAGAGGAGCATAACACGGGGCTGGGCTGTCCTGACATGACATGGCTATTGAGCAAACAAATCAGACCTCCATGCAAGTCCTCTGGAGTAGGACTTCCAGTGCAGAAACGGGTCCTCATGGCCCCCCTGCAGTGCAGCAAGGTGCTGTCAAACCACTTGCTAGCTCTGAAGTGGGGCTGACCCATGAGAGGAATGTTGGTAGCAGACAACAAGGAAGTGGGGGCTCCTCTCCAAGCGCTCACATGACCATGCCACAGCAGAGCCCCAGCAGGGTCCTCACCCAACTGAGATGGGCGTCTCAGCCCCTGCACAGCCGCAGGAGCAGCAGACTGTTGGCGAGCCCGCACAGGTTCGCCACCCCAGAGGGCGCCCGCCAAAGGCGTCAAGACAGAAGCAGCAAGAGAATGAGCAAGGGGCCTCCACATCTGGTGAAGCCACAGGGGAAGCACCATTTAATGCATGCGTAAGAGGAAGATAAAGCACAAGTTCTCACAAGGGTAGTCACTTGGGTGCTGTGTTGTTTTGTTTTTGGACCAGCCATCATTGTGATTGTATTATAAAGTGTTTTGATGGCAAACTGTTGCAGTTGTGGCCTGTGTCATTTCGCAAATGGAACTTTCACATTGAAGTCTTAGGGCACCTTGCGATTAGCAGAATGGTGGTCAGTGTGATAGGATTTGGCTGGTTCTTCACCATTGTTGATGCTCTGCTAAGAAAGAGCGAGACAAAAGTGTTTGATTGTGCAGGCTAAGCAAATCTGGCTAGGATGAGTGCATCCCTTGCATCCTGGGCAGCAATGTTGTCGCGCGCTGGCGCCTTCTGGCCCATGCATCTTCAGGTGGGTGACTAGCAGCTTGGCGCTCCTGTTGATGCTTCTGCTGTTGGTGCTGCTGTTGCTCATGGTTCTGCTGCTGCCGCGGCTGGTCTTCATCCGAATCTGATGTCTAGGAGGAAAGGAAATAAATGGTTCCCATGCTTCTGGTATATGCCTCAGTTGAGGAAGCGCTCAGTCAAGGTGGCGAGAGGGGTTTCTCAGGAGGTCACACTGGAGATGGGTGTCAGGCTCCAAACTTCCACAACACTGAGTAGGCTTGCTAAAAGTTCCCCCAGAACTGAAACAACAAAGTTCTGCCACCTGCAAATGATCATTGGTGAAAACTCCTTTGTAATGGTGGAGCTGCAGCTGTGAGTAAGCAATCCACTTGTGAGGCCGCCAGCATTACCTGATGTGTTCCAGAGGAGGCGTGCAGGATGGGGGGAATGTCTAAAAATAGGAAAGGCCTCTCAAAATGGATTATAGAGGCTATTAAGTGGTTGTTAAGTGCCTTAAGGGCCTATCTCGCCTCTTGGAGGCAGGATGGAAAGGGGGTCAGAAAACACGCATTTGGGAAAATTGCTCGGAGGCGGGATGGAGGCGGGATCGGGCCCGCCCGCCATTTTTGGCAATTTTAACAACTCACACGCCTCCAATCCCGCCTCCTCAGGCCTGGCAAAATCGAGCCTGTTGTCTACATGGATTTTAGGAAGGCGTTTAACAAAATTGAGGCTCATGGAATAGGCGGGTCAGTGGCAGCTTGGATAAGGAATTGGCTTCAGGACAGAAAACAGCAAGTTGTGGTAAATGGCTTTTTTTCAGAATGGAGGATGGTAGACGTTTAACAAAATTGAGGCTCATGGAATAGGTGGGTCAGTGGCAGCTTGGATAAGGAATTGGCTTCAGGACAGAAAACAGCAAGTTGTGGTAAATGGCTTTGTTTCAGAATGGAGGATGGTAGACAATGGTGTTCCCCAAGGGCCAGTGCTGGGGCCACTGCTTTTTTTGATATATATAAATGACCTGAATATTGGAATACAGAGTAGAATTTCTAAGTTTGCCGATGACACCAAACTTGGGAGTGTGGCAAACAGTGAGGATGATACCAATCGACTGCAACAGGACACAGAAAGGCTAGCAGAATGGGAAGACAAGTGACTAATGGAATTTAATACAGAGAAGTGTGAGGTGATGCATTTTGGCAGAAGGAACAGGGAGAGGCAATATACACTTAATGGCACAGTTTTAAAGAGTGTGCAGGGACAGCGGAACCTGGGAATTAATGTGCATAGGTCTCTGAAGGTGGCAGGACATATTGAGAGAGTGGTTAGCAAAGCATATGGGATCTTGGGCTTCATTAATAGAGGTATTGAGTACAAAAGTAGAGAAGTTATGCTGAATCTTTATAAAGTGCTGGTTAGGTCGCAACTGGAGTATTGCATCCAATTCTGGTCACCACACTTTAGGAAGGATGTGAAGGCCCTTGAGAGAATGCAGAGGAGATTTACCAGAATGGTTCCGGGGATGGGGGATCTTAGCTACAAGGACAGGTTGGAGAAGCTGGATTTGTTTTCATTAGAGCAAAGGAGGTTGAGGTGTGATTTGATAGAGGTGTACAAGATTATGACGGGTTTGGATAGGCTAGACGGGGATAGGCTGTTCCCATTAGTTGATGGTAAAAGGACTAGGGGACACAGATTTAAGGTATTGGGCAAGAGATACAGGGGGGATGTGAGGAAAAACTTTTTACGCAGCGAGTGGTGCGGACCTGTAAGTCGCTGTTGACGGAAGTGGTGGAAACGGAGACACTCAATATTTTCAAGGGGAGACTGGATAGGCACTTGAGGGAAATAAACTTGCAAGGCTACAGGGATAGAGCGGGGGAATGGGACTGACTGGATTGCTCTGCAGAGAGCCGGCACGGATTCAATTAACTGAATGGCCTCCTTCTGTGCCGTTACGATTCTATGACAAGACATTTTTTTATTTGTTCATGGGATCTGGGTGTCGCTTTTATTGCCCTTGAGAAGGTGGTGGTGAGGCACATTCTTGAACTGCTGCAGTCTGTGTGGTGAAGGTAATCCAACAATGCTATTAGGGAGGGAGTTCCAGGATTTTGACCCAGTGACGATGAAGGAACAGCGATATACTTCCAAGTCAGGATGGTGTGTGACTTGGAGGGAGTGGTCTGACCATGCGCCTGCTGCCCTTTTCCTTGTAGGTGGTAGAGGTCGTGGGTTTGGGAGGTGCTGCCGAAGAAGCTTTGGTGAGTTGTTGCAGTGCATCTTGTAGATGGTACACACTGCAGCCACAGTACGCCAGTGGTGGAGGGAATGAATGTTTAAGGTGGTGGTTGGGGTGCCAATCAATTGGGCTGCTTTGTCTTGGATGGTGTCGAGCTTCTTGAGTGTTGTTGGAGCTGCAGTCATCCAGGCAAGTG
Source organism: Somniosus microcephalus (assembly GCF_052327205.1). Taxonomy (NCBI): domain Eukaryota; kingdom Metazoa; phylum Chordata; class Chondrichthyes; order Squaliformes; family Somniosidae; genus Somniosus; species Somniosus microcephalus. Next base: position 162,169,858 of record NC_140999.1, read on the forward strand.
GAGAGTATTCCATCACACTCCTTACTTGTGCCTTGTAGATGGTGGAAAGGCTTTGGGGAGTCAGGAGGTGAGACACTCGCCGGAGAATACCTAGCCTCTGACCTGCTCTTGTTGCCATAGTATTTATGTGGCTGGTCCAGTTAAGTTTCTGGTCAATGGTGACCCCCAGGATGTTTATGGTGGGGTATTCGGCGATGGTAATGCCGTTGAATGTCAAGGGGCAGTGGTTAGACTCTCGCTTGTTGGAGATAGTCATTGCCTGGCACTTGTGTGGCGCAAATGTTACCTGCCCCTTATCAGCCCAAGCCTGAATGTTGTCCAGATCTTGTTGCATGTGGGCATGGACTGCTTCATTATCTGAGGAGTTGCGAATGACACTGAACATTGCCCAGTCATCAGCAAACATCCCCACTCCTGACCTTATGTTGAAGGGAAGATCATTGATGAAGCAGCTGAAGATTGGGCCAAGGACACTGCCCTGAGGAACTCCTGCAGCGATGTCCTGGAGCTGTGATGATTGACCACCAACCACCGCAACCATATTCCTTTGTGTTAGGTATGACTTCAGCCAGTGGAGGGTTTTCCCCCTGATTCCCATTGACTTCAATTTTACTAGGGCTCCATGACGCCACACTCGGTCAAATGCTGTCAAGGGCAGTCACTCTCACCTCACCTCTGGAATTCACTATAGAGGGTTAAACAGCTTTTAGCTCTGTGAACAGAACAGTGGGTGGTGCTGACAAAAAAAACAAACAATCATAAAGACACTTTTTAAGGAAAGACTTTCAAAGAAAAGAAATGCTGTAACTTCTGGTGCTTCGTTTTTCTCGGCACAGAAGCTGGCAGCATCTACCATCAGCTTCAGTGCCGGTTTCAACCTTAAGTTTCTTTTCTGTCGTCTTTTGTCATGAGACCACTTCTGGACTGATCAAAAACAACACTAAGTCTGTGACGCATAACATATCTCGGGCCCTCTCAACTTCATTAAGTGCACCATCATCTCAGGCCCTCCCAACATCGCTTGAGTCAACCATCATCTCCGGCCCTCCCAACATCGCTTGAGTCCACCATCATCTCATACCCTCTCAACATTGCTTGACTCCGCTATCATCTCAGGCCCTCTCAACATCGCTTGAGTCCACCATCATCTCAGGCCCTCCCAACATCACTTGAGTCTGCCATCATCTCAGGCCCTCCCAACATCGCTTGAGTCCGCCATCATCTCAGGCCCTCCCAACATCGCTTGAGTCAACCATCATCTCAGGCCCTCCCAACATCGCTTGAGTCAGCCATCATCTCGGGCCCTCCCAACATCGCTTGACTCCGCCATCATCTCAGGCCCTCTCAACATCGCTTGAGTCCACCATCATCTCGGGCCCTCCCTACATCGCTTGACTCCACCATCATCTCAAGCCCTCCCAAAATCGCTTGAGTCCACCATTATCTCAAACCCTCTGAACATCGCTTGACTCCACCACCATCTCGGGCCCTCCCAACATCGCTTGAGTCCACCATCATCTCAGGCCCTCCCAACATCGCTTGACTCCACCATCATCTCGGGCCCTCCCAAAATTGCTTGAGTCCACCATTATCTCAGGCCCTCTCAACATCGCTTGAGTCCACCATCATCTCATACACTCCCAACATCGCTTGAGTCCACCATCATCTCAGGCCCTCTCAACATCGCTTGACTCCACCATCATCTCAGGCCCTCTCAACATTGCTTGAGTCCACTATCATCTCAGGCCCTCCCAACATCGCTTGAGTCCACCATCATCTCAAGCCCTCTCAACATCGCTTGACTCCACCATCATCTCAGGCCCTCCCAACATTGCTTTAGTCCACCCATCATCTCAAGCCCTCCCAACATTGCTTGACTCTGCCATCATCTCAAGCCCTCCCAACATCGCTTGACTCTGCCATCATCTCAAGCCCTCCCAACATCACTTGACTCCGCCATCATCTCAGGCCCTGTCAACATCGCTTGAGTCCACCATCATCTCAAAAACCCTCTCAACATCGCTTGAGTCCACCATCATCTCGGGCCCTCCCAACATCGCTTGATTCCGCCATCATCTCGGGCCCTCTCAGCATCGCTTGAGTCCACCATCATCTCAAGCCCTCGCAACATCGCTTGACTCTGCCATCATCTCAAGCCCTCCCAACATCGCTTGACTCCACCATCATCTCAGGCCCTCCCAACATCGCTTGACTCCGCCGTCATCTCAAGTCCTCTCAACATCGCTTGAGTCCGTCATCACCTTGGGCCCTGTCAACATCGCTTAAGTCCACCACCGTTAATGAATTGCCATAATACTACTGGTAGGTCACAATATCCTACACTCCTCGAAGGTTTCCTTCCTGAACTAGCTAGGCGGCCAAGTGTGCCAGTTCTAGGATCTCACTTACACTGAATATGCCATCTGTCTGGTGTCCTCTTTGGCCCTTCTGATAAGCATGAGTCCTGTGCATCCTCAGAAGAAATCAGCTCGTCTGAGGATTTGCTGCCCATGAGGTCCACTGACTGCTGCTGCATGGGTGAAGACCCTGGTGGAGAGAAAAGAAATGAATTAGTACTGGCAAGGTAAGAATGTTGCAACTTATCATTATGAAGATGGTCATATTTCATCGCTGTTGAAATCTAGTCAACATCACTGAGCCTTGTATGACATGTGAGTCGCTGATATTTAATTCTGTCACCAGGTAGCTGGGAAGTTCCTATCTTCCCATCTCCAACAGATAGGGATGCCAAAACGCCATTAATCTCCAGTGCTTCCTTCTCTGCAGTTGTTAGCTGGCAAGCCTGTGGAGGACCACCTCTGGTTCTCTCCCTCTCCCTAGTGTTCTGTGCTCTCTTTTCCTGCAACGGGAGAAAGAACAAACCTATGAGTGACTGTAATGGCATGTGTTCAACCAAACTCTTCCAAATTTCATCTTTGGATTGGCCCTTTAAATACTCGAGTTGAGATTGCATCATGTGGGTCTAGACGCACCACACCCGCTGCTGTGTATTTGACACCAAACCTGGAAGTTCTATTCTAATTAGGTGGCTGCGTTAAAATGCCACAGACAGACATGCTGAAAATTCTTCTGGGCTCTCGACCTGATGTCGCAACACCCCTGCTCCAAGTGCACCTTGGAATTATTATCGGGGCCAAAGAGACAGAAAGATAGATTGGATAAAGAGAGAGAGAAAAAGCAGACAGAAAGGAAAAGTAAGTAAACAATTTGAACATTTTAAATTTGATATTTTAATAATTTCCAACAACAATTGACTACCTGCAGGAATGAGATTGAACAGTTCAAATTGTACTCTTTCTGGGCCAGAGAGGTTGACTAGCATTGAATTAACAATTATAACATTATTAAAGAGGTCCTTACGCTATTAAGTTCCAGCCCTAACTCTCTGTGGCGAGTTTAATGGGCAATTAATGTGCAAATCCAGCAAGTTCTTAAAAATAAGGGCGAGATGCCATTTGTGCGAAGCAAACGGGAGAACGGCGTTAATCGACCAGCACGTTTCGGAGATTCACAACTCACAGCATATCTCTTAATCCACTGAACTTGCTGGCTGATTAATGCATTAATAACAGCGTGCATCGTTAACAGGCTGTAACTTTTCCAGCAAGTCTCGACCCATTGGTTATTGCGTTCATGTAAAATTCCTTTGTGCCTTATTTTAAAGCAAATTTTAACTTGTTTTTAAAACAGCTCAAAGCTCAAATCCCTGATTAGCAATAAAGCTGAGAACAACACTTTTAGCTCTAGATGTTTATATTTTGTGATTAACAAAACTGGCAGAGAACTAACATTGAAGACATATGCAGAAAATAACTTTAAAGTATAACTGACTCTTTTTTGCTTACACACGCCCAAGGTTCTGCTCCTTTCTATGCAGGATAAGCATACATTTTACAATTTAGTCTGCTGAGCGCAGAGCTTCCTGTGACAGGAGTGTGCATTGGCAACTGGGCCGTATAGGTCAGCACTCCCCAAATGTGGCCTACATGATTTTCCATGCATTCACCATTTGGACTTCTGCACTCGAATTCCTGATCTGTGCTCCCATTGTGTGAATCTTTATGCTGGGAGTGCTAACTCATAGGGGGAAAAATTGGGGGCGCTAACGAGAGGCGCAAATCCCCCAGCACCTGGGCGCAGTGCTGCTAACGCCTCCCGTGAAATTCAGCGGGAGGTTAGCGGCGCCGGTATCCGGTAGCGCCCCACAGCACTACGCCACCAGCGATAACGTCATCACCGTGCACAGCGCCCTGCTTGAGCCCCGGCCGCAAACTTCCCTTGTGCTCCCTGACCTATTGCCGGACAATGGGCTGAATTTTGCCAGTGGGGAGCTTTTGGAGGCGGGTCTCCCATTTGTCGGGTTTTAGTCTCGCCTCCATCGACTTGTGGCCAACCCACGCTATTTTCCCTTGATTGACCTTGTTAAGCTCGCCCAGCAGGCTTAGCAGGCCAATTAAGGGGAAGCTGGTTACAGAGAATGTCAGCGTATAGCGTTTCATCATTGTCATCGTTTGACAGCTCTGTGAAGCTGTCAAACACTGACATTCTCTGTAGTTTGATGAGTTCTTGAATTCAAGAATCATCAAACCTCTTTCTTTAACAGAAATTAGATGGTTGTTGCATTGGCGAATGCAGCAGCCATCTGTCATCTCTGCTGCGGAGGTGCGAGACTCTCCGCATCCCCAATGATTGAAGCCTGCAGGAAGAAATAAAGGTAAGTAAACTTTTTCTAACACTTTCCACTTACCTCACATACACACCTCTCCACACTTGCACCCATCACTTACCTTCACAGCGCACTTTTGCACCCCTCCAACCCCCGCAGACCCACTGCTCCCCTCGGTGACCCTGGCGGGGTTCGCAGCCTTCGGGAAGCCCACACTAGTGTGGGTAAAATGGGGATAATCCTCTTATCTGTCGGTTAACTATCTGTTAACAGGCAGTTAAGTGGCTGTAATCCCCTTCCCGCCTCCAGGAGACGGGACCCGGTGCGGGTCGGGTACCCGCCTCCTGGGAAGATGGCACGGAGGCGGGTTGGGGGCAGGATGGGCACCCGCCCCCAGATTCTGCCATTTTCCCAGCAGTCCCGCCTCCAAACCTGCCTCCCCAGGGCTGGCAGGTTCGCGCCCGATATATCCGACAGGGTCAGGGGGCGTTTTTGCAGTGGCGGCAGCGGTCGTTAAAGGGGCAGGTGTCGGACGTTCATTTATTTTTGGCCGACTGCCAGCACCTGCCCCCTTTCCCTTCTTTTTCAGGGTGTCAGCCGTGATCGCTCAGCCCGGCACTCCTCTTGAGTTTTCACAGCACCCCGCTCCCTGGTGGTCCAGCAGGGCCCCGGTGCGTGCAGCGCTAGCCCCCTCCCCTTTAATCAGGGTAGGAGGCTTGCAATGACGCGCGCTACCTGCTGCCACACATGGCGCTGTTGCACGTAGCACCGCGATCTTCAGTAGTAGCGCCTCAAGAAGGAGGTGGAGTGCTTCCAGTAGCTACTGCTGAACTTCCGGCGGAGGGACGCTAATTTTTTGCCGGCGATGTTAGCGCCCCAAAAGGGGCGCCACCCAATTTTTCTCCTATAATATTTACCTCAGAATTCCCTCTGATATTGCATTGGTTAAGATGTTTGCATAAAATTCCCTTTTGTGTTGTTTAATGTTGCAGTTAATCTGTTTATTTTAAGCAGTGGATATAAACTGTTTTAAAATAGCACAGAAATGAATTTTATGTGAATGTATCTACTCAAGCACTACCAGAGGAAATTGTATCCCCCATTGTTTCAATTCTTGAGGTAACTATTTTAAGCAATCAGTTTGCTGCATGGTCCAAACTACCACCTGACACTCCCTTGTGATCTGCTGGGAGAAGTTGAAGAAAATGGCTGCTGCAAAACCACAGTGTTACAGCAAAGATACTGTTCCTTGCACAAAAGATCTTTTCTTTATTGATGTGCAGGGCTATATTTGGATCCCTACATTTCAGGTTTGAATAATACTGATGGGACATTACCACCAGATGGCACTCTATGAACTTGTTTGAATTTGAACCTCTGCGGTGAGAGATGAGAGCTATTTTCGTTTTCAACATCTTGGCCTAGAAATTCAGTATAGCCACGTTTGGGGCGCTACAGCCGGGCGTTCGCTAAATTTAGCGCCCGGCGCAACTTAGCGCCACCTTCGCCGATATTCATTTGCATCGCCCCAAGAGGTTGCTGCTGCGCTAAAGCAGGCGATGCACGACTATCATAAGGCGCTAAGCTGGCGTGCTGAGGCGCTAACACCGAGGGCGGGCATAGCGCAGGTGCGGCGAGTTGCTGATTGAAGGCAGACACGCTGGCGCCGGTCACCTCTTAAAGGGGGAGGGTCGATTTGTTTGGCCGGCACGCCCTGCACACTGCAGCCCTGAAGCAAGGCCTGACCATTGCTGGTTCATCAGTTCTACGCCCAGGACCATGCAGAAGACCGCTATTCTTCCAAATCCCATTGCACGCTCTTGCTGCTTGTCCAGGGTCATGGGGAAGGACATGTACTGACGTCCCCTTCTGAAAAGGGCATTGGTCACCTGGCGGATGCAGCAATGTACTGCAAACTGGGAGATGTTGGCAATGTCCCCAGTAGCAGATTGGAAGGAGCCGGTGGCATAGAAGTTGAGAGCCACCGTCACCTTCACTGCCACCGACAGAGACGTCCTGCTCCTCAGCTGTGGCTGCAGATCTCTGCGAAGCAAGTGGCAGATTTCAGTGACCAACTCCCTTCTGAATCGCAGCCTCCAAACACACTGCTCCTCAGACATGTTCAGATATGAGAACTGCTGACGGTATACCCTGGGTGGGTAAGGCCTCCTGTGCCGACATAAGAACATAAGAACATAAGAAATAGGAGCAGGAGTAGGCCATACGGCCCCTCGGGCCTGCTCCACCATTCAATAGGATCATGGCTGATCTGAATCTAGACTTACGTCCACTTCCCTGCCCTCTCCCCGTAACCCCTAATTCCCTTATCTGCTAGGAAAATGTCTATCTCCATTTTAAATTTATTTAATGTTGCAGCTTCCACAGCTCTCTGGGGTAGCAAATTCCATAGATTTACTACCCTCTGAGTGAAGAAGTTTCTCCTCATCTCAGTTTTGAAAGGGCAGTCCCTTATTCTAAGATTATGCCCCCTAGTTCTAGTCTCACCCATCAGTGGAAACATCCTCACCGCATCCACCCGATCAAGCCCCCTCACAATCTTATATGTTTCGATAAGATCGCCTCTCATTCTTCTGAACTCCAATGAGTAGAGTCCCAACCTACTCAACCTTTCCTCATACGTCAACCCCCTCATCTCTGGAATCAACCGAGTGAACCTTCTCTGAACCGCCTCGAGAGCAAGTATATCTTTTCTTAAATATGGAAACCAAAACTGCACGCAGTATTCCAGGTGTGGCCTCACCAATACCCTGTATAACTGCAGCAAGACTTCCCTGTTTTTATACTCCACCCCCCTTGCAATAAAAGCCAAGATTCCATTGGCCTTCCTGATCACCTGCTGCACCTGCATACTAACTTTTTGTGTTTCATGCACCAGGACCCCCAGATCCCTTTGTACTGTAGCACTTTGCAGTTTCTCTCCATTTAGATAATAACTTGCTCTTTGATTTCTTCTGCCAAAGTGCATAACCTCACACTTTCCAACATTATATTGCATCTGCCAAATCTCTGCCCACTCACTTAGCCTGTCTATGTCCTTTTGCAGGTTTTTTATGTCCTCCTTACTCACTGCTTTCCCTCCCATCTTTGTATCGTCGGCAAACTTAGATATGTTGCTCTCGGTCCCTTCCTCCAAATCGTTAATATAGATTGTAAAGAGTTGGGGTCCCAGCACTGACCCCTGCGGAACACCACTAGTTACTGATTGCCAGCCCGAGAACGAACCATTTATCCCAACTCTTTGTTTTCTGTTAGATAGCCAATCTTCCACCCATGCCAGTATATTACCCCCAATCCCGTGATTTCTTATCTTGATCAGTAATCTTTTGTGTGGAACCTTGTCAAATGCCTTTTGGAAGTCCAAATACACTACATCCACTGGTTCCCCTTTATCCACCCTGTATGTTACATCCTCAAAGAATTCGAGCAAATTTGTCAAACATGACTTCCCCTTCGTAAAACCATGCTGACTCTGTCCTATTAAATTATGTTTATCCAAATGCTCTGTTACTGTTTCCTTAATAATGGACTCCAACATTTTGCCAACCACAGATGTTAGGCTAACTGGTCTATAGTTTCCAGCTTTTTGTCTACTTCCCTTCTTAAATAAGGGTGTTACATTAGCAGTTTTCCAATCTGCCGGGACCTTTCCTGAGTCCAGGGAGTTCTGGAAAATGATCACCAATGCATTCACAATCCCTACTGCCACTTCTCTCAAGACCCTAGGATGTAGGCCATCAGGTCCGGGGGATTTATCCGCCTTAAGTCCCATTATTTTACTGAGTACCATCTCCTTAGTGATTTTAATCGTGTTTAGCTCCTCCCCCCCTCCCATTGCCCCCTGTTTGTCCAGTGTTGGGATATTTTTAGTGTCCTCTACTGTAAAGACTGATACAAAATATTTGTTCAGCGTCTTTGCCATCTCCATGTTCTCCACCACTAGTTTCCCAGTCCCATCCTCTAAGGGGCCAACGTTCACTTTAGCCACCCTTTTTCTTTTTATATAGCTGTAGAAACTCTTGCTATCTGTTTTTATATTTTTTGCTAGTTTACTTTCATAATCTATCTTCCCTTTCTTAATTAATCTTTTAGTTATTGTTTGCTGGCTTTTAAATGCTTCCCAATCTTCTATCCTCCCACTAGATTTGGCTACTTTATATGCCCTTGTTTTCAGTCGAATACTATCCTTTATTACTTTACTAAGCCACGGATGGCTATCTTTTCTTTTACTCCCCTTTTTCCTCAGTGGAATATATTTATCTTGAACGATGTGAAATATCTCCTTGAAAGTAGACCACTGCTCTTGTACCGTCTTACACTTTAATCTGTTTTCCCAGTCCACTTTCGTCAATTCTACTCTCATACCTTCATAGTCTCCTTTATTTAAGCTTAGTACGCTGGTTTGAGATCCAACTCTCTCACCCTCAAACTGAATTTGGAATTCAACCATATTATGGTCACTCATTCCAAGGGGATCCTTTGCTCGGACATTTTTTATTAATCCTGTCTCATTACACAGGACCAGATCTAAGATTGCCTGCCCCCTGGTTGGTTCAGTTACATACTGCTCAAGGAACCCGTCCCTAATACACTCTATGAACTCTTCCTCAATGCTGCCATGCCCAATTTGATTAGTCCAGTCAATATGAAAGTTAAAATCTCCCATGATTATAGCTGTTCCCTTATTACAAGCCCCAACTATTTCCTGATTTATACTCCGACCAACAGAGTTGCAACTGTTAGGAGGCCTATAGACTACGCCCACTAGTGACTTTTTCCCCTTATCATTCCTTATCTCCACCCAAACTGTTTCACTATCCTGATCCTTTGACCCAATATCATTTCTGACTATTGCAGTGATTCCATCCTTGATTAACATAGCAACCCCACCTCCCTTTCCTTCCTGTCTGTCCTTCCTAATTGTCAAATACCCTTGTATTTTTAGTTCCCAGTCATGATTATCTTGCAGCCATGTTTCCGTAATGGCCACCAGATCATACCCATGTGTAGTTATTTGTACCGTCAACTCGTCAATTTTGTTACGAATGCTGCGCGCATTCAGATAAAGAACTTTCAACTATGTTTTCTGACAATTTATTCCTGCTTTTACCCCTTTTACTACTTTACCTTTATCATTATACATTCTGTCTCTTCCTGACACGCTCTGGTTTTTAATTCCCCCACTGCTACCTTGCTCTATTGCCTTCTCCGCTGTCATTTTTATGACCCTTCTCCATCTGGCCATGACTGGCACTCTCTCACGGCGTCTCTGAGCCCTTTGAATGCAATGGAGAAGCCCAATGTTTCCACCCATTGCAGCCCCCATTATATGTGGTGACTCAAGGCTATGGCACTGAAAGTTAAATCCAAGTGCAAAGCTCGGGCCTGAAGCCACAAGTACCTGTGTGAGCGCTGAGTCAAAGCAGAAAGCTCTCTCCCTTTGTCTCTCTCCAAATATCTGTCTCTCACACAGAAGGATTGGCACAAAATGGCTGCCACTTATAATGCAGGAGGAGTCCCCTTTAATTAGCGCCCCCCGCACCCCGCAGCGACTGGGAAACGTTCCCCTTTACCAGTCGCTGGGGACGCCAGATGCACAATAGGCCGGCACCACTGAATTTCCGGTTCGGGGCGCACAAATGGCGTTGCACCATGAAATGACGTCAGGATCTGCGTGCGCAGCTGAGCGCGCGGAAAGGTTTTGCGCCAGTGCTAAGTCTTAACTGAATATCGCGCCGCGCACGGGTGCTAGCCGCTTTGCGCCCCACTTCTCGCCCTCTTAAGGCGCTAGCGGCTGGCGCTAACAACTGAATTTCTAGGCCCTTGTGTAGTGTGCAAAAGAAGAGAACACATGTGCATTAGCAAAAGCTGTAGTGCATAAAATATTAAAAAGTAATACATTCAAAACCTTCACAGTTCATCTCTTTTAATCTATTATAGAACTTTCTATTAGCAGAATTGACCCATCCATGGCTAATGAGGCTATTTATCTGGAAATTCAGGGTAATTATTTGCATTCACTGAGGAGGTTATGCCTCAGCTGTACAGAGTTCTGGTCAGACCCCATCTGGAGTACTGTTCAGGTTGGACATAACACACCTCAGGAAGGGTATATTGGCTTTCGAGGGAGTACAGCACAGATTCACTAGGATGATACCAGGGCTTAAAGGTTAAATTGTGAGGGCAGGTTGCGTAAACTTGGTTTGTATTCTCTTGAGTTTAGAAGGTTAAGGGGTGATCTAATCAAGGTGTTTAAAATGATAAAGGGATTCACTAGGGTAGATACAGAGAAACTTTCCTCTGGCGAGGGTATCCAGAAGAAGAGATTACAGCTAAGCCGTTAAAGAGTGAAATCAGCACTTTGTCACACAAAACGTAGTGAAAATCTTGAAGCTTTCAAGACTGATATCGATAGATTTTTGTTAGATAAGTAGGTTAGATTTTTGTTACAGAAGCCCCCGGCCTCAAAATGGTCTATTCTGACAGCTCTGGAGGGGCCACCTGCACTTGCTGCTCCAGGTACGATGGCGCCATGAGGTTGGCTGCTCCTCACCTCAGTCCTCTCTCTTACATTGTGCGCCATTTTGTACTGCAGAAAGAGAGGGCAAGAGTTAGTGAGTGTCTCCTACAAAGAAGAGAGAACACAAATGTGTGGGGCTTCTCCTTGTTGTGCAGCAAGGTGGAATCAGGATGGGGAGGTGTTGAATGGAAAGCAGGTGTCTGGAGTGTTAAGTTAGGAAGGAGCCATCAAGAGAAGTTGGTGATTCTGCATAAGCTGCCAAGTAAGAAGAGAATGGTGCTGGTGCTGGTGCTGCTGTGAAGGAAGCAAGAAAATAGTGAGTGTGTGTTTGGAATGAGAATGAGAAGTGATATAGCGTGGCCTTGTGCTGGGTGATAAAAGATGTGATGGAGGGGAGGGATGTTCAGAGTACTGGGAGCAGGGGGAAAGGACTGTTGTCATTTGTTATTGAGGGAGATGGAGAAATGAAAAGCTGCTACTCCTGAGAGGTCACTGAAGCACTTCCTGCACCGGATCCAGGTCCTGGTGTGATGCTCCTGCAGCGGACAATCTTAGCAATCTCTCTCCATGCTTGGTGCACATCATGTTTCGGGATCCTCTTCCCACTGGCTGGAAAGAGAATTTCACTTTTTGCCCTGACCTCTTCCAGCAGGACATCTAGGGAGGTTTCAGAGAACCTGGGGGCTTGCCTACAACTCATCTATTAGCAGTTTCTTCCTGCACCATTCCAACAGTGAAATCAGTCAAAAGAGTCTGCAACTTTCCTTTAAGAGGTGCATTCCTGCTTTAAATAGGCCTCTGGCTGACCTACTGGAAATTGCGCTTCTTAAAGTGGGCGGTAGCCAATTGGGTGAGAAACCCGCCCCATAGATTATAATGAAACCTGGGAGCTAAAATACCCTGGGCCGGTTTTCTGTTGCAGTGGGTGTGTTTCTACCAGACGCCACCACCCACTCACCTAAAACCCTTTCAGAGTTAAAAACGGGGCCCATATTTCACTGTGGCTTAATTGATATTGTGTACAAGTTTAGCACCAACTCTGACCCATTTTTAAAATCTGGATTCCCATATGCTTTTATATAGCCCTATCAACTTCTTCTTCCACTTTTAAAGATTTCTGGATCCCAAAGTCTACCTACTCCTCTACTCCTCTAAAGATTTACCATTTAGTGTATATTTCTTCCTTATTTTTCCCCTTTCACTGTATTACCTCACATTTCTCTGCATTAATTATTATCTGACATCTATCTGCTAATCCACTAACTTATTTATGTACTCCTGAAGTTGGCTACTGTCCTTGCTACTGTCCTTTTCACAGTCAACCATGCTCATTATTTTGTGTCATTTGCAAATTTTGACACATGCCCCCTATATCCAAATCCAGACCACTTATATATGTTTAGAAGAGCACGCTGCACCCAGTAGACCATTAAAACTGTATTTACATCATAGGACACTGATTTGCATGGATTGATTAGGCTCTTGCCTGGTTAATTGTTTAAATGGCTAATGCTAAAGAGATCAAAAAAAGTACAAAAATAAATTTAGTACAGGCACATTAAGCATTCATTTGAGAAGTATTTTATTAGGAACTGTCAAAGTGAAACTTTGGCACATACTGATGAAGAAGAACAACCCAGTACATAAGAAACCCAACAAGAGAAGAATCACTGCTGGATCTAGTAATGGGAAATGAGCCAGTGCAGATAAGAGAAGTAAGCCTCTAGGCAATAGCAATCATAACATAATAATATTTTTAATAATTATTGAGAAAGATATGAGTAAGACAAAGACAAAAGTAATAGATTGGAATAAAGCTAATTTTGAGGGGATGAGAATAGAACTAGAGAAGATAAACTGGAAAAAAAATTGACAAAGAGATAGAACAACAGTGGGAAATATTTAAAACGGTGAACAATATAATCCTCCACAAAACAAGAACAAACTAGCCAATAATGAAACACCATGGATGAATAAAGATGAAGGAAGGAGGAAGAGAAAAAATGGGGAACTATAGGTCAGTTAGCCTGACATCAGCAGAAGGCAAAATGCTAGAATCTATTATTAGGGACGTGGTAACAGGGCACTTAGAAAATTGTAATATGATAAGGCAGAATCAACATGGTGTTATGAACGGGAAATCATGTTTGACAAATCTGTTAAGAGTTTTTTGAAGATGTAACTAGTAGGATGGATAAAGGTGAAGCAGTGGAAGCATTCGATAAGGTGCCACACAAAAGGTTATTAAACAAAATTAGGACTTGTGGGATTGGGGGTAATATATTAGCAGGGATTGAGGATTGGTTAATGGACAGAAAACAGAGAGTAGGAATAAACGGGACTTTTTCAGGTTGGCAGGCTGTAACTAGCGGGGTACCGCAAGGATCAGTGCTAAGGCCTCAGCTATTTACAATCTATATTAATGACTTAGATGAAGTGACTGAGTGTAACGTATCCAAATTTGCTGATGATACAAAGTTAGGCGAGAAAGAAAGCTGTTAGGAGGATGCAAAGAGGCTGCAGAGAGATATAGACTGGTTGACTGAGTGGGCAAGAACATGGCAAATGGAATGCAATGTGTGGAAGTGTGAAGTTATCCACTTTGGTAGGAAAAACAAAAAAGCAGAATATGTTTTGAATGGTGAGAGACTGGGAAATGTTTGCATTCAGAGGGTCCTGGGTGTCCTTGTACATGAATCACAGAAAGTTAACATGCAGGTACAGCAAGCAATTAGGAAAGCAAATGGTATGTTAGCTTTTGTTACAGAGGGATTAGAATATAAGAGTAAAGAAGTCTTACTACATGATACAGGGCATAGGTGAGGCCACACCTGGAGTACTGTGTACAGTTCTGGTCTCCTTACCCGAGGAAAGACATACTTGCCTTAGAGGGAGTGCAACGAAGGTTCACTAGACTAGTTCCTGGGATGAGGGGATTGCCCTATGAGGAGAGATTGAGTGGACTAGGCCTATAGTCCCTAGAGTTTAGTAGAATGAGAGGTGATCTAATTGAAACATATAAAATTCTTAAGGGGCTTGACAGGGTTAATGCTGAGAAACTGTTTCCCCTGGCTGGGGAATCTAGAACACGAGGTCGCAGTCTCAGAATAAGGGGTCGGCCATTTAGGGCTGAGATGAGGAGAAATTTCTTCACTCAGAGGGTGGTGAATCTTTGGAATTCTCTACCCCAGAGAGCTGTGGATGCTCAGTTATTGAGTATATTCAAGACAGATTTCGATAAACTTTTGGGAACTAAGGGAATTAAGGGATATGGGGATAGTGCAGGAAGATGGTGTTGAGCTAGAAGATCAGCCATGATCTTGTTGAATGGCGGAGCAGACCCGAAGGGCCAAATGGCCAACTCCAGCTCCTATTTCTTATGTTCTTATTTCTTATGTCTTATGAAGGATAAAATTGAAACTAAAGAAATAGGCACACACTAAGTACATAGACAATAAAGGAAAGGATGACAAAAGGGAATATGAAGAGGTTAGAAAAAAGACAAATAAAATTAGGAAAGCAAAGCAGAACGACAAATTTAAATTAGCAAGGAACATAAAAAGAAGTAGTAAAGTATTCTACAGACACATGAATTACAAAAGAAAAATCAGGATAGGGATAGGAGCACGAAGGGAAGCACAAGCTAAACTCAGTGCCTTCGGTTGCCTAGGCCCTAAGCCCTGGAATTCCCTCCCAAAACCTCTCCGCCTCTCTACCTATCTTTCCTCCTTTAAGACGCTCCTTAAAACCTACTTCTTTGACCAAGCTTTTGCCCTAATTTCTCCTTATGTGGCTCGGTGTCAATTTTGTTTGTCTTTTAATACTCCTGTGAAGCGCCTTGGGACGTTTTACTATGTTAAAGGTGCTATATAAATACAAGTTGTTGTTGTTAATGATAGCAAAATGACAGAAATATCGAATAATTACTTTCCCTCGGTATTTACCAGGGAGTCTAACAAGGTGGCATGATATTAGAAGAAGAGATCAAAAAAGATATCATAACATTTAAGATAGAAAGGGGGAGATAATTGATAAACTAATCAAAATACAGAGGATAAAACCTCTGGTTCCACCAGGACCACTCAGCTTCAGATCTCATTACAGGCTTGGTTCAAAAATGGACATAAGAGTTGAATTCTAGAGGTGAGGTGAGAGTGACTGCCCTTGAAATCAAGGCAGCATTTGATCGAGTGTGGCATCAAGGAACCCTAGTAAATTTGAAGTCAATGGGAATCAGGGGGGAAACTCTCAACTGGTTGGAATCATACCTAGCACAAAGGAAGATGGTGTGGTTGTTGGAGGTCAATCATCACAGCCCTAGGACATCACTGCAGGAGCTCCTCATGGCAGTGTCCTAGGCCCAACCATCTTCAGCTGCTTCATCAATGATCTTCCCTCCATCATAAGGTCAGAATTGGGGATGTTCGCTGATGATTGCACAATTCCATTCACAACTCCTCAGATAATGAAGCAATCCATGCCCGCATGTAACCAGACCTGGGCAACAATGAGGCTTGGGCTGATAAGTGGCAAGTAAATTTGCGCTACACAAGTGCCACGCAATGACAATCTCCAATAAGAGAGTCTAACCAGCTCTCTGACATTCAACGGGATTGCCATCGCCAAATCCCCCACCATCAACATCCCAGGGGTCACCATTGACCAAAAATTTAACTGGACCAGCCACTTAAATATTGTGGCTACAAGAGCAGCTCAGAGGCTGGGTATTCTGCGTTGAGTAACTCACCTCCTGATTCCCCAAAGACTTTCCACCATCTACAAGGCACAAGTCAGGAGTGTGATGGAATACTTTCTACTTGCCTGGATGAGTACATCTCCAACAACACTCAAGAAATGCGACACCATCTAGGGCAAAGCAGCCCGCTTGTTTGGCACCCCATCCACCACCTTAAACATTCACTCCCTCCACCACCAGCGTACCATGGCTGCAGTGTGTACCATCCACAAGATGCACTGCAGCAACTTGCCAAGGCTTCTATAGCAGCACCTCCCAAACCCATGACCTCTACCACCTAGAAGGAAAAGGGCAGCAGGCGCATGGGAACACCACCACCTCCAATTTCCCCTCCAAGTCACACTCCATCCTGACTTAGAAGTATATCGCCGTTCCTTCATCGTCACTGGGTCAAAATCCTGGAACTCCCTCCCTAACAGCACTATGGGAGTACCTTCACCAGACGGACTGCAGTGGTTCAAGAAGACAGCTCACCACCACCTCCTCAAGGGCAATTAGGGATGGGTAATAAATGCTGGCCTTGCCAGCGACGCCCACATCCCATGAATTAATTTTTAAAAATCTCTACCAAACACGACTCATACCTCACATTCATAGCTTCACCTCACCCTCACACACTTACCACTGTTGCAAGCCTCACACCCACATCGCACAGCTTGCACACTGCCAGCTATTCACCTGTCCTTGTAGCTAAGATCTCCCATCCCCGGAACCATTCTGGTAAATCTCCTCTGCACCCTCTCAAGGGCCTTCACATCCTTCCTAAAGTGTGGTGACCAGAACTGGACGCAATACTCCAGTTGCGGCCTAACCAGCGCTTTATCAAGGTTGGAATAAACAGATCTTTTTCCGAGTGGCAGGCAGTGACTAGTGGGGTACCGCAGGGATCGGTGCTAGGACCCCAGCTATTCACAATATATATTCATGATCTAGACGCGGAACTAGATGTAATATCTCCAAGTTTGCAGATGACACAAAGCTGGGTGGACGTGTGTGCTGTGAGGAGGATGCAGATAAACTCCAGTACGATTTGGACAGGTTGGGTGATTGGGCAGATGCATGGCAAATGCAGTATAATGTGGATAAATGCGAGGTTATCCACTTCGGTGGCAAAAACAGGAAGACAGATTATTATCTGAACGGCAATTAATTGGGAAAAGGGGAAGTGCAACGAGACCTGGGTGTCCTTGTGCACCAGTCGCTGAAGGTAAGCATGCAGGTGCAACAGATGGTTAAGAAGGCAAATGGTATGTTGGCCTTCATAGCGAGAGGATTCGAGTACAGGAGCAAGAATGTCTTGCTGCAGTTGTACAGGGCCTTGGTGAGACCACACCTTGAGTATTGTGTGCAGTTTTGGTTGCCTTATCTGAGGAGGGATGTTCTTGCCATGGAGGGAGTGCAGCGAAGATTCACCAGACTGATACCTGGGATGGCAGGAATGACATATGAGGAGAGATTGGGTCGATTAGGCTTATATTCGCTAGAGTTTAGCAGAATGAGAGGGGATCTCATTGAAACATAAAATTCTAACAGGACTAGACAGACTAGATGCAGGAAGGATGTTCCCGATGGCGGGGGAGTCCAGAACCAGGGGTCACAGTCTAGGGGGTAAGCCATTTAGGACAGAGATGAGGAGGAATTTCTTCACCCAGAGTGGTGAACCTGTGGAATTCTCTGCCACACAGGGCAGTTGAGGCCAATTCATTAAATATATTCAAGAAGGAGTTAGATATATTTCTTTAGGCTAAAGGGATCAAGGGATATGGGGAGAAAGCAGGTACTGAATTTGGATGATCAGCCATGATCTCATTAAATGGCGGAGTGGGCTCTAGGGGCCGAATGGCCCACTCCTGCTCCTATCTTCCATGTTTCCATGTTTAGCATAACTTCTCTACTTTTGTACTCAATGCCTCTATTTATGAAGGCCAAGATCCCATATGCTTTGCTAACCACTCTCTCAATATGCCCCTGCCGCCTTCAGGGGCCTGGGCGCATTAACTCCCAGGTCCCTCTGTCCCTGCACACTCTTTAAAACTGTGCCATTAAGTGTATATTGCCTCTCCCTGTTCCTTCTGCCAAAATGCATCACCTCACTTTTAACCCTGAAAGGTGTGAGGTGATGCATTTTGGGAGGACTAACAGGGCAAGGGAAAACACAATGAATGGTAGAATCCTAAGAAGGACAGAGGATCAGAGGGACCTTGGTGTGCATGTGCGTAGATCCCTGAAGGCAGCAGGACGGGTAGATGGGGTGGTTGAAAAGCCATATGGGATACTTGCCTTCATTAGCCGAGGCATAGAATATAAGAGCAGGGAGGTTATGATGGAGCTGTACAAAACGCTAGTTAGGACACAGCTGGAATATTGTGTGCAGTTTTGGTCACCACACTATAGGAAGGATGTGATTGCATTGGAGAGGGTGCAGAGGAGATTCACCAGGATGTTACCTGGGCTGGAGCGCTTCAGCTATGAAGAGAGACTGGACAGGCTAGGGTTGTTTTCCTTAGTGTGGAGATGCCGGAGTTGGACTGGGGTGGACAAATGTAAGAAGTCACACAACACCAGGTTATAGTCCAACAGCTTTATTTGAAATCACAAGCTTTCGGAGCGCTGCTCCTTCTTCACCTGAAGAAGGAGCAGCGCTCCGAAAGCTTGTGATTTCAAATAAAGCTGTTGGACTATAACCTGGTGTTGTGTGACTTCTTACATTTGTTTTCCTTAGAGCAGATAAGGCTGAAGGGGGACCTGATTGAGGTGTACAACATTATGAGGGGCATGGATAGGGTCGATAGAAAGGAACTTTTCCCCTTATTAGAGGGATCAATAACCAGGAGCATAGATTCACGGTAAGGGGCAGGAGGTTTAGAGGGGATTTGAGGAAAAACTTTTTCACTCAGAGGGTGATTGGAATCCAGAACTCACTGCCTGAAAGGGTGGTAGAGGCAGGAACCCTCACAACATTCAAGAAGCATTTAGATGAGCACTTGACACGCCATAGCATACAAGGCTATGGGCCAAGTGCTGGAAAATGGGATTAGAATAGACACGGCTTGATGACTGTCACGGACACGATGGGCTGAAGGGCCTCTTTCTGTGCTGTATAACTCTATGACTCATCCATGGCATATCACCAAACATATTGCACCACAATCACTGACTCACTTTCCTTTCTTTTGCAGGACAAGGTTGCTGACAACCGGAGACAGCAGGACCTAACTAGTGGGGGACAGGGGCGCCTGCATAACCTGACCCCCATGGAGAAGATGGTGCTGGCCATTATTAGGAGGGCCATCGCTGAGACCGTGACCAGTGACAGGGCTGAAACAATACAAGATGATGGTCAAATCAAATCAAAATCAAATCAACTTTTATTGTCATTGTTAGTGCACAAGTGCAGTACAACGAAATGTAGGCTTGCTGCTCCCGAGAGTGTACAATTTGGATTAGGACACTTAAACATTTCAACATACATTTGTACATATATATTAGCATAAATATGACCATAATAAAGTGCATCGGCAGATGTGCAGGCTTTAGTGTTTATTTGTGGAGTTCAGTAGGATGACAGCCCTGGGAAAGAAGCTGTTCCTAAATCTGGTCGTACGGGTGCGAATGCAAGGAGGATTACGTATCCTCATACGTAATCCTCCTTCTCACATCCCACTTCCCCCTCATCCCACAATTTCTTCTGATTTACAAGCTGCACATGGTGTAAGGATGCACCTCTTACTTTCCCCCCTTCACTCACCAGAACTTTACCCTTGTGCCTTTTTCCTTTCAGATAGCCAAGAACTACCACATGGCCAGGCAGTGGTTGAGGAGCTTGAAATCGAAGAGCACCAAGGCACTGACGATGAAGACACAGGACAGTCACTCGATTTCACACTTGCAGTCACCAGCTCAGATACTGACACTCCGCATACTATAGAGAATAGGTTAGACATGGGATCTGCACATGGTGAGACACTGGGCATGATTGGCCTGCAGCCAAGGCAGTCGGAAAGGATAGCGCAGGTGCCAGCTCTCCGGAGGGCGAGGTCGCATGCGAGTTCTGCTGCAGAGGACTCAGATGAGGATTTCGATGGCGCGGCCTACAGAAGAATGCTGATGGGTATGCACAATGAAATGCTTGGTGCATTGGCAGGCCTGCCAGAAAGCCCGAGTATAATGTGAAGTAGCATGGAGGAGTCCAGCACCAACCTTGCACAGGGCTTTGTGCAGAGCTTGGAGCCCATGATTTCCAGCATGGAAGGGCTGGGCAACTCCATTAGCACACATGCGGACCCAAACATGATGCAATGTCTGATGGCCGATGTCTCAGCTTCCATTGCAGCACAAGCAGAAGCCACCCAACACCTGAGTGCTACAGTGGAAGCTCAGGCTTCTGTAATGCAAGCTCAGACTGCTCTCATGCAGGTTCAGCTTGCTGTCACACAAGCTCAGACTGCTGCCATCGTGACTGCATTTACCAGTGTGAAAAGGGGCTTGCAGGGTGTCACAGCAGTCCAGCAATCTGTCCTCCAACAGATTACTAGGATTGCTGAGGCGCTGCCCCTGGGGAGTGGCAACTGATCCGTGGAGACCAACACTGTTGTCCTCTCTCAGGATGACAGCATTCATCCTTCCACTACTGCCACTCCACCAGTGCCCTTGCTGTTGCCTGTCAGCCAGCCAGCCCAGACTGCTGCCGCTCATGCTGAGATGGTGCAATCTTTTAGGCCCAAAGCTGCTTGAGGTCGTCGTGCAAGGCCATCTGCGGTCTCCCCCACTGACAGTCAGCAACCTTCCACCAGCCATGCTGCAGCCATTGGGTAGTACTTCGTAGGAGCACTAGAATAGGCAAAGGCACACTGAAGACAGGCACTAAGGGAATGCACAAGGGTGATTAGTTGATTTTGTTATGTACTATTGGATAGATTGATGTATAAAGTTGGATTGGAATATTTCTTTTGTGATGAGTTTATTGTAGCATTGTCGCCAAGAGGATGTTGCGATGGTCAGTAACAGAGGGAAGATAAGGTAAGGTGTGAGCTATTGTTGAATGGACAATTGGGTTGCGTTCACTGGTGCCATAGTCAGATGAGTTGATCACGGACAGCCCGGATAGAAAGGGGCTGTCTGGGTTGCCTTCTCTCTTCTGTTTCTTCATCTTTCGCTTCCTTCTCTTCTGCTTCCTCCTCCTCCACTTCCTCCTTCCCCTCTTCCTCCTCCTCCTCCTCCTCTTCTTCCTCATCTGGTCGCTGTATTCCTGGTGGCAAGGGTTTTGCCCTCATGACGGTGAGGTTGTAGAGCATGCAGCAGACCACGATGAATCTTAAGACATGCTCTGGTGAGTACTGCAGGGCTCCTCCAGTACGGTCCAGGCAGCGGAAGCATCGTTTAAGGACGCCGATGATCTGCTGTATCAGATTCCGTGTGGCAGCATGGCTCTCATTGTACACATGCTGCCCACGTGTACATGGGTTGCGCAACAGAGTCATGAGCCAGGTGGTCAGTCGATAGCCCTTGTCGCCCAGTAGCCACCCTCTGGTTTGTCGTGGTGGCTCAAAGATTGAGGGAACAGCGGACTGGCACAGAATACAAGCATCACGACTGCTGCCAGGATACTGGTGGTAACCTTTGCAGTTGTGGTAAATCTCAATATTTAGATGTGGCGCCTGCAACGCCGTCGATGGCGCCCTGCACCATGGGGAAGCCCGCTATCCTGGCAGAACCACGTGCACGCTCTGCCTGCTTCTCTCTGGTCCTAACCTGGCCCTATCGCCCTCACCAAAATGGTGTCCAGCGTGGCCCGCACCAGAAGTGATGACGCACGGCGTGGATAGCATTTTCAACACAAAACAGCATCCTTAGTGCCGAAAAACCGGGAGCTACAAAGCTGACTTTCTAGCCCTTATAAAAGTCTAAATGGGGTAGAGGAGCAAAGGGATCTATGGATACAGATACACAATTCACTAAAAGTAGTGATACAGGTTAATAAGGCCATAAAAAAGTAAATGAAGCACTGGGGTTCATTTCTAGAGGGATAGAATTGAAAAGCAGGGAATTCACATTGAACTTGTATAGTACCGTGGTTAAACCACACTTGGAGTACTGTGCACAGTTCTGGTCCCCATATTATAAAAAGGATGTAGAGGCATTGGAAAGTTGTAGAAAAGATTCACAAAGATGATACCAAAACAGAGAGGATATACTTATCAGAAAGGCTGAACAGGCTGGCGCACTGGCCTCTAGAAGAGAAGGCTGAGGGGTGACCTGATAGAGGTCTTTAAGATGATGAAAGGGTTTGATAGGGTAGATGAGGAGAAAACGTTTCCTCTTGTGGGGACCAAAACTAGGGGGCCTTAAATATAAGATAGTCACTAATAAATTCAGTAGGGAATTCAGGAGAAGCTTCGTTGCCCAATGAGTGGTAAGAATGTGGAACAAACTACCACAAGGGGTAGTTGAGGCAAATAGTACAGATGCATTTAAGGGGAAGCTAGATAAACACATGAGGGAGAAGTGAATAGAAGGGTATGCAGATAGGGTGAGATGAAGAGGGGTGGGAGGAGGCTCATGTGGAGCATAAACACCGGCATAGATCAGTTGGGCTGAATGGCCTGTTTCTGTGCTGTAGACTTGATGTAAGTCAAAGTACATTGCATGAGGTGCAGAACAACATCTTGATAAGAAACCTACTAGAACTGTTTATATCATTGATCCATGGTTCTGCATTTATATATTTCGTCGAATGTTGCTGTGATTAATTGTCATTCGGAGAACTACATTATTGAAAGCTATCAGAGCTATCAAAGTTATCTTCACTTTATTATGTAAGACATGTCTTAATTAACATTATCATTTATTTAAACGCTACAGTGCATCTTTAAAATTAGCCATTGCTTATGTACTTCTTCTACATATTCATATTTTAAAATCAACTCATTGATATTCAACAGGTGCCTTGAGAAAGAAGTTAGAAAGGCACTAGATTCATATTCATCAGAAAATTAATCTGTATAACATTTAAACTAATAAATTTAATTTTTTTAATGGCTTTATTGGCTATAATACACAGAAGAGCATACCAATTCCTGTATTTGTTCTTTATAACAACTAGCTGTTGTTGAGGGGTTGCCTGAATTGAAGCACAGCTGCTAACCTGGGTTGCCCTTCTATGACCATTAGTCAGGTGCTCTTTGTGGAGATGTGGACCTAGAAATTTGGTCACACAGTACCCATTTTTCAGGCACTATATGGCTTCCTAAGCTTCCAATTATGAACCCGCCACAATAGTAAAGGCCAAAGAATCGTCATGCAGCGCCCACGTCCGCAACACCGTTTTGTTACCTCTGGTGGCTCTCAAGGATCTCTCCTTGGCTCCCTCCTATTTCTCATCTACATGCTCCCCCTCGGCGACATCATCTGAAATCACAGAGACAGTTTCCACCTGTACGCTAACGACACCCAGTTCTACCTCACCACTACCACTCTCGATCCAACCACTATCCCTGAATTGTCATGCTGTTAGTCCAACATCCAGTACTGGATGAGCAGAAATATCCTCCAACTAAATATTGGGAAGACCAAAGCCATTGTCTTCGGTCCCCGCTACAAACTCTGTTCCCTAGGCACCGACTCCACCCCTCTCCCTGGCAACTGTCTGAGGCTGAATCAGACTGTTCACAGCCTTGGTGTCATATTTGACCCCGAGATGAATTTCCGATCATATATGTGCACCATCACTAAGGTCGTCTATTTTCACCTCCGTTACATCGCCCCACTCCACCCCTACCTCAGCTCATCGGCTGCTGAAACTCTCATCCATGCCTTTTTTTAACCTCCAGACTTGACTATCCCAATGCACTCCCGGCCGTCATCCCACATTCTACCCTCCATAAATTTGAGATCATCCAAAACTCTGCTGCCCATGTCCTAATTCGCACCAAGTCCCATTCACCCATCACCCCCGTGCTCGCTGACCTACTTTGGCTCCTGGTTGAGCAACGCCTCGATTCTTAAATTCTCATCCTTGTTTTCAAATTCCTCCATGGCCTCGCCCCTCCCTATCTCTGTAACCTCCTCCAGCCCTACAATTCTCCGATATACCTGTGCTCCTCCAATTCTGGCCTGTTGAGCATCCCTGATTTTAATCGCTCCACCATTGGCGGCCGTGCCTTCTGTTGCCACGACCCTAAGCTTTGGAATTCCCTCCCTAAACTTCTCCGTCTCTCTACCTCTCTTCCCTCCTTTAAGACGCTCCTTAAAACCTACTTCTTTGACCAAGCTTTTGTTCATCTGCCCTAATATCTCCTTATGTGGCTCGGTGTCAAATTTTGTTTGATAACGCTCCTGAGAAGCACCTTGGGACATTTTACTATGTTAAAGGCGCTATATAAATACAAGTTGTTGTTGTTGTTGAAACAGGTGTTATGCCATTTGTACATATAAACAAGGGGTCTAATACTTGTTTGAGGCACCCATTGTGATTGGTTTGCCCTGAGGCAGCCATAGAGAGTTATAGAGTTATACAGCACAGAAAGAGGCCCTTCGGCCCATCGTGTCTGCGCCGTCCATCAATCCCTGTCCAGTCTAATCCCATTTGCCAGCATTTGGTCCATAGCCTTGTATGCAGTGGCATTTCAAGTGCTCATCCAAATGCTTCTTGAATGTTGTGAGGGTTCCTGCCTCTACCACGCTTTCAGGCAGTGAGTTCCAGATTCCAACCACCCTCTGGGTGAAAAAGTTCCTCCTCAAATCCCCTCTAAAACTCCTGCCCCTTACCCTGAATCTATGCCCCCTTGTTATTGACCCCCCTACTAAGGGGAAAAGTTCCTCTTTATCTACCCTATCTATGCCCCTCATCATTTTATACACCTCAATCAGGTCCCCCCTCAGCCTTCTTTGCTCCAAGGAAAACAACCCCAGCCTGTTTAGTCTTTCTTCATAGCTGAGGCGCTCCATCCCAGGTAACATCCTGGTGAATCTTCTCTGCACCCTCTCCAAAGCAATCACATCCTTCCTATAGTGAGGCGACCAGAACTGCACACAGTACTCCAGCTGTGGCCTCACCAGCGTTTTGTACAGCTCCATCATAACCTCCCTGCTCTTATATTCTATGCCTCGGCTAATGAAGGCAAGTATCCCATATGCCTTTTTAACCACCTTATCTACCTGTTCCGCTGCCTTCAGGGATCTATGTACATGTACACCAAGGTCCCTCTGACCCTCTGTACTTCCTAGGGTCCTACCACTCATTGTGTATTCCCTTGTCTTATTTGTCCGTCCAAAATGCATCACGTCGCACTTTTCAGGGTTAAATTCCATTTGCCACTTTTCCGCCCATCTGACCAACCCGTTTATATCGTCCTGTAGCCTGAGGCTTTCCTCCTCGCAATTTACCACCCCACCAATTTTCGTGTCATCCACGAACTTACTGATCATACCTTTTACATTCTCATCCAAATCATTTATGTAGATCATCCCTGAGGTACCCCACTGGACACAGGCTTCCAGTCACAAAAGCAACCTTCGACCATCACCCTCTGCCTCCTGCCACTCAGCCAGTTTAGGATCCAACGCGCCAAGGCACCCTGGATCCCATGGGCTCTTACCTTCTTGACCAGTCTCCTATGCGGGACTTTGTCAAAAGCTTTGCTGAAGTCCATGTAAACCACATCCACAGCATTTCCCTCATCCACACGCCTAGTCACCCCCTCGAAAAATTCAATCAGATTTGTCAGACATGATTTACCCTTGACAAAGCCATGCTGACTATCCCCGATTAATCCTTGCCTCTCCAAGTGGAGACTAATTTTGTCCCTCAGAATTTTTTCCAATAATTTCCCTACCACAGATGTTAGCTCACTGGCCTGTAATTCCCTGGTTTATCCCTGCTACCCTTCTTGTATAATGGTACTACGTTAGCTGTTCTCCAGTCCTCTGGTACATCCCCTGTGGCCAGAGAGGTTCTGAAAATTTGTGTCAGAGCCCCTGCAATCTCCTCCTTTGCCTCATACAACAGCCTGGGATACATCTCGTCCGGGCCTGGGGATTTATCCACTTTTTGGCCTGCTAAAACCGCTAGTACCTCCTCCCTCTCGATGCTAATATGTTCAAGCATGTCACAGTCCCCTTGCCCGATTTCTATGTCTACATCGTCTTTCTCCATAGTGAACACAGATGCAAAAAATTCATTTAAAACCCCGCCTACATCATCTGGCTCTACACACAGATTGCCACTTTGGTCCCTAATGGGCCCTACCCTTTCCCTGGTTATCCTCTTGCCCTTAATATACTTATAAAACATCTTAGGATTTTCCTTTATTTTGCTCGCCAGTGTTATTTCATGGCCCCTCCTCGCCCTCCTAATTTCTTTTTTAAGTATGCCCCTGCACTTTTTATACTCCTCTAGGGCTTCCTCCGTCTTTAGTCTTTTGTAACTGCCAAAAGCCCCCCTTTTTTTCCTAATGCATTTTTGTATATCCCTTGTCATCCAAGGTTCCCTTTGCTTGTTGGTCCCACCCTTGACCTTTACAGGAACATGTTGGCGTTGTGCTCTCTCTATTTCCCTTCTGAAAGTCTCCCACTGTTTTGATGTGGATTTTCCTATAAGTAGCTGCTCCCAGTCCACTTTGGCCAGATCCTGCCTTATCATATTAAAATCGGCCCTCCCCCAATTTAGAACCCTTATTTCCGGGCCGTCTTTGTCTTTTTCCATGACCACCTTAAATCTCACCGAATTATGGTCACTGTCGCCAAAATGCTCTCCTACTGACACTTCCACCACTTGCCCGGCTACATTCCCTAGAATTAGGTCCAGTACCGCCCCCTCTCTTGTAGGACTTTCTACATGTTGGCTCAAAAAGCTCTCCTGGATGCATTTTAAGAATTTTGCACCCTCTAAGCCTTTCACACTCTGACTATCCCAATTAATATTGGGGAAGTTGAAATCCCCCACTATTATTACCCTATTATTTTCGCACTTCTCTGAGATTTGCCTACATATCTGTTCCTCTATCTCCCCCTGACTGTTTGGGGGCCTATAGTACACTCCCAGCAAAGTGCTTGCCCCCTTTTTGTTTTTAAGTTCTACCCATATGGCCTCATTAGAGGAACCCGCTAATATATCATCCCTCCTTACAGCAGTAATTGACTCCTTAATTAATATTGCAACACCCCCTCCCCTTTTACACCCCCCTCTGTCTCGCCTGAAGATTCTATACCCCGGAATATTGAGCTGCCAGTCCTGACCCTCCCTCAACCATGTCTCCGTGATAGCAACAATATCGTACTCCCATGTGTTCAACAACAACTTCAGTTCATCCACCTTGTTTGCAAGACTCCTTGCATTAAAATAAATGCCTTCCAGCCTTGCCATATTCCCTTTTGCCTTCACATATTTGCTTTGCCTTCCCAGCTGACTTGTTTTTTCCTCCGTGTTTGGCTGTAAATCACCCCCTACTATAGCTCCACTCTGTATCCCATCCCCCTGCCAAGTTAGTTTAAACCCCCCCCCCAGCAGTGCTAGCAAACCTTCCCGCAAGGATATTGGTCCCCCTCTGGTTCAGGTGTAAACCGTCTGACTTGTACAAGTCCCACCTTTCCCAGAAGCAGACCCAGTGATCCAGGAAACTAAAGCCCTCCCTCCTGCACCATCCCTTTAGCCACGCATTCATCTGTTCTATCTTCCTATTCCTATACTCACTAGCACGTGGCACCGGGAGTAATCCAGAGATTACAACCTTTGAGGTCCTGCTCTTTAATCTTCCACCTAGCTCCCTAAATTCTTGCTGCAGGACCTCATCCCTCTTTTTACCTATGTCATTGGTACCAATGTGGACCACGACCTCTGGCTGTTCACCCTCCCCCTCCAGAATGCCCTGCAGCCGCTCAGTGACATCCTTGACCCTGGCACCAGGGAGGCAACAAACCATCCTGGATTCACGTCTACGGCCACAGAAACGCCTATCTGTTCCCCTTACTATAGAATCCCCTACCACTATTGCTCTCCCACTCTTTTTCCTCCCTTCCTGGGCAGCAGGAGCACCCCCAGTGCCAGGAAGTTGGCTGCTGCTGCCTTCCCCTGGTGAGTCATCCCCCTCAACAGTATCCAAGTCGGTATACCTGTTTGAGAGGGGAATGGTCACAGGGGTCTCCTGCACTACCTGCCTGCTTCTATTGCTCCGCCTGGTGGTCACCCATTTCCTTTCTTCCTGTGCAGCCCTTACCTGCTGTGTGACCAACTCACTAAACGTGTTATCCACGTCCCTCTCAGCATCGTGAATGCTCCACAACCCATCCACCCGCAGCTCCAGCGCCTCAATGCGGTCTGCTAGTAGCTGCAGCTGGATGCATTTCCGGCACACGTGGTCATCAGGGGCACCGGCAGTGTCCCTGAATTCCCACATAGAGCAAGAGGAGCATAACACGGGGCTGGGCTCTCCTGGCATGACTTACCCTTTAATTAATTTAAATTAATTCACTATCACCAATTAAAGATATCTCTAAGGCGCTTGTATAGTCTACCAACAGTCCCTGCTACACCAGAAAAGACCCTAGTAACTATAAACTACAGAGTTAAAATTTAAAAAAGAGAAATACTCACCAACCAATCACTTACCTGCTCCCTGGTGACGTCACACTCTGATTACTTTTTACCTCTCTCCCCACTGCTGAGTTGGTAAGCCTCGCTGCTTGCGCCGGTTTTTATGCTGGGCTCCGCCTCACTTCGCTCCCTGGTCTGAACTGGTCGGGCCTCGCTGCTTGCGCCGGTTTTTATACCGGGCTCCGCCTCACCTCGCTCCCTGGTCCGAACTGGTCGGACCTCGCTGCTTGTGCCGTTTTTTATGCTGGGCTCCGCCTCACCTCGCTCCCTGGTCCGAACTGGTCGGGCCTCGCTGCTTGCACCGGTTTTTATGCTGGGCTCCGCCTCACCTCGCACCCTGGTCCGAACTGGTCGGGCCTCGCTGCTTGCGCCGGTTTTTATGCCGGGCTCCGCCTCACCTCGCTCCCTGGTCCGAACTGGTCGGGCCTCGCTGCTTGCATCGGTTTTTATGCCGGGCTCCGCCTCACCTCGCTCCCTGGTCCGAACTGGTCGGGCCTCGCTGCTTGCGCCGGTTTTTATGCCGGGCTCCGCCTCACCTCGCTCCCTGGTCTGAACTGGTCGGGCCTCGCTGCTTGCGCCGGTTTTTATGCCGGGCTCCGCCTCACCTCGCTCCCTGGTCCGAACTGGTCGGGCCTCGCTGCTTGCGCCGGTTTTTATGCCGGGCTCTGCCTCACCTCGCTCCCTGGTCTGAACTGGTCGGGCCTCGCTGCTTGCGCTGGTTTTTATGCCAGGCTCCGCCTCACCTCGCTCCCTGGTCCGAAAACCAGGGCACGACCAACAAGGTAAGTTTTTAAAAATGCTTACCTAAATATGGAACCAGGAGACGCAGGAGTGCTCCTCCTCATCCCTCATTAAATTTCTTCTGCCCCAGCCTAAAGCTTGACTGCTCATGCCCAGGCATGATGCCCACTTGTTCCCTCCTTCTGGCCATCCCCCCTCCCCCCATGCAGTCTGAGGCTCAATCGCCCATGCCCTGGCCCAAGGTCCAATCTCTCCCAGCCCAGCACGTGGCCCAATCATTCTCCTTGCCAGCCCGAGGCTCAACCATCCACCTCCCAGCCAATGATCACTTACCCCGGCCACAGATTGCCCTGTCACACACCCCGGGTCGTCCCCCCACTTCCTTGCTTACCTTAGGGCCGTTTGTAATGTTGCAGCAACCCGATCTTCAGCGACACTTCACAAGGTGAGATGCCTCTTACTCTCCATTTACCTGCTTGATGGAAATAAGGTCTGAGACTCAATATTGGGGGCAGCTCGAGACTTACCATTCAGTGGTTGCACCCTACATTTCTCGCACCCGAATTTCTACACCAATGTTTTGACTCTCCAAATTTGCTTTTGCGATAAGAATGCTGTTCTCACATTTCATATTTTTATTTAGATATCTTTATCAGATCTTCCATCTTGATGATGCTTCCAAGATAGGTGAATTTGTCTATGTCCTCAAGGACTTCACCATTTAGGGTAATCCTATCATTCTTAGTGCTGTTTGTGCACATAACTTTAGCTTTGACTTTAGCTATTGAGGCCTGTTTTTGCTGCTGTTGCTACTGTTCTATTGGTCTTGTTCTGCATAAGCTGTTAGTTGTGTGTTAGAAGGATGATGTCATTGGTTCCACTATGATGCCTAGTGTGGTTATATTACCATTACATGAATTGTCTTTTTGAAAACCAGCCCATTTGTCTCTTAGCCATTTGTCAAGTTCTGTCTTTTGTCTTTCAAGGATAATTCTGTTTAAGTTTTGCCCTGGCATTGACAACAATTTGATGCCTCTCCAGTTCTTGCAATCTCTGAGATCCCCCTTCTTTGGTAATTTCATGATATAGCCATGTTTCCATTCTTCAGGTACCTAATTTATTTCCCATATCTTCTTGAAAAGTTTGATTAGCATCTCAGTGGATGTTTCTAAATCTTTTCTGATGGCTTCTGGTGGCATACCATCAAGGCTTGCCCTTGGTTTACCTGCAAAGAAGTTTCTGCAAGTGGTATGTCTGGCGGTTTGGTTGAAGTAGGTCAATTTAGCACTTAGTTCTTCTTTTCACTTCTTTGTGAACCTCTGAACACTGATTTTGTGCTTGTACTTTAACTGCTCTTGTTCGACGGTTATTTAAGGCTGCTTTCTCCTCTCTTCGATCTACAATTTTTAAAAGTGTTTCTCCTGTGATCCACTCTATGTGCTCTCTCTCCTTTCAATGGTTTACTTCCATGTTTCTTTCTATTCCTTATTTATTTATTGCCATGTTTGTTCAAAGGCTGGATTTTCAGGATTTCATATTTATTGGAAAGGGTAATGTGAAAGCTGGCTTTCGTTTTGGTATCTTGTATCAGCCCCACATTATATCTGTCAGTAGTTCTGTTTCTGTTGATATTAAACATTTTAAGTATAAATCCTAATTTACCCATAAATAGGTGGTGATTTGAGGTTGCATTTGCTCCTCTCTTCACACTGACATCTAATAGTGATCTTCCAAACTTTCAGCTGATACAGATGTGATCGATTTGATTTTCAGTGCTATGGTCTGGCGATGTCCATGTATTCCTTTGTACCATTTTTGGGAGAAGATACTTTGACTGATGACGAGATTATTAAAAGCACATAGGTCACTGATCACAGCAGCCAATTTGCACATGGCAAGATCCCACAAATAGAAAATGAATGAATGACCAGGTAATTTATTTTTTGATGGTGTTGGTCAAGGGAGGAAGTTTGACCTGGACACCAGGACCTGCTTCTTTTACCTCCTCTTGAACAGGCAGATGAGACCACAGTTTAACTTCTCAACTGAAAGACAGTACCTCCGACAATAGAACACTCGCTCTGTAATGCACTGGAGTGTCGGCTTTGATTATGTGTTCAAGTGTGTATTGGTTCTTGAATGCCAAACTTCTGACTCAGAAGCAAGAGTGGTACCAACTGAACCAAGCTGGCAGTTAAGCTCTCTAGTGGGAGGTTTAAGTAATTTATAAAGACACAGTGGCCCTAAAAGCACTGCAGCAGTATAAGCTGGGTTTGGTGTGGCGGTGGGGGAAGGGGGGGGAGATATGCGGTGGCGGGGGCGGGGGATATTTTTAGGGTGGAAGCTTGTTCTACCACGTCTCTGCCCCTTTTTTGAACATTCTTGCACTTGCAACTCCCATCAGAGGAGAAAGTTAAATTGGTGGGATGCCATCACCCACCAGAAATTCCACCAGTCCCACCTCCTTTGCTCCCAATATAAACTATGCCTACATAATGCAGACATACGTGCATTGCCAGAATATCATCCAGACAGAAGTGGGGCACAGAATGCTCATTTCCAAATGGCAATTAATCATGCAGTAATCCATTGCATTTGAAAAGATGGCAACAGTAAAATAATGCTTTTATTTAAATAAAATTTCTATCTTCAATTTGAATAGTCCACCCCTCCAAAGAAGTGGCAAGATGCCACTCCAAAACCCCTGGCATATCTGCAGGCAGGTGCCCAGGTGGTGTATAAATGGCACTAGCGCCTGTCCCTTATACAAATGACCTCATCCCTGGGAGTTGCAACAATGGTCAAGACTTTGGCAGACAAGCAGCTGGACATCCAACCCTGCCACACTTCCCGTAGCAAAGATGGCCTTCAGGAAGGTCAGGCTTACAATCTTTACACAAGGGCACATAAAGGCTCAGTGGCCCAGTTATATTACAGATTTCCATCAATCCAATGCTGCCAACAAGACCACCTGTTTTAACCAAATCCCCTCCAAGGGCCACTGATGAGTTATCATGTGCTTTGGTGCTGCTACCATTTCTGGTCCCTGAAAATCCCACTAACGTTTGACTTGTTGCCTCTTTGTTAAGATAAGGTCAAGAACATAAGAACATAAGAAATAGGAGCAGGAGTAGGCCATTTGGCCCTTGGAGCCTGCTCCGCCATTCAATAAGATCATGTCTGATCTTCTACCTCATCTCCACTTTCCTGCACTACCCCCATATCCCTTGATTCCCTTAATATTCAAAAATCTATCGATCTCTATCTTGAATATACTCAATGACTGAGCCTCCACAGTCCTCTGGGGTAGAGAATTTCAAAAATTCGCCACCCTCTGAGTGAAGAAATTTCTCCTCATCTCAGTCCTAAATGGCCGGCCCCTTAATCTGAGACTGTGACCCCTGGTTCTAGACTCCCCAGCCAGGGGAAACATCCTC
Organism: Somniosus microcephalus; assembly: GCF_052327205.1. Classification (NCBI taxonomy): domain Eukaryota; kingdom Metazoa; phylum Chordata; class Chondrichthyes; order Squaliformes; family Somniosidae; genus Somniosus; species Somniosus microcephalus. Next base: position 162,202,606 of record NC_140999.1, read on the forward strand.
CCTGCATCCACCCTGTCAAGCCCTGTAAGAATTTTGTATGTTCAACTCTCATTCTTCTAAACTCTAGAGAATATAGGCCTAGTCTACTCAATCTTTCCTCATAGGACAATCCCCCCATCCCAGGAACCAGTCTGGTGAACCTTCATTGCACTCCCTCTATGGCAAATATATCCTTCCTTAGGTAAGGAAACCAAAACTGTACACAATACTCCAGGTGTGGTCTCACCAGGGCCCTATATAATTGCAGTAAGACGTCTTTACTCTTATACTCAAATCCTCTTGTAATTAAAGCCAAAATACCATTTGCTTTCCTAATTATTTGCTGCACCAGCATGTTACATAAGAACATAAGAACATAAGACATAGGAGCAGGAGTAGGTCATTTGGCCCCTCAAGCCTGCTCCGCCATTCAATAAGATCATGGCTGATCTGATCTTGGCCCCAACTCAACTTCCCTGCCCGCTCCCCATAACCCTTGGCTCCCTTACCATTCAAAAATCTGTCTATCTCCACTTTAACTATATTCAATGACCCAGTGATTCGTGTACAAGGACACCCAGGTCCCTCTGAACACCAACATTTCCCAATCTCTCACCATTAATGCTTAATACCTTAATACACTTCTGATTAATAGAAAAACTGTGGTTAAAAACCAGTCCAGCCAAATGGAAGATTGATGTTCTGGACCGATGGACTATTTTATGTGCAGATAGCACTCTCTGGTGGTGGTTATGTGTTAACAGTGTGTTTGTATGAAGCAGAGGTCATTTGACCTTTGTTCCTTTCTTCCTGTGTGAGGTCATTTGACCTTTGTTCCTTTCTTCCTGTGAGAGGTCATTTGACCTTCATACCTTTCTTCCTGTGTAACCCAGGAAGTAGAATCCCAGGAAGTAGAATTCCAGGAAGAACATGGCAGTAATGGAGGATTCCATGAGGGTTTCACAATCCAATGTAATCTGATTTCATATGTTAGGCCAAGCGCAATATCTGTGAGTATCTTTGTTTGTTAGCATAATAGCAATGTTGTCAGAGTAGTATTTTGACAATAATATGTTTATAAAAGGTTAATATTTGATAGTTACAGAAGTGAGTCCAAATGTTAGTTAGTTATACAATTAGTCTATTCTACTGTTGTAAATATGTTTATATCATATGTAATATCGACTGTATAGTACTCAGTTTATGTACAAAACATACTTTATCTTTGTTTACAGTTTCACAAATTTGTTCAAGTAAAGCTTCAAAACAGCAAACGGCTTCACGAAGAATTATTTTTGAATAAGTGTTTAACTTGCTGGATAACTAGATAGAAGCACGTCTGGCGCGGCCAGTACAGTGAAAAGATATCAGTGAAAAGATAGTGAAAAGATATCAGTGAAAAGATAGCAATACGGCTAGCTGTGAAGAGCGGAGAAGGAGGAACCCAGAGTAAGCCTTAACCTCATAGAACACATCTACCTCACATCAACATGTCAGAAGATAATAACGAAAATGCTTTGCAGCAAGGAGAAGACCTTAAACAGGCAGACGAAACTGTAGAAGGTGACAATCGGTCTATAAGCTCCGGTTACGTCAGATCGCAAGCTGGTTCACGGTCATCAGGTGGTTCTAGAGTAAGCGTGACTATCGCCAGAGCACGGGCTAAGCTAGTGGCAGCTCAAGCCAGAGCTGCACATGCGAACAGTGAAATAGAGATAAAAGTAAGACAGGCCCGTCTCCAAGCTGAATCCCAAGCCTAACAGGCCTGTCTCCAAGCTGAATCCCAAGCCGAACAGGCCCGATCCCAAGCTGAACAGGCCCGACTCCAAGCCGAACAGGCCCATCTCCAAGCTGAATCCCAAGCCGAACAGGCCCGTCACCAAGTTGAACGCCAGGTTGAACAGGCCCGTCACCAAGTTGAACACCAGGCTGAACAGGCCCGTCTCCAAGCCACATTAGACGCTCTGCAGCAACAAAAAGAGGTAGATGCTGCATTAGCTGAGACACAAGTATTCGAGGCAATTTTGGAGGCAGCTGATCCCGAGACAGCTTACAAACCTTTAATTCCCGTTTCATGGCAGAGTCCACGACAGCGCACCATAGATTACGTGAGCGACCATGCCGACATACAGTTTACAGGAGAAAGGGATGGAGGCCCGCACATCTCTACAGACGCAAGCACTTCGTATAACATGCCACAAGTTGCCAACCAAGGTCAAAGCAGATGGCGTGCCTCAAGCCGCAGAGTCTCCCCCAGCAGAACGGAAGACACGGTGCAGAGGAATAGGACGCCGAATAGAGAAAGTCAGAGGCAAATCCCCTCTCGGTTCCTTGAGACCCCCAACAGAGCCCCTAGCCAAGGCAACCCTGGCACAGGTCCCAGCACCTACGACCTCGCCAAATACCTTGCACGCACCCAGCTGGTGACTTCGGGGTTAATTAAGTTTGATGACAGGCCGGAGAATTATCGGGCTTGGAAGTCCTGCTTCCATGATGCCATATCGAGCTTAGACCTGTCGGCAGGAGAAGAGCTCGGCCTCCTTATCAAATGGCTCGGCCCAGAGTCCGCCGGACAGGCCTGCAGGATAAAAGCGGCCAATGTGGGACAGCTGCCAGAGGGGTTGAAGAAAACTTGGGTGAGGCTGGAAGAAAGCTACGGCTCGCCCGAAGCCATTGAAAGGGCTCTCTTTGACAGGTTGGAGAACTTTCCGAGGTTGACGAGTAAGGAACCCCAGAAGCTCCGCGACCTGGGAGATCTGCTGTCGGAACTCGAAGCCGCAAAGCAGGACGGCTACCTACCCGGTCTATCGTACTTAGACACTTCCAGAGGGGTAAGTCCCATCATTGAGAAGCTTCCATTTCACCTGCAGGAGAAGTGGATAACGTTTGGATCAAAGTTCAAGCTAAAGCACAACGTGGCCTTCCCACCATTCTCTGCGTTCGTTAAATTCATCCGTAAAGAAGCCAAAGCCAGGAGCGACCCCAGCTTCAACTTCTTCTCCTCCCACCCAGCACTTGCCAGAAGAAACAAGTTCGACAGACATGGAAGGATACCAATATCTGTCCACAAAATGCAAGTGTCCTCAACTGAGCACACAAAGATTCAGAAGAAACCTGAGGATATGAGCAAACAATGCCCTATCCACAACAAGCCCCATCCTTTAAAGAAGTGCAGAGGCTTCAGGGAGATGTCCCTGGAAGATCGGAAACAATATCTTAAAGAGAACTCTATGGCCTAGAAATTCAGTTGGTTGCGCCAGCCGTTAGCGCCTTAGGAGGAGTAGATGTCGGGCGCTAGGCGGCTAGCGCCCGGGCGCAGCGCGATCTGCGCCTCGCCCCAACTTCACTAGAGATTTAGCGGCGGCGCAAAGTCTTTGCATGCGCTCAGCTGCGCGCGCAGATCATGACGTCATTTCCTTGTGCAACGCCCTTTGTGCGCCCCCAACCGGAAATTCAGTGGCGACGCCCCATTGTGCGCCTGGCGCCCCTAGCGACTGTTAGAGTGGAACGGTGCTCAGCCGATGCGGGGCGCGGGGGGCGCAAATTAAAGGGCACTCCTCCTGCACTATAAAAGGCTGCCATTTCGCAGCACTCCTTCTTGAGAAACGGATCTTTGGAGAGAGACCAAGGTAGAGAGCTTTCTGCTTTGGCCCAACACTCGGACAGGTACTTCTGGCTTCAGGCCACAGCTTTCCACTAGTCTTTGCCTTCATTGACATCTCATTGTTTGCCAGCATATTATGAGGGCTGCAATGGGTGTCAACGCTGGCTTTCTCAATTACATCCAAAGGGCTCACAGACGCCATGAGAGAGTGGCAGCCCTGGCTAGACGGAGAGGGGGCAACAGGCATCGGGAAAGGAGGCCTTACCCACCCAGGGTATACCGCCAGCAGTTCTCCTATCTCAACATGTCTGAGGAGCAGTGTGTTCGGAGGCTGCGATTCAGAAGGGACGTGGTCACAGAGATCTGCCAGCTGCTTGGCAGTGATCTGCAGCCACAGCTGAGGAGCAGGACGTCTCTGTCGGTGGCAGTGAAGGTGACGGTGGCTCTCAACTTCTATGCCACCGGCTCCTTCCAATCCGCTACTGGGGACATTGCCAACATCTCCCAGTTCGCCGTGCATTGCTGCATCCGCCAGGTGACCAATGCCCTTTTCAAAAGGAGACGTCAGTTCATCTCCTTCTCCATGGCCCTTGCCAAGCAGCAACAGCGTGCAATGGGCTTTGCAGCATTCGCAGGCTTCCCCATGGTGCAGGGCGCCATTGACTGCACGCATGTGGCTTTGCGGGCACCTCTGGAGAATGCCGAGGATTACCGCAACCGGAAGGGCTACCATTCGCTGAATGTCCAGCTGGTGTGTGACCACAGGCAGCTCATCCTAGCTGTCAATGCCCGCTTTCCAGGCAGCAGCCACGATGCCTTCATCCTGCGACAGACTTCTGTGGCAGACATGTTCCAGGCACAGCCTCACCCACGAGGATTGCTTATCGGGGACAAAGGCTATCCTTTGTGTACCTGGCTGATGACCCCGCTCCGTGCGCCCAGCACCCCTGCTGAAGAGGGATACAACGAGAGCCATCAAGCGACCAGGAACATCATCGAACAAACAACCGGCATCCTGAAGCAACGGTTCCGCTGTCTGGATCGTTCCGGTGGAGCCCTACAGTATTCGCCGGAGCGAGTCTCCCATTTCGTGGTCGTTTGCTGCATGCTGCACAACCTGGCTATCCGCAGGACTCAGCCACTGCCACCAGAGATTGGAGGACCACCTCAGGAGGAGGAGCAGGAGGAGGAGGAGGAGGACCAGCACAGGAGGGAGGCACAAAGTGCAAGGGCCGCCCGTCGCCGGCTTATTGAACATCGGTTCTAGGCCCCCTCTCAGGGAATGGCTTGTACCAATGTCAGCAGATGAATGTAGCCGCTCCACAAGCCCTCAGCCGAGCAGGGCAACCAGGACTTAACCAAAAAACCATGCACACTGCAATTTAACAACAATAATTTATTGAAAACCTCTGCCCTTCCCACATTACATGCTCATGTGGAGAAGACCCCTCCAAAAACACAAAACTACCAGTCTCGGCCTTACAAAAAGAAAGAAAGACACCAGTCTCGGCCTTACACAAAAGCAACTGCACCAGTCTCGGTCTTACAACAAGCACCAGGCATTTGTGCATACCTCTACTTTTTGCCCTGCGAGGGCGATGCCTTGCGCATCCTTGCCTGGCCCCTGCCCGCCCTGCTGCTCCTCCTCAATGGGAGCCCAGTGGCTGCAGCAAGGCTGGGGGGAGGCTGCTGAGGGGCAGATGGCGAGACGGCAGATGCCCTTGGGGGTCGGCCTGCACCAGCTCTGGCCTTGGAGTGGCCGGCTGCTGACTGCTCCAACTCTGGCTGGGCGGCAGCAGTCTGTCCAGCAGCTCGTGGCAGCTGCAATGGCGGAGTGGCAGTGTCGGCTGCAGGAATGGTGGCAACCTGGCAGATCGCAGGCGCTCGCTGGTCGCCTGAGACATTGGCACTCGCATGGGCCAGCACTGCAGCATGCGCAGCAAACAGCTGAAGAACAGACTGCTGGGCTGCTGCTGCGCGGTGAGTGCCCTGGTGATGCCTGGCTGATCCAGCGAGGGTGGCAGCAGTTAGTGCCCGTGTGGCCCTGGTCTGTGTCCGCATGACACCAGCCAGTGAATGGACGGCACGACTGAGCACTTGGCTAGAAGCCGACTGTGCTGCCGCGAAGTCCTGCAGACTCCTGGCCTGTGCTGCACTGAATTGTTCCAGACTCCTGGCCTGTGCTGCACTGAATTGTTGCAGACTCCTGGCCTGTGCTGCTCCGAATTGCTGCACACTCCTTGACAGAGACTCTATGGAGTCAGGCATCCTTGCCACTGCAGCCATGAGCTCAGTGTGCCTGCGCTCAGCCTGGACGGCCATTTCCTCTAGGAGGCGCACCTCCTCTGCGTTCACCATCGCAGGACTGGAGGCCGCACTCACCCTCTGGGGAGAAGTCCGCCGAGCTTCCCCACCCCTCCCGCGTTGCTGCAGGCCGCTGGGCCCCAGAGCTTCACTCTCCTCCGACCCTTCCCCCCGGCTCCCCTCCAGGGAAGACGTGTCCCCTACATTGCCATGGGCTGGCGCGGCTGAGGGTGGCACTGATGGGCCGGCTTCCTCTTCCTCCTCCTCGTCTTCCGAACGGCTGACAGTGGCAGCTTGAGGGCCCGCCTCCTCACCTGGCGATTCACCATCTGAAAGCAGGAAGGCACAAGAGTAGCTTTAGAGTGAGGACAGGGCGGCAGCGAGGGAGGCATGAGTGGTGCCATTCACCGCATTGGTCGGACAGTGGCAAAGGATGCTGATCTGATGCGCAAGTGGAACGAGAGAGGTCCAAAAGGTGATGCCCTTACCATTGGTGCCCAGAACAGGGTCGGCATCTCCACTGGCGACGGGGCCAATCAGCCGGCCTGCCATAATGCGCTCCACACGCTGGTCGAGGTCGGAGAGCTCTTTGAGGTCAGGACGGCCTCCCCCGGTCTCAGTTCGGTTGCGCTGGTTGTGCGCCACCTTGGCCTGCAAGAGAAAGGACGGCCTCTAAGTACAGTGTGTAGCCCTGATCTTGTCTGCAATGCCTCCCATGGTCGAAGAGCTTGTACAGTGTGTAGCCCTGATCTTGTCTGCAATGCCTCCCATGGTCGAAGAGCTTGTACAGTGTGTAAAGTGCTGAATGTGCAAGTGATTTTCATGCCAGTCCCATAGCTGCTGGATGAGGGCTGGCCATTAGGGCTTTCAGGGCCCTTTGCCCATAAAGTGAGGTGCACATGCAGGGATGAGGAGGACACTGGAAAGGGTACTCACCCTGACAACCCGAGTGAGGTCGTTGGACTTCTTCCGGCATTGCACAGGAGTCCTGGCAACCACGCTGTTGGAAGACACCCTGTTGGAGACCTCCCTCCAGGCTTTCCGGTAGGCGCTGGGCAGCGGCCTCTTGCCACCTTCTGGGAACAGAACATGGCGCCTGCGCTCCACTCCGCCAACCAGCAGCCTCAGGTCACCGTCGCTGAAGCGCTACGCTCTCGCCCTGGGCGTTGTGCAGGTGAAGCTGAAGTGGTCAAGCCTAGGTTGAGGGCTGCAGTGTGCAGGGCGTGGCAGGCAAACAAATCCACCCTCCCCCTTTAAGAGCTGACCGGCGCCAGAGTGTCTGCCGTCAATCAAGAACTCGCCGCACCTGCGCTGCGCCCGGCCTCGGGGGTATCACTCAGCACCGCCGGCTTAGCGCCTAAAGATAGTCGTGCATCGCCTGTTTTAGCGCAGCAGCAACCTCTTGGGGCGATGCGACTGAATATCGGCGAAGGGGGCGCGACTTTGCGCCGGGCGCAAACTTTAGCAGCCGCCCGACTTTACCGCCCCAAAAGTGGCTATACTGAATTTCTAGGCCCATATGTTTCAAGTGCTGCTCTTCCATGAGCCATCTCGCCCAGAACTGCAAGGTAGATGTAAAATACACAGAATGTCAAAGTGATCGGCACATTTCCGCACTCCACCCAGGCCCAGCTCCTTGGAAGTCAGAGACACCTCCTCACGCTTCAGGGCACGGCGGGGAGAGAGAGGGAGCTGCTGGTCCGGAGATTACATCCAGGTGCACCGAGGTGTGTTGAGAAGGAGTGAGCGCAAGAGCAGCTCCAAGATATGCCTCGTTAATGTGTACCCTGCAGGATGTCGCCAGGAATCTGAAAAGATGAATGCCATACTAGATGAACAAAGCAATCGTTCTCTAGCAAGATCCGAGTTCTTCAACATCTTCAAGGTCAAAGGAAGTCCGTCGCCTTACACGCTGAAGACGTGTGCTGGACTTTCAGAGACAGCCGGCAGGAGGGCCTACGGTTACGTTGTTGAGTCAGCTGATGGGAAGATTAGTCTCCCCCTTCCTACACTCATCGAATGTAATCAAGTCCCCAACAACCGTTCTGAGATTCCCACTCCGAATGCAGCTCGTCATCACCGTCATCTGAGACGCATTGCAGACGAGATCCCACCTCTTGATCCAGATGCAAGCATACTTCTATTGTTGGGAAGAGACATCCTGAGGGTACATAAGATAAGGGAACAGATCAACGGTCCACATGACGCCCCTTTCGCCCAAAGGCTAGACCTCGGCTGGGTCGTTGTTGGAGATGTGTGCCTCAAGGGCACTCACAAGCCATCTCAGGTGAGCACACTCAAGACTTCCATCTTGGAGAATGGTCGTCCAAGCTACCTTACCCCATGCAGTAGTCAGATCCGAGTGACAGAGAAGTTCGGTCATACGGCCCAGCCTCAGAAACCCCCAGCGCTGATCTCCACAGACAGCACACAGATGATGCTCACTGGAGAGAACCCGGGTCAGTCAGTCTTCTGTCGCACCGCCAACGACCACAAACTTGCTCCATCGATCGATGACATGAGGTTCCTCATGATTATGGACAATGAGGTCTCTTGTGACAGCTCTAACAGCTGGGTTGCACCCTTACACTTCCGGAACCCCAGACGACGGCTGCCGAACAGGGGGTATGCCTATAATCGTCTTAACTCACTCCGTCGCACACTAGAGAAGAAGCCAGAGATGAAAGCACACTTCCTAGAATTTGCCAAGAAAATGCTTGTCAACGATTATGCAGAGATAGCTCCTCCGCTCCAGGAAGGCCAAGAGTGTTGGTACCTCCCTTCCTTCGGAGTCTATCACCCCAAAAAGCCGGAACAGATCCGCGTGGTGTTTGACTCCAGTGCACCATATCAGGGAGTCTCTCTCAATGACGTACTCCTCACAGGGCCCGATCTTAACAACAGCCTCTTGGGAGTACTCATGAGATTCAGGAAAGAGCCCGTCACCATCACTGCCGATATCCAGCACGTTTCATTGCTTCGTGGTGAGAGAAGACCACAGAGACTTCCTCCGCTTCCTGTGGTATCGGGACAATGACCCCAATAGAGACATTGTGGACTACAGAATGCGTGTCCATGTCTTTGGGAATAGCCCATCCCCTGCTGTCGCCATATACGGACTAAGGAGGGCTGCCAAGGAAGAAGACGACGACTTTGGCAGTGATGTGAGAGGGTGCATCGAACGAGAGTTCTATGTCGACGACGCACTGAAGTCATTCCCAACCAAAGCAGAGGCCATCAGTACCCTTGGACGAGCCCAGGAACTACTTGCACTATCCAACCTCAGGCTGCATAAGATAGCCTCTAACAGACCAGCAGTGATGGAGGCATTCCCCCCTGAAGATCGTGCTAAGGAAGTCAAAGACCTAGACCTCTTCACTGATGACCTCCCCTTACAGCGTAGCCTAGGAGCGTCATGGAACATAGCAACAGACACGTTCACGTTCCAAGTCTTAGACGTCAAGAAACCCTTCACACGTAGAGGAGTGCTCTCTACAGTCAACAGCCTATCCGACCCTCTTGGCTTCTTAGCCCCTGTCACCATACAAGGCAGGCTGCTCCTCAGGGAACTCTCCACACATGCTGAAGAGTGGGATTCACCTCTCCCTGAAGAGATGGAAGCAGAGTGGGACAGATGGAGAGACTCACTCCAAGACTTACAGGAGATCCGAATACCTTGCTGCTATTCATCTTTCTCTCCCTTAAATGCCCAATTCAAAGAGCTTTGTGTCTTTGCAGACGCATCCACTAAGGCCATTACAAGTGTGGCTTATCTGAAGGTCACCACTCAAGAAGGACAAAGCAAAATCGGCTTCGTCTTTGATAGAGGCAAGTTGGCGCCCCAGCCAGACCTCACCATACCCAGATTGGAACTGTGCGTAGCAGAACGCAACCTACCCCCTCACAGCAGTCTACGGAAGTTGCATCCTATCATCGACACCGACGGACCGTCTCCAAGGTGGTTCTTCTTTTGTCGCCAGAGGACTCCAGTGACAAGTAGAGTTCAGACTATGTGGAGTCGTTAACGACCCCAGACGGGGAGTGTTCTGGACCGATGGACTATTTTATGTGCAGATAGCACCCTCTGGTGGTGGTTATGTGTTAGCAGTGTGTTTGTATGAAGCAGAGGTCATTTGACCTTTATTCCTTTCTTCCTGTGTGAGGTCATTTGACCTTTGTTCCTTTCTTCCTGTGAGAGGTCATTTGACCTTCGTACCTTTCTTCCTGTGTAACCCAGGAAGTAGAATTCCAGGAAGAACCTGGCAGTAATGGAGGATTCCATGAGGGTTTCACAATCCAATGTAATCTAATTTCATGTTAGGCCAAGTGCAATATCTGTGAGTATCTTTGTTTGTTAGCATAATAGCAATGTTGTCAGAGTAGTATTTTGACAATAATAGGTTATAAAAGGTTAATATTTGATAGTTACAGAAGTGAGTCCAAATGTTAGTTAGTTATACAATTAGTCTATTCTACTGTTGTAAATATGTTTATATCGTATGTAATATCGAATGTATAGTACTCAGTTTATGTACAAAACATACTTTATCTTTGTTTACAGTTTCACAAATTTGTTCAAGTAAAGCTTCAAAACAGCAAGCGGCTTCACGAAGAATTATTTTTGAATAAGTGTTTAACTTGCTGGATAACTAGATAGGAGCACGTCTAGCGCGGCCAGTACAAATGATTTTGAATGACATATCTCCTGCTCTCTAATCCGCTCTTTGGGATGGGAGAATTGTGAAGGAGCAAATTTAGAATATTGATTCGAACAGTGAACAGGAGGTAGTGAATTAACTGCTGGAAGTATACAGCTGGTTATTCTAAAATTTGCTGAACTAACAAAGCTCAATTGTAATTTTTTTAAAGATTACTGTTATTATCATGGGGTAAACTATCATGGTTGCTTTTATGTTCAATTTAATCAAACTTGTCAAGCAATGTCACCTTTAAAGAAATTGCTGATAATCTTCAAAGGACTCAATCTTCCAAGAAATATCTACTGCTCAGTAGTATTTTGCATTGTGATGATATGTGAAGGAATAAGCAATATACCTATTCAGAAAAATACACCATCTTATTGTTGTGGAGTATTTTGAACCAACACTCGACACAAGGTTTTAGATCGATAGTCAAGTTGTCTTTATTGCACTGGTAGGGAAACAGTCTGCTCTGTCTTAGCCAGACTTTTCCAAATTGGTACAGCAAACACTACATTTTTATACATTACCACACATATGTCCAGCTCATTCAAAATTCATTCCTGCCACCTGATTGGACCTTGGCCCGCATGCATCTTCACTGATTGGTTGCCTATGCCGCGTTACATTAAAGTACCGCCTTTATTATCGGGAAAGTATATGTCCATTATCCCCCAAGCTGTTGTTGCACCTATGACCTTTGTTTGTGCCAGATGGGGTCTCATCAACATTGTACTTCTGACTCATTGTCCTCCTTTCCTGCCTCTCTAGGCCTCTTTACTTCCCACTCATTGTTTTACTTTCCTGCCAGAACAGAACTTACATCCTCTAGGCCTCTTATGGTTCCAAGTCTGGCTAGGTTATCTCAACTGCCAGTTCAGCAACTTAGAAAAAGCTTACTACTGCAAAGGCCTATTAGATTTTTGTCTTTATTACACCATTCAGTGAAACTGCCAGCAATGTCAGTTTAACTCTTTCCCCACTGCAATCCCCCCTTTGGTACTTGGCCCTTGCCCAAGTTAAACCACATGTATAAGCATCGCTGTGCCTCCTGCCCCATGCGGTGATCAGGCGCTGGTTCGGGAGGCCCCGCATACCCATCATGTTTAGAGCAAACTTATGTTTTCCAGCTCTTTCCGACTCGCTTTAGCTCTTTGTTTGGTCCGTTTCTTTTTACAAGCGGTGCATGCTGCTATTCCCCATCCTATAGCCATGACTAACTGTATTATCACTAATATATGAGAAATGATGTGGATCCATGGGTGTATGTTGACATTCATTCCCCAATCCCACAGCTTCTCATACCACGGGACTTCCAGTAGATCTGCCTCTATGTCCCTTTCTAATTCCCCAAGATTCCTTTGCAGCACTATGTATTGTTTCACCAGCTTACTTAAATCCTCTTTCATTTCTTGCAGATCCTCTTGTAGGTGGGGTATTGGGGCCCCTATCGGATCTTCATAATTGACCAAGTTGTCCTTTAGATTATCTGGCACATTTAGTTTTATCTCCTCCCTTGAATGTACATACACCAATCTGGTGTGTCCAATTGTCACAGGGATCTTTGGCATAAAGCAGAAGTTAGGCATCGTGATTACACACACAAGGTTACTATATTGGTACTCAGTCTCTGTGGTGGCTATACAATACTCCCCTTCACCTCTATATCCCGAGCGGGTGTGATGGTGATCAACATGTGATAATTCCAACATACACCGCTCTGTCTTATTATAGCCTCACTCATCCTTAGGGCCTTCTCCTACTGGATGTGGGCATATCGTAAGCATGCCTTTCCCATGGCATCCGTTTAGGGAGACTCCTCTCATAGTACCATTCTTCCTGATGACATAGGTATCATTGGATAGTATTGGAGGTATGCCTCACCCCTCACTATGCCTATGTTTGTTACCTGGTACTGTGGGTATGGAGTCGTGTCTAGTCCCATCACTGGTATCAAGAGTACCATGCCTATCATTGCTGTCACTTCTGCTTTACATTTTTGTATCACTGGATATACTCTGGTCATCCCTTTGAGGGTACAAGCACTCAGAGGGCTTGGATTCTGGCTCAGGCCATAGAGCTGTGTGCTGTTAATCCAGTCTGGTACCTTGCCTCACTGTATCTGTGCCAGATTATGTTTTAACTGTCTGGTGATCCATTGGCCATAGGCATGACACAAGCCTTTCCCTACCCCAGCTTTTGCCTGCTCCTCATCTCTATGGTTTAGTTTGTTGATAATACTAGCATGGTCCTCTATAACCTTGATTCCCTTGAGTAATTTCCTTATCGTATGTCCTCCCAACTCTGATCCTTGTCGAACCAAACCAGTTTCCTTCTCTAAAATCTGTTCTATTACCCTTTGTAGTCGTTCCACGCTACTTTGGACTCCTTGTATATCTAGGGCATTAATGAATGATGTCCCCGTGTTTATTCCCGTGAGTATGTCGGTTCCTAAGCTCCTCTTAATCCTTTGGTGGAATGCAGCATGTCCCCTGAAACTAGTAGCCCCTGTCACATCAGCAGCTTGGTTAATTACATTTTTTTATCATATATGCATACAATTCTCTAGTTTTAGTAAACCTTTCACAATATCCTGGCCATTGTAACATGGTTAAGTTCATTAGTACCGGTACAATTTTGTGTCTTACGTTATTATACAATTGTTCTCCCTTGGTAAATAATACTAGTCCATTCATGGGCCCAGGTTTCATATCTGGACATTGTAGCATCCTCAGTTTGCTTGTCTCTTTTTTCTGTGTATTGGGAGCCATGGATGAGACTCCGAATGTGATTGTTCCATTAAAACATGGTGCTTCTTCATCATGTACTTGTCGTGTAATGTGGGATGTCCCTTTGCTTATTTCGTGTCCCAGCAGCAATCCCACCTTCATGGTGAAGTTTCCCTGTAAATTAAGCAGAAGCCTGGTCGTCACCAGAGGTTAGTTTATCTCCGGTGTTTATTCCATTGTTTCTGTGGGATTTAAGATCAGATGGGTTATTGTTGTACCATTTTAATTGGGTCCAATGTTTCCATCTACCCTTTCCCTTCATATCTATACATGCGCACGTATTGCTGGTCATGATAACCTCAAATGGTCCGGTCCATCTAGGTAAGAATCCCGATCTCTCTGGCAATATTTTAACAAATACCTGCTCGCCCACCTTGGGTAGGGGCGCTGAGGCCCCCTGCTTTTATGTATTTTTATCTCTTATGTCTTGTTGTTCTTTAACTTCTTGTTTGAGCTCCTTCAATTGATTATCCAATGTTTGTACGTATTTCCTAATTTTATCTTTTAATGGTCCTAGCCCCTCGCTACCAGATGCTACTCCTTCCGGCAGACACATTACTCGTCCAGTCATGAGTTCACATGGTGTCAGTCCGGTCACCCTGTGATCCTTTTTCCATATTCCATCTCTACCTTTGGCTGCACCTCTCTTTGTCCACTGCTCATGCTCCTCCATTTCGGTCTCCTCTTGGATTCTTTTAATGTTCACTTCCTCTGCTCCTATTCTACCTACTGCTATTGGTGTAGGCATCTCTGTGTTCGCTGCTGCTCTTGCTGCCTGATCAGCTAGCATATTTCCTTTTTGTTGCTTGCTCATTATCTTGCGGTGTGCCTTTATTTTAATCACTGCTACCTCTTCTGCTCCTTTTACCGCTTCTACTAGGTCTCTCACTACTTCCTCATGCTGTATTTGTCCTCCTCCGGAGGTTACATATCCTCTCCTATTCCATGCTATCATATAATCATGCACTACCCCAAACGCATACCTACTATCTGTGTATATATTTACTCGTTTTCCTTTTGTCAATTTCAATGCTTCCATGAGAGCCAGTAGTTCTGCTACCTGCGCTGAGGTTCCTCCTTCAAGCCCTCCCTTTGCGACTGTTTCTCTGTTCTCGGATACTACTGCCCAACCGGTGTGTGGCTCCCCATTTATATATCGGCGAGATCCGTCTACATAAAAGGTGTTTTCGGGATTTTCAAGGGGCGATTCTGATACGGTTCCTCTGACCTCTTCTTCGATTACTAACTGACACTCGTGTGCCTCACCCTCTGATAGCATTCCCTCTGTGGGGTTGACTCTATGTTCCCTTATAATCTAGACTGATCTGTCCTTGGGTATCAATGCTGCTTCCCAAGCACCCTCCTTCTGTCTGATACAGCCTTCATTTTGCCTGTGTTTAGCAGGTCCACACTGTGTTTTGCGCGTGTAATATCAGCTGTCCTGACATAGTGACGGGCTGGCATATCCACACCGCCCATATGACGCAGTTGAGGGCCGCCACGCATCTCACCATTCCTTTAGCCATGGGGGTTTGTTGGGTGGAGTAATAGGCAATTGGCCTCATATCTCCCCCATACTCTTGGGTGACTACAGCGTTATAGAAGTTCCCGTCTATACTATAGTATATATGGAATGGTTTGACTATATTTGTCAATCCTAGTGTGGGTGCAGATGTTAGGGCTGCTTTTAATTTTGCATAAGCTCGTCCTGCGCCGATTCCCATTCTATCTTATCAGTGGCGGGTCTCCCCCCTTTAACTAACCGTTGAATTGGCTCTGCTTTCCCTGCAAAGTCGGATATAAAATTCCTGCAGTAGTTAAATAGTCCCAACACTTTCCTCACTCCCCGGATGGTCACTGGCCTTGGCATGTCTTTTATGGCTGCCGTTTGTTCCTGCGGGAGTGCCTTATACCCCTGGCTAATTCCGTGTCCTAGATACTTTACTTTGGACAGTCCAACCTATGCCTTTTTGGGTTCAATTTAAAGCCAGCTTTCTTAAGTGTCTGGAGGGTGGCTAGTAATGCTCCCATGTATCCTTTGGCATCCTCTGATGCAATCATTATGTCATCGACATATTGGAGTAGGGCGTTCTGGTACTTTAATAGATCTAACTTGTCTAAGGCTTGACTCAGTACATGGTGGAATATATTTGGACTATTGCAGAACCCCTGCGGGACCCTGGTCCATGTATACTGTCTATCCCCGACAGTAAAGGTGAATTTCCCTTGTGATTCCTCTGCCAATGGTATGGACCAGAACCCATTTGCTATATCCAAGACTGTAAATATTTTAAAGTCTGGTTTCAGACCATTAAATATCTTATTCAATGCTGTCTACACAAATTTACACCAACCAGAATTTCACCATGGCCACAATAAAAGTCTAGTTTTAATAGGTTAATTAACCTCATAACTCCAATCCAATTCAGATCAAATTTTTTTCAACTAACCAATAAGAAACCATAGCTTCATTTCCTTCCGGGCATATTGGCAACTGTGACTTCAAGGCTGATGCTTATCTTTTGTAAAACAATTAACAAACTTAAAACAACACACGCTTGTCCATCATTCAAGACAAGTCTTCAAAGGGTTAAACAGCTTTTAGCTCTCTATACAAAAGAATGGGTGGAGCTAAAACAAACACAACAGATATTTTCTTTCAAAGACAGAAAACTTCCACACTTTTAACACACAAACTGAGACTCCAGCATTCCTTTTAAGATTCCTTTCACTCGGGTATTTTACTTGTTTGGACAGAAACTCAAAGCATCTGTGTCGATAAAACTTTAATTTTTTCCTTATTCCCTTTCTTAAATTACTGGTACTCGGGTACAATTTTGGCACCTGTTTTTGGTCTAAATTCGAGAATGTCTACTCAACTCATAATATCTGCGAACCACTAAAAGGATGGTCTTTACTTCCTTTAATTTTGTTTCTTTAGCCCACCATTCTCTTTGTTTGGCCAGTGGGTCGTTCGGTTGCCAATCATTTTTTATGATTTTATCAATTAATTTTTGTCCGCTAAATAGCGTGTCAGAGACCCCACCGGTCCCCACTCGAGTTTTTCACTTCCCATGGTTAATTGTTGTCAGAGGTACGTCCCGTACTTTACTCTCGCACAGTGAGACGGTACTTGTAACCGCAGTTGTCAGAGGTACCTCCCTTACTTTACTCTCGAAGAGTGAGACGGTACTTGCAACCGCAGTTGTCAGAGGTACCTCCCTTACTTTACTCTCGCAGAGTGAGACAGTACTTGCAACCACAGTTGTCAGAGGTACGCCCCTTACTTTACTCTCACAGAGTGAGACAGTACTTGCAACCGCGGTTGTCAGAGGTACCTCCCTTGCTTCAATCTCGCAGAGTGAGACGATACTTGCAACCGCAGTTGTCAGAGGTACCTCCCTTGCTTTAATCTCGCAGAGTGAGACGATACTTGCAACCGCAGTTGTCAGAGGTACCTCCCTTGCTTTAATCTCGTAGAGTGAGACGGTACTTGCAACCGCGGTTGTCAGAGGTACCTCCCTTGCTTTAATCTCACAGAGTGAGACGGTACTTGCAACCGCAGTTGTCAGAGGTACCTCCCTTGCTTTAATCTCGTAGAGTGAGACGGTACTTGCAACCGCGGTTGTCAGAGGTACCTCCCTTGCTTTACTCTTGCACAGTGAGACGGTACGTGCAACTGCAGTTGTCAGAGGTACCTTCCTTACTTACTCTCGCAGAGTGAGACCATACTTGCAACAATTTTGTTCGGGTAATTTGTTGTCAGAGCTATGCTTAGCACTACTTGCAACTGGAGTTGTCAGAGGTATGCTTAAACTTTCTGCACTACTTGCAACTCGAGTTGTCAGAGGTATGCTTTAGACTTTTACTCCAAAATTAACGCACTACTTGCAACTCATACCACGCCTATACTTCTGCGCATTTCACCCTAACCCCAAGACCGCTTGACTTATCGATTCAAACCTTTTAGTTCTTTGATTCCAAAGGGGGCGGTGGACACGAGACAGTGTTGCCTTGCCCTAACTGTACGTGGTATTTAAAAGTACTCATGTTTTTGGCTCAACTTCACTCGCCCTTGCCTCCCGTCCGTGTGGATCCTGTTCGTGATGCCAATTGTTGTGGAGTATTTTAAACCAACACTCAACACAAGGTTTTAGATCGATAGTCAAGTTGTCTTTATTGCACCAGTGGGGAAACAGTCTGCTCTGTCTTAGCCAGACTTTTCCAAATTGGTACAGCAAACATTACATTTTTATACATTGCAACACATATGTCCAGCTCATTCAAAATTCACTGATTGGTTGCCTATGCCGCGTTACATTAAAGTACCGCCTTTATTATTGGAAAAGTATATGTCCATTATCCCCCAAGCTGTTATTGCACCTATGACCTTTGTTTATGCCAAATGGGGTCTCATCAACATTGTACTTCTGACTCATTGTCCTCCTTTCCTGCCTCTCTAGGCCTATTTACTTCCAACTCATTGTTTTACTTTCCTGCCACAACAGAACTTACATCCTCTAGGCATCTTATGGTTCCAAGTCCGGCTAGGTTATCTCAACTGCCAGCTCAGCAACTTAGAAAAAGCTTACTACTGCAAAGGCCTATTAGATTATTGTCTTTATTACACCATTCAGTGAAACTGCCAGCGATGTCAGTTTAACTCTTTCCCCACTGCACTATGAAAGAATTTTGACTTTACATGACAAACTGGGCTTGAAAAATCTAAAAGCCTCAACAATGGAAAAGCTGTAAACAGCATACAGGATATTGAGATAAGTTGCTGACACTGAATCAATAGCCTTATTGAAGCAGAAGGTTAGAGGTTCCAGAAAGTCTGAAGCCTTGGAAAGAACACAATGGTATACCCAGTTAAAGTGTCTTAAACCAACACTTCGGAAAGAAACACAGAAAATTAAAGAAACATATGCCTTCATAAAAATGACATCAAATGAAACACAGGAGACACGAACCAGTGTTACAACCAGTTGAGGTAATGAAGAAGACAATGGTGCATCCGGTTGAGGTGTTTTTAATTTACACGTTGTAAAAAGATACAAACAGAAGACTTTGGTAAGAATGACATCAAATAGATGCACCAGCCATCATATTGTTTTTATGATAAGCTTCAAACACCTAAAGGTAGAGACACGATTCTTAATGTTACCAGCTGAATTGACTGTAAAAATAGCAGGGGTCAGCAGAAAAATGACTAGAGATAATTAGCTTACATCAGCAGAAAACTTCAAAGGAAATACCACTGCAAAAAGGCTATAAAAATTGGACTTGCAAATGGGAAGACAGATTCGCTTGAAGGGGCAAAGCGATTCTCGACTTCAGAGGCAAGCTCTGTAAGTCTAAAACTGTAAAAATGTAACGAAGTTAAGATTTGAGAATAAGGATCTCTGATAATAAGATTGTAAAAGCTTTTTGTATTTGGAACTGTTAATGTCACGATTGAAACACTTAGGCCTAGAATTTCAGTATAGCCAGTTTTGGGGCGCTAACGTTAGCGCCCGCCCGAAGTTAGCGCCCGCCCCAAAGTTGCGCCCCCTTGCCGGAAATTCAGTGGCTTCGCCCTAAGAGGTTGGTGGAGCGCTAAAAGAGGCGTTCCACTACTATCTTTAGGCGCTAAGCCGGCGGTGCGGAGGGATCGCGCCGAGGCGGGGCGCAGCGCGGGTGCGGTCATTTTTTGATTGACAGCAGGCCCCGTGGCGCCGACCAGCTCTTAAAGGGGGAAGGGACGATTTGGTCTGCAGCCACGCCCTGCACACTGGAGCTTTGCAAATAGGCCTCAACACTGCTGCTCAGCCCCAGGGAGTCATGGCAATGCCAGAGAAGGCCCGTGAGTGTGCCCTGCGCTTCTCAGAGGGTGATCTGGAAATAATGGTGACAGCTCTGGAGAAGAGGCGCAGGATCTTGTTCCCAGAGACTGGGAGGAATCCGAACCACCAAGAATACACCAGAGCCTGGAAGCAGATCGCCAACAGGGTGACGTTCAGCGGCGATGCCCCCAGGACCCACAAACAATGTCATAAAAAATACAACGACCTGACCAGGATTGTCAGGGTGAGTACCCTTTCCAGTCTCCTCCTCATTCTTGCATGTACACCTGACATGATGGGCAAAGGGAGCTGAAAGTCCTAATGGCCAGCCCTCAGCCAGCAGCATTGGGACAGTCATGAGCATCAATTGCCCATTCTGCACTCTACACTCTGGCCAAGCTATTCCACCATGGGAGGCAGTGCACAGTACATCAGGGCTACACTCTGGCCAAGCTATTCCACCATGGGAGGCAGTGCACACTACATCAGGGCTACACTCTGGCCAAGCTATTCCACCATGGGAGGCAGTGCACACTACATCAGGACTACACTCTGGCCAAGCTATTCCACCATGGGAGGCAGTGCACACTACATCAGGGCTACAATCCGTACTTACAGCCCATCCTTTCTCTTGCAGGCTAAAGTTGCCTATAATCGCCAGGCCCGTGCCAGGACCAGGGGAGGCCGCGCCAAGCTGCAGAAGCTCACTCGCCTGGAGGAGCGCGTGTGTGGGCTCATGGGAGCCCGGCTGATCGTGCCCACAGCGTGCGGAGTAGCCGACCCTCCACTGCCCGGCAATGGTAAGGACCTCGCCTTTTGGCCCTCTCGCGTCGCACTTGCGCATCCGAGCGGGTGGAGGCGGAGCTGAGCGGCAGAGCGACTACAAGAGGCCCCAGAGGCTCAGGTAGGCCCCAGTGCGGCATCGGCAGCGGGTGGAGGCGGAGCTGAGCGGCAGAGCGACTACAAGAGGCCCCAGAGGCTCAGGTAGGCCCCAGTGCGGCATCGGCAGCGGGTGGAGGCAGAGCTGAGCGGCAGAGCGACTACAAGAGGCCCCAGAGGCTCAGGTAGGCCCCAGTGTGGCATCGGCAGCGGGTGGAGGCGGAGCTGAGCGGCAGAGCGACTACAAGAGGCCCCAGAGGCTCAGGTAGGCCCCAGTGCGGCATCGGCAGCGGGTGGAGGCGGAGCTGAGCGGCAGAGCGACTACAAGAGGCCCCAGAGGCTCAGGTAGGCCCCAGTGCGGCATCGGCAGCGGGTGGAGGCGGAGCTGAGCGGCAGAGCGACTACAAGAGGCCCCAGAGGCTCAGGTAGGCCCCAGTGCGGCATCGGCAGCGGGTGGAGGCGGAGCTGAGCGGCAGAGCGACTACAAGAGGCCCCAGAGGCTCAGGTAGGCCCCAGTGCGGCATCGGCAGCGGGTGGAGGCGGAGCTGAGCGGCAGAGCGACTACAAGAGGCCCCAGAGGCTCAGGTAGGCCCCAGTGCGGCATCGGCAGCGGGTGGAGGCGGAGCTGAGCGGCAGAGCGACTACAAGAGGCCCCAGAGGCTCAGGTAGGCCCCAGTGCGGCATCGGCAGCGGGTGGAGGCGGAGTCGGGACCAGCGGGAGCAGCGAGGAGGAGCTCGGGAGAAAACCCGGCGACCAGCGAGGCCCGAGACCAGTCGGGAGCAGTGAGTCGGAGCCCGGTATAAAAACCGGAGAGAGGCGAGGCCCGAGACCACAGCTGGGGCAGTCGGGAGAGCAGGAGGCCAGTAACTGGTGAGTTTAAAAGCTCACCTTTCGCGGGCTTTTTCTTTCACAGCTGGTGCAGTTGGGAGAGCAGGAGGCCAGTAACTCTTATATAGGTGGAGCTGTTGCTAAACCCGAAACACTACAGTGTAGTGTCTCCCACCCTTCCACCTCCTCTAACCTTTTAGGGGTTAGGGGAAGTTGAAAAGGTAGGTTCAATTTATTTTATTTCAGGAGCCTAACCAAGGTGGAAAAGGTTCCAGGACAGGAGGCGGCAGTGAAAATACAACACCAGAAAACAGGTAGGTGACTGGTTGGTGAGTACTTTCACAAACTTATTCTAAGTAGAATTCAATAATTAAGCTAAATCGTAGTAAATAAAAGGGTATTGTAAGGGTTAAGTCATGGAAGGGCAGCTCGGACCCGTGTCATGCTTCTCCTGTGCCATGTGGGAAATCAGGGACACTGTCCCTGACAACTATGTGTGCAGGAAGTGTGTCCAGCTGCAGCTCCTAGCAGACCGCATGGCGGCGCTGGAGCTGCGAATGGACTCACTCTGGAGCATACGCGATGCTGAGGATGTTGTGGATAGCACATTCAGTGAGTTGGTCACACCGCAGGTAAAGGCTAGCTCAGACAGTAAATGGGTGACCAAAAGGCAGGGTAAAGGCAGGAAGGTAGTGCAGGAGTCACCTGCGGTTATCTCCCTCCAAAACAGGTTTACCGTTTTGGGTACTGTTGGGGGAGATGACTTATCAGGGGAAGGCACCAGCAGCCAGGTTCAGGGCACCATGACTGGCTCTGCTGCACAGAAGGGCGGGAAAAAGAGGGATAGGGCTATAGTGATAGGGGATTCAATTGTAAGGGGGATAGATAGGAGTTTCTGTGGCCGAGACCGAGACTCCAAGATGGTATGTTGCCTCCCTGGTGCAAGGGTCAAGGATGTCTCGGAGCGGGTGCAGAGCATTCTGAAGGGGGAGGGGGATCAGCCAGTTGTCGTGGTACATGTAGGTACCAACGATGTAGGTAAAAAGAGGGAGGAGGTCCTACAAGCTGAATTTAGGGAGTTAGGAGCTAAATTGAAAAGTAGGACCTCAAAGGTAGTAGTCTCTGGATTGCTACCAGTGCCACGAGCTAATAAGTTTAGAGAGAGTAAGATAGATAAGCTAAATACGTGGCTTGAGCAGTGGTGCAAGGGAGAGGGATTTAAATTCTTGAGGCATTGGAACCAGTTCTTGGGGAGGAGTGACCTGTACCAAGGGGACGGTCTACACCTGAACTGTGAGGGAGCCGATGTCCTCGGGGTAATATTTTCTAGGGCGGTTCGGGAGGATTTAAACTAATTTGGCAGGGGGATGGGAACCTAGGTAGTGGAAAAGAGGGAAGTCATATGAAGTTAGAAATAGATGGTAGAAAGGTGAGAAGCAATAAGCAAAGGAGAGAAACACAAAGGGCCAAACTAATTCATAATGAGAGTGTGAAAAAAGCAAGCCTGAAGGCTTTGTATCTTAATGCTAGAAGCATTAGGAACAAGGTGGATGAATTAGTTGTGGAAATAGAGGTAAACAAGTATGATTTGATTGGGATTACAGAAACGTGGCTGCAGGGTGGGCAAGGCTGGGAACTTAACATCCAGGGATATACAATATTTAGGAAGGATCGGCAAAAAGGTAGGGGAGGTGGGGTAGCATTGCTGGTAAAGGAGGGGATTAATGCAATGGAAAGGAAGGATATTAACTCGGATGAAACGGAATCTGTATGGGTAGAAATGAGAAATAGCAAGGGGAGGAAAACGTTAGTGGGTGTGATATATAGGCCTCCAAATAGTAATATGGAGGTGAGGGAAGGCATAAAAAGGGAAATTAGAGAAGCGTGCGATAAGAGCACAGCTGTCATCATGGGTGACTTTAATTTACATATTGATTGGACTACCCAAATTAGTAAAAATTCTGAGGAGGAGGAATTCCTGGAATGTTTTCGGGACGGTTATCTGGACCAATATGTCGAGGAGCCGACTCGAGATCAGGCCATTTTAGACTGGGTATTGTGCAATGAGAAGGGACTTATCAGCAATCTTCTTGTACGAGGCCCCTTGGGTCAGAGCGATCATAATATGATCGAGCTCTCAGTCGAGATGGAGAGTGAGGAAATTGAATCAGAGACTAAGGTCCAGAACTTAAATAAAGGGAATTACGAGGGTATGAGACGGGAATTGGGTAAGATTGATTGGGTGGTGTTTCTGGGGGGATTGACAGTGGATAGACAATGGCAAGCATTCAAAGATAGAATGGAAGAATTCCAGAACATGTTTATACCGGTTTGGCATAAAAATAAACCTAAAAAGGTGACTCAACCATGGATAACGAGGGAAATTAGGGACAGCATAAAATCAAAAAAAAGGGCATATCAACTGGCAAAAAAAAGCACCAGACCGGAAGATTGGGGGCAGTACAGGATACAGCAAAAGAGGACAAAGGGATTAATCAGGAAGGGGAAAATAGAATACGAAAGTAAACTTGCAGCAAACATAAAGACAGACTGCAAAAGCTTTTATCGGTATATCAGGAGGAAAAGACTGGTAAAATCTCAAGTCGGTCCCTTGCAGTCCGATTCGGGAGAATATATAATGGAGAATAAGGAAATGGCAGACCAATTAAACTCATACTTTGGTTCTGTATTCACAAAGGAGGACACAAATAACCTCCCAGGAATATCGGCAAACATAGGGACTAATGAGAGGGAGGAGCTGACAGAAATTAGTATCTCTAGGGATATGGTGTTGGGTAAGTTGAGGGGACTGAAGGCCGACAAATCCCCGGGGCCTGATAAACTACATCCTAGGGTACTTAAGGAGGTGGCCCTGGAGATAGCAGATGCTCTAAGGATCATCTTCCGGAACTCCATTGACTCGGGAACAGTACCCGTGGATTGGAGGGTAGCTAATGTTACCCCAATATTTAAAAAGGGGGGTAGAGAGAAAGCAGGGAATTATAGACCAGTAAGCCTTACATCGGTTGTGGGCAAAATGCTAGAGTCCATTATTAAGGATAAAATAGCGGAGCACTTGACAAATGGGGAAAGGATCGGACAGAGTCAACATGGATTTACAAAGGGTAAATCGTGTTTGACTAATCTGCTGGAATTTTTTGAGGAAGTAACTGGTAAAATAGATGGGGGAGAGCCAGTGGATGTGGTGTACCTTGACTTCCAGAAAGCCTTCGATAAGGTTCCACACAAAAGATTATCATGCAAAATTAAGGCTCATGGGATTGGGGGCAAAGTATTAACGTGGATAGAGAACTGGCTGGCGGATAGAAAACAGAGAGTTGGAATAAACGGCTCGTTTTCGGAGTGGCAGGCAGTGACCAGCGGGGTGCCGCAAGGATCTGTCCTGGGACCCCAGCTGTTCACAATATATATAAATGATCTGGATCAGGGAATTGGATGCAATATTTCCAAATTCGCTGACGACACTAAACTAGGAGGAGGGGTGGGCTCTGATGAGGATGTCAGGAGGCTACAGTGCGATTTGGACAGGTTGGGGGACTGGGCGGATACGTGGCAGATGCACTATAATGTGGATAAATGCGAGGTTATCCACTTTGGGGGTAAAAACAGGAGGGTGGATTATTATCTAAATGGCAATAGATTGGGAGATGGGGAAGTGCAGAGGGACCTGGGTGTTCTTGTGCACCAGTCACTGAAGGAGAGCATGCAGGTGCAACAGGCGATTAAGAAGGCAAATGGTATGTTGGCCTTCATATCAAGGGGGTTCGAGTATAGGAATAGGGATACCTTACTACAGCTGTACAAGGTGCTGGTGAGACCACATCTGGAGTATTGTGTACAGTTTTGGTCGCCCCATCTGCGGAAGGATGTTCTTGCCATGGAAAGAGTGCAGCGGCGATTCACCAGGCTGATACCTGGAATGGCGGGAATGACCTACGAGGAGAGATTGAATAGTTTGGGCTTGTACTCACTGGAGTTTAGAAGATTGAGAGGGGATCTCATCGAAACATATAAAATTATGGCAGGCCTGGACAGGCTGAATTCAGAGAGAATGTTTCCAATGGCAGGGGAGCACAGAACCAGGGGGCCACAGTCTAAAAATAGCGGGCAAATCATTTAAAACAGAGATGAGGAAGAATTTCTTCACTCAAAGAGTGGTGAGCCTGTGGAATTCCCTGCCACAGAGGGCTGTGAAGGCTAATTCAATAAATATTTTCAAGAGAGAATTGGATATATTTCTGAAGGCTAAGGGGATTAAGGGTTACGGAGAAAAGGCGGGGATGGGGTACTGAACTGATAAGATCAGCTATGATCTCAGACGAAGATCAGCCATGATCTCATTGAATGGCGGAGCAGGCTCGAAGGGCCGAATGGCCTACTCCTGTTCCTATCTCTATGTTTCTATGTTTGCCACTGTCCCACCAATGCGCTGAATGCCACCAGTCCTAACTCCCTCGCTGACGCCGTCTCCTCACTCTGAAGCTACTCTTGTGCATTCCTGCTTTCAGCTGGTGATGACCAGGACCCTGAAGCTGCCAGTGACAGCTCCTTCGAGCAGGAGGAGGAGGAGGAGGAGGAGGAGCAAGAGCAAGCCGGACCATCGGGGGAACACTCAGGTCCCGCAGGAGAGGACGAAATGATTGACACATCCTCACTGGACGAGTGCCTGGACCAACTGTCGCAGGGGAATGCAGCTTCTGGGACCAGTGGCGTCCAGCCACCCAGGAGCCGTGCGCATGGGCCGCGGCCTTCCCCCCAAAGGGGGGAAGGATCAGAGGGGAGTGCAGTTGATCGGGACACTCACCGCCACCAACGTGGCAAGGTTCCCCTAGTTCGGTCCCCTGCTCCCCAGCGGGAGAGTCGCGACTCCAGTCCGGACACCTTCACCTCGGAGGAGGCGCGGAAGCTGGACAAGATGGCTGAGGATTCGGACCGGCGCCACACGGAGCTCATGAGCGTGGTGGGGCGCATGCCTGAGGCCATCGAGTCGCTGGTGACCAGTGTGCGCGAGTTCGGGGCATGGCCGCATGCTCACTGATGCCGTCAAGACCTGGCGGGTGTGATGCGGGCGCACACCAGGACAACAGGGGCGCTCACTACTGCCACACGCGCTGTCTCAGGCAGGCATCGCCAGGGCAGCCGCCGCGCTGGAGCATCCCAGTGAGCCGCCCCTCGGCTGATTGTTGCGGATCCTGCAGTGCGGGCCCGGCCGAGTGCCAGCGCGCCACAGCACCAGCCAGCGCATCCCAGATGCCAGCTTGCCCATATTGCGCCATCCGTCGCCGCCACTCCCCCACTGGGGCGTCAAGGGCAAGCGGCTGGAGCTGATGTTGGCCAGGCTCAGGTGCGCCACTCAGCAGACGGCCCCTCGAGGCCCAAAGGCCGTGTAGGCCGCCCCCCAGCGGCATCTGGCGGAAGGACATCTGAGCCTCAGGCGCCTTCCCCCAGCCTCGCAGCAGCCACTGGGCAGAGCTTGCGAAGGAGAAGCAGGCCGGGCAGGGGAGGCAAAAGGCTGGACAAGGTCTCGCCCTCACGGGCCACTCAGTAGAGGGTGTGGCCAGCTTTCGTTTTATATGGCGGTGGCCATCTTTCTTTTGCCCATGGTTGTTTGGTTCGTGGGCTTATTTTTTGTGTTAAGGCCGAGGTTGAGGCCAGGTTTATACAAATGTGGAGTTACTCCTCCCCAGTTTGTGGGAGTGAGTCGTTTGTTGGGCTTTTTGTGGGGCCCGTTGATTGTTTTTGGGGATTCATGTGGGAAGGGGTTTTCATTTTTGTGTAATAAATAATTATCTTTATTCATACAGTCTCCATGGTTGTTCTTGTTAGTGTTTGGTGGCTTGCTTGAGGGCTTGCGGAGCGACTGCATTCATCTTCCCTCATGGCCACAAGGCATTCCCTGACAGGCCTTGGCCCTGGTCGCTCCCTCCTGGGAACGTACTCCTGCTCCTCCTCCTCCTCCTCCTGCTCCTCCTCCTGAGGTGCTGCTCCAATGTCAGGTGGCAGTGCCCGAGTCCTGCGGATAGCCAGGTTGTGTAGCATGCAGCAAACTACCACAAATTGGGAGACCCGGTCCGGCGAATACTGCAGTGCTCCTCCGGAGCGATCAAGGCAGCGGAACCGCTGCTTGAGGACCCCAATAGTTTGCTCGATGATGCTGCGGGTGGTTTGATGGCTCTCGTTGTAGGCCTCTTCAGCAGCGGTCCTGGGCGCGCGGAGCGGGGTCATGAGCCAGGTACACAAAGGATAGCCTTTGTCCCCGAGTAGCCATCCTCTTGGGGGAGGCTGTGCCTCGAACATGTCATGCACAGTACTCTGCCGCAGGATAAACGCATCGTGGCTGCTGCCTGGGAAGCTGGCATTGACAGCCATGATGCGCTGCTTGTGGTCACACACCAGCTGCACATTCAGAGAATGGTAGCCCTTCCTGTTGCGATACTGCTCGCCATGCTCCAGAGGGGCCCGCAAAGCCACATGCGTACAGTCAATGGCGCCCTGCACCAAGGGGAAGTCCCCGAGTCTTGCAAATCCCAAGGCGCGCTGATGCTGGCTCTGCAGGGCCATGGGGAAGGAGATGAATTGGCTTCTCCTTCTGAACAGTGCTTCGGTCACCTGGCGGATGCAGCGATGCGCGCCGTACTGGGAGATGTTTGCTATGTCCCCAGCAGCGGATTGGAAGGAGCCGGTGGCATAGAAGTTCAATGCCACCGTCACCTTCACTTCCACCGACAGAGACGTCCTGCACCTGAGCTTTGGACGCAGATCTCTGCGAAGCAGGTGGCAGATCTCTGCAACCACCTCCTTTCGGAATCGGAGCCTTCTAACACATCGCGCGTCACTCATGTTGAGGTAGGAGCGCTGCTGGCGGTATAGCCTGACTGGGTAAGGCCTACGTGGCCGACGCCTGTAGCCCCCTCTGCCTCTAGCCAGGGCTGCCCCTCTCACAATGCGTCTGCGAGCCCTATGGACATGGCGCTGCAGCTCCGCGTTGGCACCCCATGCAACCCCCATCAAATCCTGGCAAACAGTCAAATTTCCAAAAGGCCACTTGCAGCGCTCTGGCCTGAGTCCAAAAATACCTGAGCTGTTGCTGCTTGAAACCAGTTAGCTATCCTCCTTGTTGTGTGTCCAGAAATGCGTTGCACAAGAGTGTTTGCTGCAAAATGGCTGGGCTTTATACTGGAGGGTACGTCCCCTTTAATTTGCGCCCCCCGGGACCCGTGCTGGTTGTGTTGCGTTCCTTTTTTCAAACGCTCCGGCCGCCAGCCGCACAATGGGGCGGTCCGACTGAAGTTTGGAATCGGGGCGGCCAAAGGGCGTTGCACGAGGATGTGACGTCATTTTCTGCGCGCGCATCCGGGCGGGCGCTAAACTTTGCGCCGGCGCTAACGGCCAACTTAATTTGGGGCGAGGCGCAAACTGCGCTGCGCCCGGGCGCTACACGCATAGCGCCTGAAATTCACTTCTCTTAAGGCGCTAACTGCTGGCGCAAGCAACTGAAAATCCAGCCCTTAGTGTAATTACATGTCGGTTCTTTAATATACCTATATATTTTTAGAATTGTCTCACATAGTACTTCTGTATCAAACTCGTGAACTCAATCTCTGTACACTCTTTGGTGAGGAGTTGCAGAATTCTGGGGGAGTTTTCCGGACCCTCATAATATCCGGAACATTACAGTCTAGCTAAACTTATTAAAAGTGCTATCTGGAAGGCGGTAACATCTTCAGGCTGATTCTTTCCTTTAGGGAGAGATAGTCTGGACCTTTAGACCCAATTAAGCATCTTTAGGTTTCGGCTACCTCTAACTTTAGTTGAAAGTGAACGTCTGGGGAATATGCCTGATCTGGGGTAGCCCTAAAGGGGCTAGGACTAGTAATCCCTTCAGTTGGCACCCAACGTGCGTGTTAATGAGTTGATACAGAACCCTATACTTATATTTATATCTATATCCATCTTGTAGATTATTAAGTATAGAAGGAGTGTTTTACTGACAGTGGTACTAAGACCCAGATTTAAGTCGCTAGAGACGACAAGTCCCTGATCAGGCCTTGTAGAATTTAAATCAGAACTCCCTCAATATACCATTGAGGTCTAGAAATTTCTTATAAAGTTCATAATAAACCCTAACCGAGGTTAGGTCCTGACGAAATGGCAAACCCTGTCGGAATTGGCCAAGTCTTTTTATTAGGAAATTCAAACTATTGCTTTATTAGGGGAAATAATCCTATCCCTGTACCTCCACAAAACAAAGTGATAATTTTTGAAATAGAAAGCTTTGATACCGACGGAGCAGTTAGAACTCATTGATGCTGATCCCCAGAACCAGGGGATACAGAATATCCAGTGGGGTAATCAAACTAATACTCCAAATCCATAAAATTCCTTAATGATAAGGTGCACACCTGCACAATTGGGAGGCCTAATGAATGGTGCCCAACAAGGTGGTGGCAACCATGGCTGGATAGCAGGACCCGGAGCAGCCTATGCTCCTGGGGGGCCATAGATTCCATTTAAGGTGGCAAGCTCATGATGAAATAAATGACCAGAATCTTCAAGAAAGCTATAGACAGCTTAGAATCCATTATAATCTATGCCAACAGGCACTAGCTCAATCTTATCTAAATGCTGGAGGAGCAATGATTAATGGTCCAGTAAGCCAACCCCAGCAACCACACATTGCACCCCTAGGTCAAGTAAACCTGAGCTCTATCTACACAATGTGTGGTAAACCGGGAAACACCAGCCAGGAAAAAACCTGCTGGATTCTAACTAACCTTGATAAGTTGGAAGCCTGTTGCCAAAATTGGAATGCCCAACACCTGAGGCAACTACTACAAATGATATGTCCCAGAACTTCGGGTCTCCACGGGTGAGTACGCATGGGGTACTCACCCGTAGGCCCGATGGAAGTGCCGGTTTCCTGCATGCACTGCGCATGCGCGGGAAACCGGCACTTCCGTTCCTCTGAACAAAGAGGTTCAGAGGCTGAATGCGTGCACGGGGGAGGCTGCGTGTGCGCATCAAGCTTAGTTTTTTTTTTTTTACAGGTGTCTCCGGGAACGTAAGCCTGCAGAATTTAGAAATGTAAAAAGCAGGCATAAGGCCTGCTTTTTACAAGGTAAGTGGTGAATTAATTAATATTAAAAAAAAATTTCCACAGGTTTATTATTTTTAAATATTTTAAGCAAGGTAAGTTTATTTTTAGCCCCGTTAGAATATAAAATTATTATTTTCAAAATTTAAATTATTGTTTATAATAGTTATTTCATGTAATTTATAGTTTATTTTAAAAATGTGATTTAAAAAAAAAATTATTTGGCGGTTTAGTGCTATTTTGGGGCCGTAGTATTTATAAGTCTTGACCGCACTTCCTGTCAAACTTATGAATGGAGTATTCCCTGCTCTGATTGGCTGCCCATGGCCCACGTGATCCCAAGGGATGCATCAAACTAACTGCGCCCCTGGGATACGCAAGCACTGCGCGCCGGCAGCTGGACCAGGCCCCGGATCGGAATTCCATGGGGCCCTACAGCTCAACGGCCGGCGCGCAAGGTAAGTGCAGATCGGGGGCTTGCACCCGCGGGAAGAACCTGACCCGAATTTCTGGGCCATTAAGTTCAGACTTAATTCTCCCATTAAACCAGTGCAACAACTGGGTTCAAATATATGCCTATGTTCTCATGGCAACTCAGGGAGGACATGTAATGGGTTCCATCAAGGAAATACTCACCAATACAGCCACAACTAAAGGGCTGGTAGCTGCCTACAGATTAGGTGAAGTACTTACACAGGATAACTGGGACATTGTCCATGATTGCCTGGCCAATCAATACCAAAATACAGCCCTCAAACTTGCCTGTGAGGGTGCTCTAAACGATCATCGAGATAACCAACAAAGATGGGATAATGTCAATCGCATTATCCAATTAAATCATGACCTCTTAGGTCTACCCCAAACTAAACCTACAATGAGATCAGAAACCAGGGATAAAAAAACTGGAGAAGGTACCTTTGGTACTCAGAAACAAGGACTGTATAGACTCAAGTATCAAGTCCACCCCACCCAGACACAAAACCATGGCTCGGGACCCCCAAGAGGGTATTCCAGAAGGTTTACACCCCCAACTCACCCACAATACGAGAAAGATTTCTCCCCAGAAAGATGGGATAGATGAGGAGCGAGACCTCGAAAGGAAAGCGAAGGACAGTGGACTCCCTATGGCGACAGCTTTTACACTGGCCAAAACTATCAGAGGGTATTGGTGAGGCCACACCTGGAATACTGCGTGCAGTTTTGGTTTCCATATTTAAGAAAATATATACTTGCTCTCGAGGCGGTTCAGAGAAGGTTCACTCGGTTGATTCCAGAGATGAGGGAGTTGATGTATGAGGAAAGGTTGAGTAGGTTGGGACTCTACTCATTGGAGTTCAGAAGAATGAGAGGCGATCTTATCGAAACATATAAGATGGTGAGGGGGCTTGATCGGGTGGATGCGGTGAGGATGTTTCCACTGATGGGTGAGATTAGAACTAGGGGGCATAATCTTAAAATAAGGGGCTGTCCTTACAAAACTGAGATGAGGAGAAACTTCTTCACTCAGAGGGTGGTAAATCTATGGAATTTGCTACCCCAGAGAGCTGTGGAAGCTGCAACATTAAATAAATTAAAAATGGAGATAGACATTTTCCTAGCAGATAAGGGAATTAGGGGTTACGGGGAGAGGGCAGGGAAGTGGACGTGAGTCTAGGTTCAGATCAGCCATGATCCTATTGAATGGCGGAGCAGGCCCGAGGAGCCGTATGGCCTACTCCTGCTCCTATTTCTTATGTTCTTATGTAAGCCATGGAAGGGTACCGAGAAAACTGAAATGGGGATCAAAAAGATTCCCGGCAGAACCAACGTCCACCCCAACAGAAGGATCATCAAGATAATAAACGGTCCGACAAAACCCCTCAGGGATTTGGAAAACATGATACCCCCAAGAGGGAGGAACAAAAATCAGTTAAAATAATTAAAGACAAAGCAGCAAATGAAACTCAGGATCCTGAGGATGAACAATCCCAGGATTGGAGGCCTGGCACCCAGCCAGGGCCTTTTGAATTCCCCTATGCCCTGGCAACCTTGCCCACAAACACACAAGTGAAGGCCCTGTTTGATACAGGAGCTGATTACACTGTAATAGATCCTACAATTATAAAAACTAAATTTGGGGAGATTTGGGGAGCCCAATTTGTAAAAGACCATTAGGGGGATTCACAAAAGAAAAAAACAAAATAATTAATTTTTACAAAATACCTATTACTATATGTGGAATCATGGTGACCCTAGATGTAGGACTGGTACCACAATTGGCCTGTTCCCTTATTATAGGACAACCAGACATGAAACATTACCTTAAAATCTCAACCAGACCTGTAGAAGCATCCACAGACCAGGATGACAGGGTAAAATATGTTCGGACACAGCTTGATCGAACTTGCCTAGAAGGGGGAGGCAAAGACCGCCTCGAGCAACTCATTAATAGATACTACCCTTATCTACAACGCTATCCAAATCAATGTGGAAAGATAGACATCAAACCCCACCCACTTGATGCTGGCTGGCACAAACCTAAAAAACAGTGGCCTATTCAAGACCACAAAGGAAAAATATATCTCCTAACAATGCTCAAAGAACTAACAGAACAAGGTGTCTTAATCAAAATGGCATCTAGAACTAATTCACCATTGTTTCGTGTTGCTAAACCAGATGGGAGGTGGAGATTACTGGTCGATTATACAGCCTTAAATAAGGTAATGGCCCCACATACTGCACAACAGCAAAATTCCACAGCCCTTCTCTCTGGAATCACAAGGGAAAAATATAAATCTTGTATTGATCTAGCAAACGGATTCTGGTCACATCCAATCGAAAAAGCTGATTGGCCAAAAACAGCAATGACTGGACCCGATGGTTATCAGTACTGCTGGATCAGATTGCCCTAGGGATTTCAAAACAGTCCCGTTCTCTTTTCAGCCCACATCATTGATCTTTTAAAAGACCTACCTAACGTCAATTCTTATGTGGACGATATATATCTGTCACATGACAATCTCCAAGAGCACTTGAAAGCCATTGTTAGTGTCTTATCCAGACTTACAACTGCTGGGTACTTAATCAACATAAAAAAGAGTCAACTAGTTAGGGAAGAGGTAGATTTTCTGGGCCTGCGAATAACTGGAAATGGTAGAGGATTAACTCAATCCTATAAAGAAAAATTAGCCACCATTCAATATCCTAAAACTCTGAAAAATCTGCAAGCCAGTTTAGGACTCCTGAATTTTGCTCGATCCTTTACGTCAACCTTTGCTGAGCTCTCAGCACCCCTGTATGCTAGAGTGGGCGAAGCAGAAAAAGGACAATTCATATTTTCACCACACGATTACTCAAAATTGCAACAATTATGCCAAGAGGTACAAAAAGCCATAGACCTGGAACAGAGGGGCTTACAAGTTCCCCTCAATAGTCATCTCAGGTCATCACCTAAAGTGGCAGTTGCAGTTTTCTATAATGAAAAAAGCATAGTGCCCATTCAGTTCCATTCTTATAAC
This sequence comes from Somniosus microcephalus, assembly GCF_052327205.1. Lineage (NCBI taxonomy): Eukaryota > Metazoa > Chordata > Chondrichthyes > Squaliformes > Somniosidae > Somniosus > Somniosus microcephalus. The sequence continues at coordinate 162,236,127 of NC_140999.1, forward strand.
TTTTCCAATGTCGAAAGGAGGTACATTAAAAAAGAAAGGGTCATGACTATGGTAGTCCAATGCCTCATCAAGGCACGAACCCTTCAAGGGAAATACCTCATTACCATCTATACTGAGATTCCCGATTTAAGATCAGTATCGAGGATGGCCTCTGATGAAAAAAGAGCCACACAGATCCGATATGATAAATGGGCATCGTTCTTGAATGATCATACACTCATTTTTAAATTCCTCTCCCCAGAAATGGACTTAGAGCATCTCCCCATCATGGAGGATGATGATACGGAGGAGGGAATCAAACAAATACCTATGAGACCGCTTACAGAATACCATCAAGTTATTTACTGTGATGAATCGTCAATGACGATTAAAAAAGAGACAGCCCAACAATCCTCTGCTGGGATGGGGATAGTAGTCGGGACTTTTCGAGATTCCTATTCTTTTTATCCAGAAGAATTACTGTCTATACCCCTTGGCCATAAGAGAGTGCAATATGCTGAAGCCGCAGCATTACAGTATACTTTAGAAAAGGCAGACCCTATTAAACCCACACTAATCTGTACAGATAGTGACTACTGTAAAAGAGGATATAACCAAGATCTAGTTTTCTGGGAACAAACAAATTTTACCAATCATAAAGGTAAACATAAAACATAACTCATTGTGGGAAGACATTCTTCGTTCAATAATGGAGAAACAGAATTGTCAGGTGATTCATGTAAACGGGCATACCACTGGGACAGTACACTCAAAAGGAAACAGTCTTGCAGATGAACAAGCAAAATGTTCGGTCTGCATGACACCCCCTCGCGAGGGGCCTGCCAATATTAGTGTAATCACTAGGGCAGAACGGGCAGCTAATCAGGATGAGGAACTGATTCAGCTATTAGACCCAACAAAAGAGAATCCACCAGGATTTCCACCAAAGTACTTTTACTCAGATACCCCTACGGGTATTGTGCTAGTTAAGTTGCCCAAGGGAAACTGTGAAGTGCCCCCGAGACACAAATGAGAACAGCTTGTAAAAGAAGCTCATGAGGGCATAGGTCAAGCACATTGTGGTGCCAGAACAACATTCTGCAAATTGACTCCCTTATATTGGTGGCCAGGCATGCATAAGGCCTGTAAAACATACGTGGCAAATTGTGAGCCATGCTATTTAACCAATAAGTCATCACTAATTAAGCCACCACTATTGGCTCCTGTGAAAGCTGATGAGCCAATGGCAAAATTCTTTATTGACTTTATTGGACCACTTCCCCCATCTTTGGGATACAGACATGTTCTCATTTGTGTAGCTGGATGCAGTTCCTTCTGCTGGCTGGTCCCCACAAAATCTGTTTTGGAAAACGCACTCGCCAATGCTATTACTAACATAATTACTGTAGCTGGTGCACCCAAAATCTTACACTCCAATCAAGGCAGAGCCTTTGTATCCAAGGTCTTCAAAGACTACTGCGAACAAAGGGGGATTGGCTTAGAGCACAGCACGCCACGTCATCCGCAATCAGCGGGGCTGGTGGAATGTAAAAACCAGGAAGTAAAAAAGCTATTGGTCAAACTGTTGAGGATCAGGGGGAATAAGTGGACCACCATCATTTCGGAGGTGCAGCTATCACTTAATAATGTGCCCGCATCTGCATTAGGGACAGTGTCCCCTAAAACTCCATATTATCTGATGTATGGGCTTGAGATGCACACACCACTTACCCACAGTTCTTTTATTGCCTCTACACTCTCTGAGTCCTTGACCTGACAGTGACAGTTCGATTTAAAAAAAGAAGTAACAGAGGGGATTCATCAAATTGATCAGAGGATAAGGGAGGCAAATAGGCAGAAAAAATTGACAAAGTGTGGCAACCCCTAGTAGGAGAATGGGTACAGGAAAAGAAGTTCAAGCAAAAACCTGGTTTAAGACCGAAGTGGAAAAAACCTGTTCAAATACATTCTGTTATTAACGAAAGAACAGTTAAAATATATATTAATCAGCCGAATGGCAAGCATATTCTCACAACTGTCTCCATAGACAATCTCAAAAGATGTCCTGCAGGATACTGAACTGGAGGAACAATACAAGGTGCAGTCGTACACTGTCTTTCAAGACCCAGCTTGGAGCACAACACAAGCAATGGATGCAATCGAATTATTGACGCCGGTCAGTCAGACGGTGTCGCTGACTCCTCCACATGATGCTTGGCAACGCCTCAGGAATTGGATTCGCAAAAAGCAACAACTGAAACAAGGAAAGATCAACGAGTTACTTCAATGAAGGAGGAAGACACCGCAGATGAAGAAGGAATCAACTGAGCACCTGGCAAGGCCTTTACGAAAACAAGACTCTGTCCACATGATGGATCGAAGGAACAGTGTGTCAAGCTTCGGCCACTTCCAAATGATGTCTCCTTGACTTGTATGAATAACTCACCTCTACGGAACATACATCTGCCAATTGGACATTCTAAGTACATGTTGTTTTGCTAATTGCATGACAATATATCTATTATCCTTTTCAAATGTGTTCAATTTAAAATAAGCCAAAACATTGTCCTAGGATGACTTAAAAAGAATTTTCATGTAGCACATGATTGTGAATCTTGTGAAATTAATGTGCTATTGTAACCTTATTAGTAACATTGACCAAACTTTGTCTAGATGCTCCAGTTCATTTTTTGGTCAAGAGGGGGGTGTGAAGGAATAAGCAATATACCTATTCAGAAAAATACACCATCCTATGAAAGAATTTTGACTTTATTAAAACATGACAAACTGGGCTTGAAAAATCTAAAAGCCTCAACAATGGAAAAGCTGTAAACAGCATAGAGGATATTGAGATAAGGTAAGTTGTTGACACTGAATCAATAGCCTTACTGAAGCAGAAGGTTAGAGGTTCCAGAAAGTCTGATGCCTTGGAAAGAACACAATGGTATATCCAGTTAAAGGTCTGAAAATTCAGTAGGGTTAGCGCCCCATTTGAGGCGCTAGAGGGCCTAGCGCCGGAGTTATGGCTGGTTTGTAAATTCAGTGGGGCCCTGCCATCGGCGTTAGACCGGTTGCGCTGCGCCGGCACCGATGACGTCATCGGTGTGCGCAGCGTCCCGGTTGCCGTGGTGACGGGCCCCAATGCCGAAATTGAGTTGCGGCCGCCTCGCCCGTGGCAGCCGCAACTAACGATGTTTCAGCAGAGTCCTACGCGAGTTAGCGCCGGCGCATTAAGGTCGCGCGGCGGCCGGCCGCTTTCCCGCCGGCCGCCTGCCCGCACCTCCCTCCCCGGACTCCTCCACCCCCCCCCGCGGAACAGATGCGTCTGGCCTGCGAGCCCGGCAGTTCTCCGAGGTGCCGGGCTCATTTTTTTCAAGATTTCAACGGCCAGCGGGCGGGTGCAGGCAGCTCCTCCTTAACTGAAGGAGGAGGCCTGCACTTCCCCAGCCTGCCGCACCGCATCGGGTGCCGCAGCGCCGGAATTGCGCCGCAATGCGGCAGTCAGCGCCCATTTCGAGGCGCTGGCACCCTCCTGTAGCGCCGGCAGCCGTTTGGGCGCGGCGCTACTGAATTTTTGGCGCGCGCAGGGGGACTTAGCGCCGGCGCTAAATTTCCGGCGCTAAAGCCCTGGCGCGGCGCCAACTGAATTTCTAGGCCATAGTGTCTTAAACCAACACTTTGGAAAGAAACACAGAAAATTAAAGAAACATATGCCTTCGTAAAAATGACATCAAATGAAACACGGGAGACACGAACCAGTGTTACAACTAGTTGAGGTAACTAAGAAGACAATGGTGCATCAGGTTGAGGTGTTTTTAATTTACACATTGTAAAAAGATACAAACAGAAGACTTTGGTAAGAATGACATCAAATAGATGCACCAGCCATCACATTGTTTTTATGATAAGCTTCGAACACCTAAAGGTAGAGACACGATTCTTGATGTTACAAGCTGAACTGATGGTAAAAATAGCAGGGGTCAGCAGAAAAATGACTAGAGATAATGAGCTTACATCAGCAGAAAACTTCAAAGGAAATACCACTGCAAAAAGGCAATAAAATTGGACTTTCAAATGGGAAGACAGATTCGCTTGAAGGGGCAAAGCAATTCTCGGCTTCAGAGGCAAGCTCTGTAAGTCTACAACTCTTTGAGTCTCGGGGATCAAAAAGGTGCTGTATTTGATTTCGGTGGATATCCTGGAATAAATTAAGAACTGTAAAAATGTAACGAAGCTAAGATTTGAGAATAAGGATCTCTGATAATATGATTGTAAAAGCTTTTTGTATTTGGAACTGTTAATGTCATGATTGAAACGCCTATTGTAATTACATGTCGGTTCTTTAATAAATCTATATATTTTTAGAAAAAGAGAAACTACTGCAGATGCTGGAAACCTGAAATAAAAACAGAAAATGCTGGAGAAACTCAGCAGGTCAGGCAGCATCTGTGGAGAGAGAAACAGAGTTAACGTTTCAGGTGGATGACCTTTCATTAGTATTGGAAAAAAGCAGGAAATGGAACAGATTTTTATGCAAGTGAAGAGGCTGGGAAAAGAGGGAGGGGATGAAAGAACAAACGGGAAAGTTTGTGATAGGATGGAAGGTGGGAGAGATTTCACCTTTCACCCCACCAGCCTCCACATTCAATGGATCATCCTCTGCCATTTCCGCCACCTCCAGCATGATCCCACCACCAAACGCACCTTCCCCTGACCTCCCCTTTCAGCATTCCATAGGGACCAATCCCTCCGCGACATCCTTGTCCACTCCGCTATCACTCCCAACACCCCTTCCCCTTCGCCAGGCACAGGAGATGCAACACATGCCCTTATACTTCCCCCCTTCCCACTGTCCAATGCCCCAAACACCCGTTCCAGGTGAAACAGCGATTTACTTGTACTTCTTGCAATTTAGTATACTGTATTCACTGCTCACGATGTGGTCTCCTCTACATTGGGGAGACCAAACGCAGATCGGAGGTGTTCCGCAAAGCGGTCACCCATTCAGTCTGCAAGGGGGACCCCGAGCTTCCGGTCACCTGTCATTTTAATTCACCGCTCCACTCCCACTCAGACCTCACCGTCCTCGGCCTCTTGCATTGTTCCACGGAAGCTCAGCGTAAGCTCGAGGAACAGTACCTCATCTTTCAATTAGGCACTTTACAGCCTTCCGGACTCAACACAGAGTTCAACCTTTTCAGATCATAACCTCAGCCACGTTCATATATATATATATACTAGCTGGAGTGCCCGGCGGTGCCGAGTCTTTTTTGAGGGCATGTTGTTGTTGGAAGAGAGAGAGAGAGCGACTGGGGGGAAGAGAGAGAGTGACTGGGGGGAAGAGAGAGAGCGACTGGGGGGAAGAGAGAGAGCGACTGGGGGGAAGAGAGAGAGTGACTGGGGAAGAGGGAAAGTGACTGGGGGGAAGAGAGAGAGCGACTGGGGGGAAGTGAGAGAGCGACTGGGGGGAAGTGAGAGAGCGACTGGGGGGAAGTGAGAGAGCGACTGGGGGGAAGTGAGAGAGCGACTGGGGGGAAGAGAGAGTGCGACGGGGGGAAGAGAGAGAGAGAGAGAGGCGGGGAGAGAGAGAGCGACGGGGGAAGAGAGAGAGTGACGGGGGGAAGAGAGAGCGCGACTGGGGGGAAGAGAGAGAGCGACTGGGGGGAAGAGAGAGAGCGACTGGGGGGAAGAGAGAGAGCGACTGGGGGGAAGAGAGGGCGACTGGGGGAAGAGACAGAGCGACTGGTGGGAAGAGAGAGAGCGACTGGGGGGAAGAGAGAGCGACTGGGGGGAAGAGAAAGCGACTGGGGGGAAGTGAGAGAGTGACTGGGGGGAAGAGAAAGAGTGACTGGGGGGAAGAGAGAGAGTGACTGGGGGGAAGAGAGAGCGACTGCGGGGAAGAGACAGAGCGACTTGGGGGAAGAGAGAGAGCGACGGGGGGAAGAGGGAGAGCGGCTTGAGGGAAGAGAGAGAGCGACTGGGGGGAAGAGAGAGAGCGACTGGGGGAAGAGAGAGAGCGACTGGGGGAAGAGAGAGAGCGACTGGGGGGAAGAGAGAGAGCGACTGGGGGGAAGAGAGAGAGCGACTGGGGGGAAGAGAGAGAGCGACTGGGGGGAAGAGAAAGAGTGACTGGGGGGAAGAGAGAGAGCGACTGGGGGGAAGAGAGAGAGCGACTGGGGGGAAGAGAGAGAGCGACTGGGGGGAAGAGAAAGAGTGACTGGGGGGAAGAGAGAGAGTGACTGGGGGGAAGAGAGAGCGACTGCGGGGAAGAGACAGAGCGACTTGGGGGAAGAGAGAGAGCGACGGGGGGAAGAGAGAGAGCGACGGGGGGAAGAGGGAGAGCGGCTTGAGGGAAGAGAGAGAGCGACTGGGGGGAAGAGAGAGAGCGACTGGGGGAAGAGAGAGAGCGACTGGGGGGAAGAGAGAGAGCGACTGGGGGGAAGAGAGAGAGCGACTGGGGGGAAGAGAGAGAGCGACTGGGGGAAGAGAGAGAGCGACTGGGGGGAAGAGAGAGAGCGACTGGGGGGGAAGAGAGAGAGCGACTGGGGGGAAGAGAGAGAGCGACTGGGGGAAGAGAGAGAGCGACTGGGGCGAAGAGAGAGAGCGACTGGGAGGAAGAGAGAGAGCGACTGGGAGGAAGAGAGAGAGCGACTGGGAGGAAGAGAGAGAGCGACTGGGAGGAAGAGAGAGAGCGACTGGGAGGAAGAGAGAGAGCGACTGGGAGGAAGAGAGAGAGCGACTGGGAGGAAGAGAGAGAGCGACTGGGAGGAAGAGAGAGAGCGACTGGGAGGAAGAGAGAAAGCGACTGGGAGGAAGAGAGAAAGCGACTGGGGGGAAGAGAGCGACTGGGGGAAAGAGAGAGAGCGACTGGGGGGAAGAGAGAGAGCGACTGGGGGTAGAGAGAGAGCGACGGGGGGAAGAGAGTGAGCGACGGGGGGATGAGAGAGAGCGACTGGTGGGAAGCAAGAGCGACTGGGGGGAAGAGAGAGAGAGAGAGAGAGACGGGGGAGAGAGAGAGCGACTGCGGGGAAGAGAGCGACTGGGGGGAAGAGAGAGAGCGACTGGGGGGAAGAGAGAGAGCGCCTGGGGGGAAGAGAAAGAGCGGCTGGGTGGAAGAGAGAGAGCGACTGGGGGGAAGAGAGAGAGCGACTTGCGGTAGAGAGAGAGCGACTGGGGGGAAGAGAGAGAGCGACGGGGGGAAGAGAGAGCGACGGGGGGAAGAGAGAGAGAGCGATTGGGGGGAAAGAGAGAGAGCGACTGGGGGGAGGAGAGAGAACGACTGAGGGGAAGAGAGATTGACTGGGGGGAAGTGAGAGAGCGACTGGGGGGAAGAGACAGAGCGCCTGGGGGGAAGAGAAAGAGCGGCTGGGGGGTAGATAGAGAGCGACTGGGGGGAAGAGAGAGAGCGGCTGGGAGGAAGAGAGAGAGCATCTGGGGGGAAGAGAGAGAGCTACTGGGGAAGAGAGAGAGCGACTGGGGGGAAGAGAGAGAGCGACTGGGGTGCAAAGAGAGAGCGACTGGGGGGGAAGAGAGAGAGCGACTGGGGGGGAAGAGAGAGAGCGACTGGGGGGAAGAGAGAGAGCGACTGGGGGGAAGAAAGAGCGACTGGGGGGAAGAGAGAGAGAGTGAGAGACGGGGGAGAGAGAGAGCGACTGCGGGGAATAGAGAGAGCGACTGGGGGGAAGAGAGAGAGCGACTTGAGGGAACAGAGAGAGCGACTGGGGGGAAGAGAGAGAGTGGCTTGAGGGAAGAGAGAGAGCGACTGGGGGGAAGAGCGAGAGCGACTGGGGAAGAGAGAGCGCGACTGGGGGTAAGAGAGAGAGCGGCTGGGGGGAAGAGAGAGAGCGGTGTGATGAAATATGCCATTCATCAGGCACTCTGTATTCTCTGTGTTTGATTGTGCCTGTGACTGTGACAAGCAGCGGAGTTTAGTTTCAGTTTCATTTCCTTACCTGTATTGTATTGTGTGTAGGGCTCCGCCCATACCTGGCCCCTACTTAAGCAGGCCCCAGCGTGTCTCACAGGCAGTACAGCAGATCCCTGGATGAGAGACACTTCTCCACTGTGTATTACTTTCTGAGTTAATAAAAGCCTTGCTTTGCTCCGTTAACGTTGAGTCTCGGATTCATTGAGGCACATCAATTTTATTAACTCAATTTTCAACGCAATGGATCAACTCTTGAAACCCGAACGTTTGGATTTGGACCCACATGCGTCAGACGCTTCGGCACGATTCGGACACTGGTTTAAGTGTATGGAATTCTTCCTGGACAATTCCGCAGCCATCACAGACGCTACGGACGCTGAAAGTATGAAACTCGGAATCCTGCGGAATTGGGTAAGCCACCGGGTTTACCCCCTCATCCAAGACGCCGACACGTACCCAGCCGCCTGCGACATCCTAAAGGCGCACTACCAGCAGCCTACGAACGAGGTGTACGCTAGGCATCTGCTCGCTACTCGCACACAGCGACCTGGGGAATCGCTGGATGAGTTCCTAGTCACCCTGAAAACGCTTGGCAAAGACTGCAAGTGCCAAGATGTAAAAGCCGCAGTGTACACTGATGAGCTTGTTCGTGATGCCTTTATCACAGGCCTCAGCTCCACTTACATCCGGCAGAGACTACTGGAAAAAACGGGATTGGACCTGAAACAGGCTGTGGACACAGCGCGATCCCTGGATGTGGCCCAGAGAAACTCGGACGTCTACTCTTCAGCCCGTGCCGCCCACGCCGCCACGTGTGCACCAAGGGCGCCGCCATCTTGGAAGGCATCTTCCCCGCCCGGCAGCCCGACACCGTCGGGGCCCCGCTCTCCCCCCAGAAGCCCTATGACAGCCGCGACGCGTCGAGGCCCCAACTGCTACTTCTGCGGGCAGCCGAAGCACACCAGAAACCTGTGCCCGGCGAAAGGCACCACCTGCTTTAAGTGCGGTAAGAAGGGGCACTTCGGGAAGGTGTGCAGAGGGAACCCCGCTGGAAAACCCGCCACCGCCGCGTGTGCGCCGTGGGAGCGGCCATCTTGGACGCCATCTTGCCCGACCTCGTGGGGTCCGCCATCTTGTGAGCAGACAGCGTGGACGCCATCTTGTCTCGATCAGGGCCCTACAGTGGCATCGGTCACAGTGGACCAGACCAGACCGCACCCGCTATCCAAATCAATGGTGGACATCGAGGTAAACGGGTGCGGGGTTAAATGTTTAATTGACAGTGGAAGCACGGAGAGTTTTATCCACCCTGAACTAGCACAACAACTCTCTCTAACGGTGGTCCCTGCTCGGGGCACCATCTCTATGGCTGATAAAACCCAGACATCGACCATTATGGGTTACTGTGCGGTACAATTGTCCGTTAACGGAACTGTATACGATAATTTTAAATTACTAATCATGAAGAGTCTCTGTGCGAGCGTGATCTTGGGCCTGGATTTCCAGTGCCACCACCAAAGCATCATGCTCAATTACGGTGGGTCCCAGCCGCCCCTCACAGTGTGCGGTCTGGCTACCCTGAAGGTAAAGCCACCTTCGCTATTCGCGAACCTTACTCCCAACTGCCGGCCAATAGCGACCAAAAGCAGGAGGTACAGCTGGGAGGACAGGCGGTTTATCGCAACCGAGGTGGACAGGCTGCTGAGGGAGCGCATTATTGAACGCAGCAACAGCCCGTGGTGCGCCCAAGTGGTGGTGGTGAGGGGTAGCGAGAAGAAACGGATGGTGATCGACTATAGCCAAACGATCAACATTTACACCCAACTAGACGCCTACCCGCTACCCCGCATATCAGAAATGGTGAACCAAATTGCCCAATACCGGGTGTTCTCCACCATCGACCTCAAGTCAGCGTACCACCAGCTTCCTATCAGACCAGAGGACCGCCCGTACACCGCCTTCGAGGCGAACGGACACCTATACCAATTCCTCAGAGTCCCCTTTGGGGTGACGAATGGGGTCTCGGTCTTCCAGAGGGAGATGGACCGCATGGTCGATGACCACCACTTGCAGGCAACCTTCCCCTACCTCGACAACGTCACCATCTGCGGTCACAACCAGCAGGATCACGACTCAAACCTCGAGAGGTTCCTGAAAACCGCACAAAAACTCAACCTCACTTACAACGAGGACAAGTGCGTTTTCAACACCACGCGCCTCTGCATACTAGGCAGCGTGGTGGAGAATGGGGAAATCGGACCAGACCCCGACCGACTGCGCCCCCTATGGGAGCTGCCCCTGCCCAACACGCCCAAAGCCCTGAAAAGGTGCCTGGGGTTATTTTCTTATTAAGCCCAATGGGTCCCCAACTACGCCGACAAAGCCCGCCCCCTCTTGAAAGCATCCTCTTTTCCGCTCTCTGCTGAGGCCCACGCCGCCTTCAAAAGCATTAAGCGGGATATTGAGCGGGCCATGCTACAGGCAGTGGACGAGAACACTCCCTTTCAAGTGGAAAGTGACGCGTCTGACTTTGCCTTGGCGGCCACCCTCAACCAGGCGGGGTGGCCCGTAGCTTTCTTCTCGAGGACCCTCCAAGGGCCCGAAATCAGACACTCCTCCGTGGAAAAGGAGGCCCAAGCCATCGTGGAGGCAGTGCACCACTGGCGCCACTATCTAGCCGGCAAACGCTTCACCCTACTTACCGACCAGCGGTCGGTAGCGTTTATGTTTAATAATAAACAGAAGGGGAAGATTAAAAATGATAAGATTCTCAGGTGGCGGATCGAGCTCTCCACCTTCGAGTATGACATCATTTACCGGCCAGGGGCCCTTAACGAATCCCCCGATGCCCTCTCACGAGGGATGTGTGCCAGCGCCACCGGGGATCGGCTACAGACCCTCCACAACGACCTCTGCCACCCAGGGGTCACACGGCTGTTCCACTTCATAAAGTCCCGCAACTTACCCTACTCGATTGAGGAAGTTCAGTCTCTGACCAGGAACTGCCGCACTTGCGCTGAGTGCAAGCCTCGGTTCTACCGCCCAGATAGAGCCCACTTAATCAAAGCTACACGGACCTTTGAGCGGCTCAGCTTAGATTTCAAGGGCCCCCTCCCATCAGTCGACCGCAATGTCTACTTCCTGAACATTGTGGATGAATACTCCCGTTTCCCATTCGCCTTCCCCTGCCCAGACATGACCAGCGCCACGGTCATTAAATGCCTCAACAGCCTGTTCTGCCTGTTCGGTATGCCGAGCTACATCCATACGGATAGGGGGGCGTCCTTCATGAGTGAAGAGCTACGCCAGTACATGCTGTCCAGGGGGATCGCCACGAGCCGTACCACCAGCTACAGCCCCCAGGGTAACGGCCAGGTGGAGCGAGAGAACGGGACAGTATGGAAAGCAGTCACTCTAGCTCTAAGGACCAAGGGCCTCCCTATCTCCCGCTGGCAGGAAGTCCTCCCAGATGTGCTCCATTCGATATGGTCGCTATTGTGTACTGCCACTAATGCCACGCCTCATGAACGAATGTTTGTCTTTCCCCGGAAATCCACCTCAGGCGTATCCATGCCATCATGGCTCTCCACCCCAAGTCCGGTATTTGTACGAAGGCATGTGAGGGGCCACAAGACGGACCCTCTCGTGGAGTCAGTGCACCTACTCCACGCCAACCCCCAATACGCGTATGTCCGGCACGCCGACGGAAGGGAGGACACCGTGTCCATAAAAGACGTCGCCCCAGCCGGTAACGACAACAACCACGACAACAACAGCAACAACGATCACAGCAACTCTTACCCACCCACTATCGTTTCATCACCCCCGGAAGAACATCGACCAACGGTGCCCCACCAACTACCCCTTCAACAACCCTGGCGGCGCCACCGGCAGAGACCCAGGAGGCCACCGGGGACACCCAGCCGACACCCGCAGCACCACAACAGCTACGTCGGTCACAGAGGACTATCAAACCCCTGAACAGACTAAATCTGTAGAGGGGGTGAATGTGATGAAATATGCCATTCATCAGGCACTCTGTATTCTCTGTGTTTGATTGTGCCTGTGACTGTGACAAGCACGGGAGTTTAGTTTCAGTTTCATTTCCTTACCTGTATTGTATTGTGCGTAGGACTCCGCCCATACCTGGCCACTACTTAAGCAGGCCCCAGCGTGTCTCACAGGCAGTACAGCAGATCTCTGGATGAGAGACACTTCTCCACTGTGTATTACTTTCTGAGTTAATAAATGCCTTGCTTGGCTCCGTTAACGTTGAGTCTCGGATTCATTGAGGCACATCAAGCGGCTGGGGGCAGAGAGAGAGCGACTGGGGGGAAGAGAGAGAGCGACTGGGGGGAAGAGAGAGAGCGACAGGGGGGAAGAGAGAGAGCGACAGGGGGGAAGAGAGAGAGCGACAGGGGGGAAGAGAGAGAGCGACTGGGGGGAAGAGAGAGAGCGACTGGGGGGCAGAGAGAGAGCGACTGGGGGGCAGAGAGAGAGCGACTGGGGGGCAGAGAGAGAGCGACTGGGGGGAAGAGAGAGAGCGACTGGGGGGAAGAGAGAGAGCGACTGGGGGGAAGAGAGAGAGCGACTGGGGGGAAGAGAGAGAGAGGGACACGGGGGGAGAGAGAGAGCGACTGGGAGGAAGAGAGAGAGCGACTGGGGGGAAGAGAGAGAGCGACTGGGGGGAAGAGAGAGAGCGACTGGGGGGAAGAGAGAGAGCGACTGGGGGGAAGAGAGAGAGCGACTGGGGGGAAGAGAGAGAGCGACTGGGGGAAGAGAGAGAGCGACTGGGGGGAAGAGAGAGAGCGACTGGGGGGAAGAGAGAGAGCGACTGGGGGTAAGAGAGAGCGCGACTGGGGGGAAGAGAGAGCGCGACTGGGGGGAAGAGAGAGAGCGACTGGGGGGAAGAGAGAGAGCGACTGGGGGGAAGAGAGAGAGCGACTGGGGGGAAGAGAGAGAGCGACTGGGGGGAAGAGAGAGAGAGAGAGAGACGGGGGAGAGAGAGAGCGACTGGGGGGGAAGAGAGAGAGCGACTGGGGGGAAGAGAGAGAGCGACTGGGGGGAAGAGAGAGAGCGACTGGGGGGAAGAGAGAGAGCAACTGGGGGGAAGTGAGAGAGCGACTGGGGGGGAAGAGAGAGAGCGACTGGGGGGTAGAGAGAGCGCGACTGGGGGGGAAGAGAGAGAGCGACTGGGGAGAAGAGAGAGAGCGACTGGGGGAAGAGAGAGAGTGACTGGGGGGAAGAGAGAGAGCGACTGGGAAGAGAGAGAGAGAGAGAAGGGGGGAGAAAGAGAGCGACTGGGGGGAAGAGCGAGAGCGACTGGGGGGAAGAGAGAGTGCGACTGGGGGGAAGAGAGAGCGACTGGGGGGAAGAGAGGGAGCGACTCGGGAGAAGAGAGAGAGGGACTGGGGGGAAGAGAGACAGAGAGACGGGCGGAGAGAGAGAGCGACTGGGGGGAAGAGAGAGAGCGACGGGGGGAAGAGAGAGAGAGCGACTGGGGGGAAGAGAGAGAGCGACTGGGGGGAGAGAGAGAGCGACTGGGGGGAAGAGAGAGAGCGACTAGGGGGAAGAGAGAGAGCGACTGGGGGGAAGAGAGAGCGCGACTGGGGGAAGAGAGAGAGCGACTGGGGGAAGAGAGAGAGCGACTGGGGGAAGAGAGAGAGCGACTGGGGGAAGAGAGAGAGCGACTGGGGGAATGAGAGAGAGCGACTGGGGGGAAGAGAGAGAGCGACTGGGTGGAAGAGAGAGAGCGACTGGGGGAAGAGAGAGAGCGACTAGGGGGAAGAGAGAGAGCGACTGTGGGGAAGAGAGAGAGAGAGACTGGGGGGAGAAGAGTGAGAGAGAGAGACTGGGGGAGAGAGAGTGAGACTGGAGGAGAGAGAGAGAGAGACTGGGGGGAGAGAGAGAGAGAGAGACTGGGGGGAGAGAGAGAGAGAGAGACTGGGGGAGAGAGAGAGAGAGAGAGACTGGGAGAGAGAGAGAGAGAGACTGTGGGAGAGAGGGAGAGAGAGACTGGGGGGAGAGAGGGAGAGAGAGACTGGGGGGAGAGAGAGAGGGGGGAGAGAGAGAGGCGGGAGAGAGGGAGAGAGGGGGGAGAGAGAGAGCGAGAGAGAGAGGGGGGGAGAGAGAGAGAGCGAGAGGGCAGACAGAGAGGGGGAGGGTAGGGGGCAGAGAGAGGAGGGGGGGAGGTAGGGAGGGGGGGCAGGGGTTAGGGAGGGAGGAGGGGAGGGAGGGAGGGAGGTGGAGGGGGGTGCAGAGAGAGGGGGAGAGAGAGGGGGAGAGAGAGGGGAAGGGAGGGGGCAGAGAGAGAGGGGGCGGGGACAGAGGGGGAGGGAGGGGGCAGAGGGAGAGGGGGAGAGAGGGGGCAGAGAGAGAGTGGGAGAGAGAGAGGGGGAGGGAGGGGGCAGAGAGAGAGGGGGAGAGATAGAGGGAGGGGCAGCGGGGAGAGAGAGGGGGAGAGAGAGAGGGTGAGGCGGGGGGAGAGAGAGGGGCAGAGGGGAGGGGGAGGGGGGAGGGGCGAGGTGGGAGAGGGGGGAGGGGGGAAGAGGGGAGGGGGGGTGAGGGAGAGAGGAGTGAGGGGGAGAGGGGGGTTGGGGGAGGGAGGGGGAGAGGGAGGGGGGAGGGGGGAGAAGGGAGGGTGGCAGGAGAGAGAGACAAAGGAAAGGAGAGAGGGTGAGTGGCCCACGACCGCAAATGGAGCCAAGCCCCCGGAATGGGCGTGAGCTGGCTTGAGGCTGTGAGAGACGGCCGTGCCGGTTGCTGGGGTAACCCTTCCCCCCCCTCCGAGCCCCGCCCCCCGCCCTCCCAAGCCCCACTCTCCGCCCTCACGAGCCCCGCCCTCCCGAGCCGGCTTCAAGACCGCCGATTGCGGCTGGGTCTGCGCTGGAGCCAAGCCCTGGGAACGGGCGTGAGCCGGCTTGAGGCTGTGAGGGCCGGGCCCGGTTGCTGGGGTAACCCTTTCCCCCCTTCCCACCCTCCCGAGCCCCGCCCCCCGCCCGAGCCGGCTTGAAGTCCACCGATTCGCTCGTGCTCCGGGCCGACGTTGACATGTGCGCTGACTCCCACCCCACCCGCCTTTACTAAGATGGCAGTGATGGCTATGCTCACCTCAGTCCCGCGCCGCCAGCCTTTAGAAAGATGGCGGCGATCGCGGGCTGCTTGTTGAGCGGGACAGAAGGTGCGTAGCTCGGGCGTGGCTGGGCAACAGAGGCCCAGGCTTCGAGGCCTGCCTGCAAAAATGGTGAAAGGTAAGGAAATTATAGTGTTGAGAAAAGATTTACAAATTAATTAACTTTTTAAAAAAACAATTTGTGCTTTAAAAGCAACTTTTTTTTTTGCTGGATATCTAGATTTGAAAAGAAACACGCAGAAAGTGGGAAAAAGAAATGAAGAGTTTGGAATCAAGATGGCGGCCACTCACCTCAACTCAGAAGCATTAGGCCCGCCCACACACAGGTCACTGAACTGTAGGATTGGTCAATCGTCACATCACTCGACTCTAGGATGTCCCACCCGCACACGCAATGAACCCGCCCCCGTGACGCAGCAATTGGTCGACCGCCGGGTCGCTCGACTGTACGATTGGTCAACCTTCACGTCACTCGATGCTAATGAATGGATAATGAACGGAATTTTGAAAGTTTTTTGGATACCGTCGGCACAATTTTTGTCCGACCAAAAAGTAAATACACCTATGAGAGTCCCCTAATGATAAGCTTTCTTTTGATATAACATATGTGTAGGTACGGTCAAGCCCCCTTCGCCGATATTGAGTTGCATCGCCCTAAGAGGTTGCTGCTGCGCTAAAACAGGTGATGCACGACTATCATTAGGCGCTAAGCTGGCAGCCCGGGGCACTAACACCGGAAGTTGGGCGTAGGGCAGGTGCGGTGAGCTGCTGATTGCCGGCAGACACTCTGGCTCCGGTGAGCTCTTCAAGGGGGAGGGTGGATTTGGTTTTTTGAAAGGCCGCGACCAGTGTATTTGTGGTGTGTTTCTTTTTTCCTCCTCCTCCTCCTCCTCCTCCACCAAACGGCTGCCTTGTCTACTGCAGGAGTGCCCTTTAATTTGCGCTCCCCGCGGCCCACATCGGCTGAGCACCGTTCGAATCAACAGTCGCTAGGGCCGCCAGGCGCACAATGGGCCGGCACAACTGAAGATCCGGTTGGGGGCGCACAAAGGGCGTTGCACGAGGAAATGATGTCATGATCTGCGCGTGCAAAGACTTTGCGCCGGCGCTAAATGTCTACTAAAGTTGGGGCGAGGCGCAGATCGCGCTGCGCCTGGGCGCTGAGCGCCACATCTACTCCTCCTAAGGTGCTAACGGCTGGCGCAGCCAACTGAATTTCTAGCCCATACTGTTTTATATATAGATTTTTTTTTTTATCCACACTCTTTTTTTCTTCTCTCCACACGGCAGCTGTCTTTCATTCTGCCAGCACAATTTACACTTCATCTAGAGCCATCCTTTGTTTCTTAACCTGTTCCATTACCATCTTCTTTTGCCTTGAATATCTCTTAATGTCTCTTCATCTCTCCCGCCTTCCATCCTATCACAGACCTTCCCTTTTGTTCTTTCATCCCCTCCCCCTTTCCCAGCCTCTTCACTTGCTTAAAAATTTGTTCCATTTCCTGCTTTTTTCCAGTTCTGACGAAAGGTCATCGACCTGAAACGTTAACTCTGTTTCTCTCTCCACAGATGCTGCCTGACCTGCTGAGTTTCTCCAGCAGTTTCTGTTTTTATATTATATATTTTTAGAATTGTCTCACATAGTACTTCTGTATCAAACTCGTGAACTCAATCTCTGTACACTCTTTGGTGAGGAGTTGCAGAATTCTGGGGGAGTTTTCCAGACCCTCATAATATCCGGAAGGTTATAGTCTAGCTAAGCTTATTAAAAGTGCTATCTGGAGGATGGTATCTTCAGGCTGTTCCTTTCCTTTAGGGAGAGATAGTCTGGACCTTTAGAATTTTGCTACCTCTAACTTTAGTTGAAAGTGAACGTCTGGGGAATATGCCTGATCCAGGGTAGCCCTAAAGGGGCTAGGACTAGAAATAATCCCTTCAGATACACAAGTCAAGATAAACCAATTCCAAAAGGAAAATTTATATAATTGCTACCACAAACTATCGCTTTCCAAAAGCTGGTCAGGAGGAGTTGGATGAAAAACAGACAACTTTAAATAGTCATCTCAGTTGTAAGTATTGTAAATTATGAATAGTTCTCTATTGTATTTTGCCTAGATTTCTGCTTCTGTAACTACATATGATCAGTAGTTTAGCCTGTACACAGTGGTCTACTATTATGAATATTTTCCACCATCCGTTTAATGTAATGGCCTTCCTACGTACTTTCCAGTAAGCAATCTACCATGATTGATGTTAATTGTTAGTCTTTGGCTATGTTAATATCAGTACAGCAGAAAGTAAAAATGTAGGATTCAGTTTGTGAACTATAAGCAGAGGCGGAATCTGCTTATGGAAACTGCAGTCAAGCCATTTACACATGAAAAGATTTTGAAAATATCAACATAGTTACAGATATGTGAGAATAAAAGAAGAAACATCTATGAAATGAACTGGTGAGTAGCCAACTCTGTAAATGATGATGCCACTATCTGTGTGGTGGTTTGAGTGGCAGTATGAAGGCATATATTGTGCATGACTTCATTTACATAAATTGGCAGAAGAGAAACACTTCAGTTGATTCATATGGATGTAAACTTTAAGCCTTGGGGATGGATTTAGCAAACGGTGTATGTTACAGAAATATAAAGGCACTATTCTGGGATTCTGCTCCTGGCACCTAGTGTTGCAAAATGACTGAAAAATGGCGAGAGCTGCGACTCAGAAGCACTGACCTCCATTCCCAATTCTCTGATCTTCAGCCAAAGCATGGAATATTTACGCTATAGACTTATTACAGGTAATATGTCTAATAATAGGCAAATCACATGAGTTTATGTTAAGATTCACTGCAACAGATGGACTAATGCAATACAAACATAAACACGGAGCTATGAAATATTGTGGAATTTCTGGCATTCTAAGGGTTAAAATAGTGAGTGATTTTACTTATGGATGAAGGGACAGGAAATGGGATTCAATTGAAATAACTTCTGCATCACATTTGAATTCTAACTCTCTTACACCCTATTATAAAGCCAGCTGGTGGATCTTCAAGCTGCACTGCGCATAATTACTCACTACATTTGCACACCACTCTCACACTGGAATTATGTTAAATGCAATTCTTTATCAGGATTAACATTAGCATTGGTGCTGATACTAAAGTGATCTAACAGGAAGATCCTATTCAACCAGGCAATATGATGTGGTGGAGCCCAGCACTGTTTTGTGCGCCCAGAGAGGCATTTCTGCTCCTCTCGGCCCCATAGAAATAAACACAAACTTATCAGTTGGCTACCCATCGGCTGGAGCGCCAGCTGATTTTGGCTGGGGTATGCGCAGTGCAGCACACGCTCTGCCTAGTTCGCTCCTAAAATGGCAAACGGGGTCCTATGTTCGTCATAGGACCCCAGTTTGCATTTCAAATGCCTGACTCAGGTGGGTGGTCTGGTCGCCCAGTGGGAGGCCGGGGGTAAGATTGCGGTGGGAATGGGGCGGTGAGTCATTCCCCACCATCTTTGGGGTCCTACCGTCCTGTTTCCGCAGGGCAGGAAGCCTCAATATGTATCCCATGGAGTACGATTATATTACTTGATAGCAATGTCCCCCGTAAGCTGCACGGCCTCCTGCACAGTCTGCCTCCCCCAGTGTGCGGCCCATTCAAATTTTTGCGCGTGTGCGGTATCTACAATGTAAAAGCCGGTGAGCGGCCTGCGCGGGACCTTGAAGATGACTGCGCGGACACACCATTTAGTGGGAACATTGCTTGGTAGTACTTAAAATGGCTTGTTCTTTACGAGAAAGCAAAACCCTGTCATAGAGTACACTAGCTGGTGTCTTAGTTCTTCTTTATTGAGTCACTGCATCAACGCCTGCGCAATGGTAAATTATGGCAGGGCTCTTCTCAATTTCACTGCATTACAGACCCTGGTAGTGGTTGTTCTGCTGCCTGGGCTATTTTCAGCAGAATGTTTGTACAATTAAATGCATCAAGACTCTTGGATCATCTTTATCATATACAGTGCGACACAAGGCCTGATTTGCGAATATGTGTCGCCAACAGTTGAGGCTCCCTGTTAACAGTGCGAACTCAGAGCTGGGATATGCAGTGTGGTTATAACGTCTAGAAAAGCATTTGCAGATTCCTTTATGGTATGTTATTTTAGAACACATTTCTATATTATAAGTACAATTTTACCTTCAATATATAGAATTTCACCTAGATAATTGTAACTAAGACTTGAAGGCTTGATAGGACCAATTGATAAATACATAAGCAGATTAATTATTTATTTGCACCCTGAACCTTGTGTGGACAGATGTTCACTGTTTATTGTATGCAGATCTTATTTTTATTTTTAATGCTGGCCCGGGAAAAGTAACAACTCATTATAGCTCACAAACATGAAAAACAATTATTTGTTAATTGTCGCAGAATTTAGATTTTTCTACTGCAGACTGCCAGAGGAAAACACATTTTAGACACAATCATTCCTCTTCACCCAGCTGGCTGTGCAAAATTATACTTAATTTTTTCCCCTACAAATTACTGCTCTAATTTTCTGCCCTTAACTCTACTCTCCCAATGGGTAGTAATTCAATTGGTTGCCTGGTTCAATGGGCAGTGACAGTCTTCCAGTAACTTAACTAAGTTGCAATTGTAAAACTGTAGAATAACTGCTGACAGATTACTAGCTACCCAAGGATTATAGCAATCAAGCTCGTCATGCCCTCACCAAATGTTTATACAGGCAAACGTCCAGCAGACATCACTAGTCAATGCTGAGTTAGTCAGTGGAAGCCTGGCTGAAATGATTTCACTTCCTAGCCCAGAAATACAAAGCCAACTGTAGCACTCCCGCTACCATCTCAGGTGAAAGCAGCTAACTCGCTCCAGACCAGGGATCAAAACTGATCCTTCCTAATGTGTCTGACTCTGTACCTCTCCACACAATGCATTGATGTTAAAAACGTAGGGCTATTTTCACTGGAATAGGGAAAGTTAAAGGGAGATCTACAGAGGTTTTTAAAATTACAAACACTTTTGAGAAGATAAATAATGAAAGGTTGTTTCCACTGGTTAACAGAATGGTAACAAGGGGGCATAGACTGATGATTATCACTAGAAGAATAAAGGGCGATGTTAAAATATAAAGCTCAAATGCCTTCCAGCTAGTCGTTGTCGTACGTGTCTTCACACTGTTCCCTTTGGGGAACTGTATGAAGTGGTGGAAGGATTTCTGGCCGCGTCTAGTGAAGTTGTTTAAAACAATTATTGAGGATTAGTTTGCATTTGGTGGCTTAATTTACTATTGACACTGAACAAGCATGCAATAAAAATAGAATGTAGTATTCTAATACAGGATGATAACTAAACACACTAAGACAGGCTTTCTGCACTAAGTGTGGAGGCAGCGGTATTGTAGTGCAAGTGGTGTGAGGCTGCTCCTGCCCACGTCATGCAGTATCACACACTGCCGCCCCTAACAAATAACAAATCTTCCATGATCAGGCCCCATCACACATTCACAGCGAGCAACAGCTTCTGATTTGCCCGAAGAAATGGGGCTTCAATCAGGGATGGGAAACTCCGCACTCTGCGGGCATTTAAAGGAGAATGCAGTTTTGTTGACGAAAGGTTTTGCAACACTTGCCGTGTGCTGCAAGTAGCGTGTCCAAACACTACAGTTTCCTAATGCATCGCTGGAGCTGCTGCTGGTAGAAATGGACCACAGAGAGTTGTCCTGTTTGGTGCTCTAATGCACCTCCCTAAGAGGGAAGTGTGATGAAATATGCCATTCATCAGGCACTGTATTCCCTGTGTTTAGTTTAGTTTCAGTTTCATTTCCTTACCTGTATTGTATTGTGTGTAGGGCTCCGCCCATACCTGGCCCCTACTTAAGCAAGCCCCAGCGTGTCTCACAGCAGTACAGCAGATCTCTGGATGAGAGACACTTCTCCAATGTGTATTACTTTCTGAGTTAATAAAAGCCTTGCTTTGCTCCATTAACGTTGAGTCTCGGATTCATTGAGGCACATCAGGAAGTCCTGGGAGGAGGTGACACAAAAGGATAATGCTATGCTCACCATCCAGGAGACCTGGCTCCAAATGCATAAAAGGTTTGCAGTGCTGATAAGATCAGTCAAGATAAGGCTACCCACCAATAACTTACATCAAATATAATGCATATACATGTACTCAGATCCATGATATTCAACAGGATAGGTATTTGGGTGCACTTTTACTTGCTCTTGACATTTATAACATCTACGCACTACTCCTCTGCTTGCAGTACAAGGTGGCACGTAACAGAAGGAAGCTGATATGCATGGGAGGAGAACACTGCAACATCAGGCCCATGAATTCCATTGAAGAAGCCAACACCAAAAATGATTGGCATGGAATGCATAGAGGGAGTGGGGTGGGTGAAGCTGAAGACATCCACTAATCTTAAGGCCTGTACCATCCTTCTCATGCTCTTTTTTCTCCCCTATCCAATTGCTGGCTGCCCCCCTGGAATGCACTCAGGCACACAATGTCACACAGTGTATTGTCATGTAAGTAACATTTGAAGGGGTGCCTGTAGCCAACATTCTAACATATTTTTCTCTTTTTTTTAAATAAGTGCCCTTGAAGAACCAGACAATAATCCTAGTGGCCTCCAAGAATCCAGCACTTCAAACACTTGGGTTCACTCACTCCATACTAAGCAAGCACAAGCACAGTTACATTCATCCTGGGAGATTTACATAGTCTACTTAAACATAGGATGAGCTATAGAGCATGAGTGAGCAGGAGCAGCTGGCAGTGACAGTGGAGAAGCAGGAATGTGTTGGCAAGGGGAACAGCTTGCATTCTTCTCAGCTGCTGAGCCCAGGGATTTGTACCTTATGGCCAGTATATGAAAAATTTTGCTATCTAAGCACCATTGTTTCATGCAAATATTTGAGAGTGTATCAACCACTCTTCGGATCTGGCAGCGACTGTGGAGGTGTCCACTACCACCATTTCTGCAATCGTGCATGACCCTTAACAGAACTGATGCATATTCTGTTATCTTTTCGTGAAATGAAGCAGCTTAACAATTTGTATCAGGCTTTGTCTGACCAGCTGTTTTCTCCAACCATCTTCAAAAAGGTTGGAGAGACATGTAGGGTCAAAAGCGAATGAGCAAACCCCTAAATGTAAGATGCTCAGACCGCTTATGGCAGTGACTAATACCAGTGTATCTAAGAGAATATCTAACACAAGACAAGGTAATAATCTCTGGATTGTTACCTGAGCCACGCACAAATTGGCATAGGGACAAACAGATTAGAGGTTTAAATGCGTGGCTCAAAGTGTGGTTTGGTAGGAAGGGGTTTCAGTTCATGGGGCACTGGGGAAAGAGGGACCTGTTCTGTTGGGACGGGCCCCACTTAAACCGGGCTGGGACCAGTGTCCTGGCGAACTGAATAACTAGAACAGTAGACAGGGCTTTAAATTAATGAAGCGGTGGTGGTGGGAGGTTTCAGGAAAGGGCAAATTTAAAAGCTGCGAGAGAAATATCAAGGCTTTAGAGCAAAGTAGAGTTTTGGGTATGTTGGATTGCAAAAATAGGCCTGTGAAGCAAAGCCTGAATCCTCTGGTCTTTAAATATATTAACCAAAGCTGTAGGGAGGGCTGTAGTACTAGAAATTATATTCAAGGGATGTTTAGCTTCACGTATTAGGAAATATATATAAAACGTACATGTAGCATTTAGGTAGCTACAAAGCATGATGGGATACTTGTCCATCCTATTAACCCTTTTTAACTAAGTACTGTAGAAATAGCGGACCACAGCATATTTACTAGACTCTTAGCCTCCGTCTTTGTTGTTATCAGTGTTACAGAAGCAGTGTTTAATGCAGCTGGCTTTCTGAGAGATAAGGGAAACTGAACTTCATAGGGAGTCGGCCATTTCTATCTCTGCCTCAAACACCTTATCTTCCTTTGTAATGTCTGCTCGCAACCAAAAGCTGACATTGTTTATTATCTCAAGAATTAAGCGACCTTGCTCACAGAAGCTAGATGTCTAGAAGCTAGGTGTTATGCTGTATGTCAGAACACTTCAGGACGGCTCCCGACATTGAATGACTAATCACCCAACCAATAAGAGAGTAACTGTAGTGACGTTGTCTGTATGTGTACACCCACTTTTGTAACCAGTGGACGTCGCTTATTTAAAGTTATATAAAATGCTTGTATGCTGTATTTCTTTAGAGAGACAGGTGCGAGTCTGAGGTGGCTCCTTCCTCTCCCTTGTGCACAAGGCTTTCCAGCTGTTTTCTAATAAACTTTAACTTTGTCAGCAGTTCCGTCTCTCTGTCTGGTTTTACTCCAAAATTTGTATCTAACAGGTAAAAATAAGCAGAGTGGGTCAGGAAGGGACAGAGAGACTAACAAAGGTAATAAAGCATCAGTGACTAAGGTGACATCAGGGAAAAATAGAAATAAGTCAAAGCTAAAGGCACTATATCTGAATGCATGAAGCATTCACAACAAAATAGATGAATTAATAGCACAGTTAGAAATTAACAGGTTTGATCTAATAGCCATTAAAGCGACATGGTTGCAAGGTGGCCAAGGTCGGGAACTAAATATTCCAGGATACTTAACTTTTAGAAGAGATAGGCAAAATGGAAAATGAGGAGGGGTAGCCCTGATAATAAAGGATGGGATAAAGACAGTAGAGAGAAATGATCTTAGCTCAGAAAATCAAGAAGTAGAATCAGTTTGGGTGGAGCTAAGAAACAGCAAGGGGCAGAAAACATTGGTGGGAGTTGTTTATAGGCCCCCAAACAGTAGTTGTAATGTAGGGCAGAGTATAAATCAGGAAATTAGAGGCGTATGTAACAAAGGTAATACAGTAATCATGGGGGACTTTAATCTAAATATAGACTGGACAAACCAAATTTGCAGTAATAGTGTGGAGGATGAATTCATGGAATGTATGCAAGATAGTTTTCTAAATCAGTATGTTGAGGAACCAACTAGGGAACAGGCTATTTCAGATCTAGTATTGTGCAACAAGAAAGGGTTAATTAATAACCTTGTAGTAAAGGGGCCTTTAGGGAAGAGTGACCATAATATGATAGAATTTTATATTGAGTTTGAAAGTGATTTCGTTAAATCCGAAACTAGGGTCTTAAATCTAAACAAAGCAAGCTGCATAGGTATGAGGGGCGAGTTGGCTGCAGTAGATTGGGAAACTACATTACAAGGTATGATGGTAGACAAGCAATGGCTAGCATTTAAATAATTAATACATAATTTACAACAAATATACATTCCTTTAAGGCACAAAAACCCCACAGGAAAAATGGTCCAACCGTGGCTAACAAGAGAAGTTAAAGATAGTATTAGATCAAAGGAAGAGGCTTATAATGTTGCCAAAAGGAATAGTAAGCCTGAGGATTGGGAGGATTTTAGAATTCAGCAATGGAGGACCAAGAAATTGATAAAGAAAGGGAAAATAGAATATGAGAGTCAGCTAGCGAGAGGCATAAAACAGATTGTAAAAGCTTCTATAGGTATGTAAAAAGGTAAAGATTAGCGAAAGTAAACGTGGGTCCCTTACCGGCTGAGACAGAAGAAGTTATATTGGAAAATAAGGAAATGGCAGAGAACTTAAACAAATACTTTTTGTATCTGCCTTCAAGGAAGAAGATGCAAAAAACTTCCCAGAAATAGTGGAAAACCAAAGCTCCAGCGAGAATGAGGAACTGAAAGAAATTAGTATTACAGGTAGTAGAAAAATAGTATTGGAGAAATTAATGGGACTGAAAGCTGATAAATCCCCTGGACCTGATGGCTTACATCCTATGGTTTTGAAAGAGGTGGCTATAGAGATAGTGGATGCATTGGTTGTAATTTTCCAAAATTCCATAGATCCTGGAATGGTTCCTGCAGACTGGAAGGTAGCAAATGTAACCACACTATTTAAGAAAGGAGGGAGAGCGAAAACGGGGAACTACAGACCAGTTAGCCTGATATCATTAGTAGGGAAAATGTTGAATCTATTATTAAGGACCGTGGTAACTTAGAAAATAATAATAGGATTGGGCAGAGTCAACACAGATTTATGAAAGGGAAATCGTGTTTGACAAATCTGTTAGGGTTTTTTGAGGTTCTAACTAGCAGAATAGATAAGGGGGCTGTGGTGCATTTGGATTTTTAGAAGGCATTGGATAAGGTGCCACACAAGAGGTTATTAAACAAAATTAGGGCTCATGGGATTGGGGGTAATATATTAGCATGGATTGAGGATTGGTTAATGGACAGAAAACAGAGAGTATGAATAAACAGAGTAATTTTCAGGTTGGGAGGCTGTAACTAGTGGGGTACCGCAAGGATCAGTGCTTGGGCCTCAGCTATTCACAATCTACATCAATGATTTGGATGAGGGGACCAAATGTAATAATCCAAGTTTGCTGATGATACAAAGCTGGGTGGGAATGTAAGTTGTGAGGAGGATGCAAGGAGGCTTCAGTGGGATATAGACAGTTTAAGTGAGTGGGCAAGAACATGGTAAATGGTATATAATGTGGAGAAATGTGAAGTTATCCACTTTGGTAGGAAAAATAGAAAAGCAGAATATTTTTTAAATGGTGAGAGATTGGGAAATGTTGGTGTTCAGAGGGACCTGGGTGTCCTTGTACACAAATGACTGCAAGCAATTAGGAAAGCAAATGCTATTTTGGCCTTTATTACAAGAGGATTTGAGTATAAGAGTAAAGATGTCTTATTGCAATTATATCAGACCCTGATGAGACCACACCTGGAGTATTGTGTACAGTTTTGGTCTCCTTACCTAAGGAAGGAAATACTTGTCACAGAGGGAGTGGAACAAAGATTCATCAGACTGGTCCCTGGGATGGGGGAATCATCCTATGAGGAGTGATTAAGTAGACTACGCCTACATTCTCTAGAGTTTAGAAGAATGAGAGGTGATCTCATTGAAACATTCAAAATTCTTACAGGGCTTGACAGGGTCGACGCAGGGAGGATGTTTCCCCTGGTTGGGGAGTCTAGACTCAGGAGTCACAGTCTCAGAATAAGGGTCGGCCATTTAGGACTGAGATGAGGAGAAATTTCTTCACTCAGCGGGTGGTGAAGCTTTGGAATTCTCTACTCCAGAGGGCTGTGAATGCTCAGTCGTTGAGTATATTCAAGACAGAGATCAATAGATTCTTGAATATTAAGGGAATTAAGGGATATGGGGATAGTGCAGGAAAGTGGAGATGGGGTAGAAGATCAGCCATGATCTTATTGAATGGCAGAGCAGGCTTGAGGGGCCAAATGGCCTACTCCTGCTCCTTTTTCTTATGTTCTTATGTTAAGACACAAATTTGTACCAGAAGTTAATGACAATACCTGTACTGAAAATTCAGCAAAATCTATTGCAAGACACTTTTCATTATTACCAAGCAAAAACTTCAGGAGTGTATGCTGCCTATTCTTAGCCTTTCTCACATTACAACAGTGACTGCACTCCAAAAAGTACTTCATTGACTGTAAAGTGCTTTGAGACGTCCGGTGGTCATGAAAGGTGCTATAGAAATGTAAGTCTTTCTTTTCTTTCTTTTTTCTTTTCATATATTTTAATTATTTCATGGGAATGAGTAAATGCAAGGTGTAAATGTTAGTCTTTTGGCTCCAGTGTGAAATCATTTTATTTAGATAAATAATTGAGATGAATAATTTCCCAGCGAAATCACTATAATTAACTGAGTGACTGTAGCTGCACATTTGTTCAGTTTTTCTGTTCTGCTTGATTCACTGAGAGTTGCTGACAGTTATGTCTGGGTGATGTGATAGCTAGGTAATAATAAGTGGAGTCTATTGTATGACTGTTGGAGAACTGGAAAAACTTGGAGACAGCCACATAGGAATCATAACTGTAAAATATATTAAGATGACTATCATTTACTGTTGTGAATCTATTTTCTGGATCATCTCTGTAAGATCTCAATACAACGCCTGTAATTTATAGATAAGATTATCCTCCCTTTGGTGGGAGACAGCTAAGTGGATTGCTTTGAAATTGAGATGGCTCCAAGGTGACACTCGGCAGTGGAAGTATGAAAACAAGTCAATCTTTTGTGGTTGACTTGGTAACTCGACACCTGAACTAAGCAGATTTGCAGAACTCAAGGGCACTATTGCTGATTCACCAGCCAGCCTGGCTCATTAAGGGGAGGTGGAGGATAGACTTGTCACTGGGGGCTGGGATTCTGCCATTCAAATCCAGATAACCTTGCAAGTCAATACCCTCAAACAGCTAGCTAGCCAAGCAATGGAAAGCTTACCAGTATTCTGTACTGATAAACTAGACACAGTTCTAGCTAGTACGCCATGCGCACTTGAGGGTGCTTAAATGTCGTCTCTGCCAACCTGCAGCTAAGTTCTCTGAACTTAGGTAAGTGGGGTGCTTCTGTATGGGGAGAGAGTGTGCACTGCATACTGGAACAATAGACACTCTTCCTGTGCGGATTCCTCAGTAGCTTGGTCTAGCTACGATTAAAAATGGAGATGAGCTTCTGTGTGTGGGAGACACCCAGCTGACCTAAACGAAAATAGATTATGATCTCAACTTCTCAGACCATAGTAGTTCATAGACCTGGTTCAATATTTTGTTAATTTAAAAAAGACTGTTTAAATCAGATAAGTTTTTTTGTAACTAGATTAAATAATTGGGAAAGGATTTTTTTCATCTGTCAGTTGATAGCATTCTTACCTTTGAGTCAGAAAGCTGCCACTCCAGGATTTGAACATATAGGCCCAGAAATTCGGCTCTCCCCGGGTGAGTACACATGGGGTACTCACCCGTAGGCCGAATGGAATTGCCGGTTTCCTGCATGCACTGCGCATGCGCGGGAAACCGGCACTTCCGATCCTCTGAACGAAGAGGTTCAGAGGTCGAACGCGCACGCAGGGGAGGCTGCGCATGCGCTTTGAACTTAGGTTTTTTTTGCAGGTTTTCCCGGGAGGGTAAGCCTGCAGGATTTACACATTTAAAAAGCAGGCGTAAGGCCTGCTTTTTGCAAGGTAAGTGGTCAATTAATTAAAATTAAAACATTTTTTCCACAGGTTTATTATTTTTAAATACTTTAAAGCAAGGTAAGTTTATTTTTAGCCCCGTTATAATATAAAATTATTTTTTTCAAAAATTTAAATTTTTATTTAAAATAATTATTTAATGTAATTTATAGTTTCTTTAAAAAGTGTGATTTAAAAAATAATTTATTTGAAGGTTTACTGCTATTTTGGGCCTGTAGTATTTATAAGTTTTGACAGGTCTACCTGTCAATCTTATGAATGGGCTTTTCCCTCCTCCAATTGGCTGCCCATGGCTAACGTGATCCCAGGGGACGCATCGCACTAACTACGCCCCTGGGACACGCAAGCACAGCGCGCCGGCAGCTGGGCCAGGCCCCGGAGCGGAATTCCACGGGGCCCTAGAGCTCAACTGCCGGCGCGCAAGGTAAGTGCAGGTCGGGGGCTTACACCCACAGGAAGCCCCCGACCCGAATTTCTGGGCCATAATCTAGCTGACACTTCTGTGCATGACTGAGGTTCTGCTCCAGTTTTTTGAATGAGATGTTATATTAAGGATCTGTCTGTCTATTCAGGTGGACATAAAACATTCTATTGCACTTTTTGAAGAAGAGCAGAGAGCTCTAGTCTCGCAACCAACAAAATTAATTAATTAGTCAGTCATCCCATTCGTTGGTTGTGGGGACTTGCCGTGGAAAATGGCTGCCCTGGTTACTTTATAACAATGAGTCAATGATGCGAAAGGTGCTATTTAACTGGAAGTGTGTCCTTTTTTTCCTTCATGTTCAGTAGGATGAAAGGTGCACCAGTGTTTCAAAATGACATTAAAAGATGACAGTTATATTTTTGGTATCTCCCATAACATTGCACATGGGGAATTAAGACAAAATCCAGCCTTCAGATGGAATTGGGTTACATGGAAGCACATAATGGGGCCAGGATGTGCAGATGTAATTAAGTCTCCATTTTAAAGTCATAAATTCTGACCTTATTTTCAATAACACTTTGACTTTTTTAATTATTATTTATACGTTAGTAGCAAGATTTGTGGTAATTTTGAAAGCAGAGAAGTAGAGATGACTGTCATACGTGTGTAGTGTATGTACCATTAAGAGAGAACTACTTTTACAGCTCCTGTATACTGTAGTACCGGCAGTGACCACACCTGTATATAAGCCTTGAGCATGCCTCTGTACCCCAGTCTTGAGACTACCCTACTCCAGTAAATACCTGTTGATTGTTAAGTTACAGCATCCGTGTGGTTATTGAAAAACATCATACTCTCAGAATCACGGATCTAACAGTGGCGACGAGTGTCGATTTGAATCTACCTGCAACTCTGCATTTCCCTTCGAGGATTCGCTCCGGGAGGGCGGTGCAAGAAAGTTGAGGCCAGAAGCACGGGCGTCGACCATGAGCAACCGCCCAGTCGTCCGGCAGAGAGTGAACATCGCAGGGGAGGCTGTGGAGAGCCGGGCTTGGTTCCCCAAACACGACGATCAACAATAGACTGACGACAGGTACAGCGCAGACCCTTCCCGGACAGCAGCGGCTGGAGCCGACCGACGGCGGAGAGAAAGCCGAGCAGCGTCGACGGGTTAAGACAGAGGGTGAAGCGCACAGGGCGCAGCCGGGGGTTGAAAGCCGAGCAGCGTCGAGGAAAAACAAAATGGAGAGAGAGAGGGTAAAGCAGCAGCCGGGTTCAGGACCGAGCGGCGGAAACGGGAAAGGCGCACAAAAAAAAAGAGAAAGCGCAGAGCTCAGCCAGGGCTCAAGGGCTGAACAGTGTCCGCGGGGAGAAGAAGGAAGAGCGCAGGAGACGCAATTGAGCCGCGGAGAAGGAGGAAGAGCGCGGGAGACGCCATTTTTAGAAGCCGCAGCGGAGAAGAAGGTCGAGCGCGGGAAGGAAGCAAAACGCGGGAGACGCCATTTTGTGCCAGCGGAGAAGAAGGGGAAGCGCGGGAGATGCCATTTTTGACAGTTAAATCACACCCAGGGATGCCGAAGAGTGGCAGTATCTCTACGTTCGACAATGAAGTCGAAGATTGGGCGACATATGTGGAACGTATTGCGGTGTACTGCAGGGCGAATGAAGTGCCAGATGCTAGGAAAGCACTGGTTTTGTTAAATTCCATGGGTGCAAAAACTTATGGGTTACTGCAAAACCTAATAACCCCAGAGAAGCCTGTGAACAAGATTTTCGAAAGCATAGTAGAAATCCTACAGGACCACTTAAACCCCACACCGCTGCTGATAGCAGAACGATTTAAGTTCCATAAAAGGAACCAACACAAAGACGAAAGCAATGCTGAGTACCTAACGGAACTGCGCAAGCTATCGAAACACTGCCAGTTTGGAGCGGGACTAGCAGATACGTTAAGGGACAAGTTTGTGTGTGGGCTGCAAAGTGAAGGAACCCAGAAACGGCTTCTATCAGAAAAGGATCTTACGCTGGACAAGGCTTTCAGTATGGCAGTATCACACGAAGCAGCCGCAAGGGGCGCTGCAGAGATACAACGGAGACCGCAAGAATATGGCACCAATGAAATGTCCTATGGGACAGGGAAGTGCTATCGCTGCGGCAGAACAACACACGACCAGAAGGATTGTTGGTTCAAGGACCAAGTGTACAGACAGTGTGGAAAAGCAGGACACATAGCAAGAGTCTGCAGGTCTGGGGAGAAAACCAACAGTAAGAAATCTCCACAGGAGAAGTACAAAAAGGTACACAAGGTGATGGACAGTAGTTCAGATGAACAGAAAAGTGACACAGACTCCGGAAGCAAGGAGCTGGGTTGTCTGAAACTACATAAGGTAACCAAAATGGAGGATCACCAGACTATCTGGGTTACACTCAAGATAGACGGAGTCCAAGTGAAAATGGAACTGGACACAGGATCAGCCCTAACAGTCATAAACCAAAGGGACTACAAGCGGCTATTTTCACATATACCCTTGAAAGCTACAGAGATTGTCTTGAAGATGTACACGGGGCAAAAAGTCTACCCCAAAGGAAAAATAAGGGTGAAAGTGATATATAAAGGCCAGGAAATACCTAAAATGGACATATATGTATTGTCAGATGGTGGACCACCACTACTAGGACGTGAATGGGTCCGGAAGATACAATTAGATTGGCATTCCATACAGGCACTGAAGGTTGAGGCCAAAAAGGATGATGACGTCACACCTGGATGACTGTCAAAAATGCTAACTGACGCAAAAGAAGTGTTCCAGGAGTGACTCGGAACACTAAAAGGCATAACAGCAACGATTAAAATAGAGGAAAATGCAAGCCCAAAGTTTCTTAAGGCCAGATCAGTGCCTTATGCAATCAGACCAGCTGTCGAAGCAAAGCTGGAAGGGTTGGAACGTTCAGGAGTACTGTCCAAAGTAGACTGGAGCGAGTGGGCTACACCCATCGTTCCTGTAATGAAGAGGACGTTGAGTAATACGCCTGGGGAACCAAAGAAGGTCCGCATCTGTGGTGATTTTAAGGTGACAGTGAACCCAGTCCTTCACACGGTACAATATCCGCTTCCACGAATTGAGGATATTTTCGCCTCGCTATCTGGAGGTAAACGCTTCACCAAAATTCATCTAGCCCAGGCGTACTTGCAAATGGAGGTAGAAGAAGCCTCGAAACAATACCTTATGATTAACACTCATAAAGGTCTCTATCAATACAACCGGCTGGTGTTCGGGGTAGCATCGGCTCCGGCTATTTGGCAAAGGGTGATGGATCAAGTCCTGCAAGGGATTCCAGGGACCCAGTGTTATTTGGACGACATCCTGGTCACGGGCGAAAATGACAGTGATCACTTCGCCAACTTGGAGAAGGTACTCACCAGATTAAAGGAATATGGGCTACGAGCTAATCGCCACAAGTGCGAGTTTTTCCAGAAGCAGATCTCGTATTGTGGCCACGTCATCGATGAAGAGGGGTTACATAAGTCCCCTGAAAAGATTGAGGCAGTAGTCAAGGCTCCAGCACCGGAAAATGTGTCACAACTGAGGTCGTTCCTCGGGCTGGTAAATTACTACCATAAGTTCTTACCAAATTTGTCCACGGTATTACACCCACTGAACACCCTACTGCAAACAGGGGTACCATGGAAGTGGAATGACGAACGTAGACGAGCTTTCCAGAAGTGTAAAGAATTGATCACATCAAAAGAGGTGTTGGCCCATTTCAACCCAGCACTACCAATTCGTTTGGCATGTGATGCATCACCCTATGGTATTGGAGCGGTGCTGTCGCACAAATTCCCAGACTGGTTGGAGAGGCCAGTAGCCTTTGCGTCTCGATCACTAACCTCAGCCAAGCGCAACTACGCCCAGATTGACAGGGAGGCCCTCAGCCTAGTATGGGGAGTAAAAAAATTCAACCACTATCTGCATGGGCAGAAGTTCACCTTGCTGACTGACCACCAACCACTTGTCTCCATCTTTAATCCTAAGAAGGGCGTTCCAGTGATGACTGCACAACGGTTACAAAGATGGTCCCTGTTTCTAGGGGCGAATCAATATGAAATAGAATATAAAGGCACGAAACAGCATGGAAACGCTGATGGGCTATCGCGCCTGCCACTGCCTACTGTGGAGGAAGCACCAGCAGTGGACCCTATCGAGATATTTTATTCGTCAATAATTGAACGATTGCCAGTAACGAACGCGGATATAGAGAAGGAGACCCGCAATGATCCGACGCTGTCTCGGGTATATGATTTGACGGTGAGGGGATGGCCAACACATGGCGACTCACTATTGCCAGCATTCTCATCCAGAAGAGAACAGCTGTCAGTATGCCAGGGGACAGTGATGTGTGGATCCAGAGTGGTGATTCCACCTAAGTTAAGGGAGAGAGTGCTAAATGAGCTTCATGAAGGTCATCTGGGGGAGTGAAAATGAAAAGCCTTGCTAGGGCTTATGTGTGGTGGCCGGGAATCGATCAACAAATCGAAGACCTAAGCAAGAGCTGCTCAGGATGCCAGAAGGTCCAAAATGCACCACCACATGCCCCTCTACACCCATGGGAGTGGCCCTCCTCTCCATGGCAATGGGTGCATATTGATTTTGCTGGTCCATTCATGGACTCAATGTTCTTAATAGCAGTGGATGCTCATTCGAAATGGCCTGAGGTGATAAAAATGTCCTCAACCACTACAGAGAAGACGATTGCAGTCCTACGGACCATATTTACCAGGAACGGCTTGCCAGAGCAGATTTGCTCTGATAATGGACCACAGTTTGTGTCCGAAGAGTTTCGAAAATTTATGAGAAGGAATGGGGTAAGGCATTACACATCCGCCCCGTATCATCCAGCCACCAATGGATTGGCTGAGAGGTTCGTACAAACCTTTAAGAAGGCAATAAAGGCCATGTGTGACGATGAAATTCCACTACAGCATAAGGTGGACAATTTCTTATTAGCCTACCGAAACGCGACACATGCAGTTACCAACTAGACCCCGGCCATGATGTTCTTTAACCGAAGGTTGAGAGCTCGTCTGGACTTGCTCAGACCAAATGTGCGAAGAAATGTTGAAGATAAACAATTCCAGCACATCAATGAGAAGCCGACAAGGAGCTTCAACGTAGGACAACCAGTCTTGGCCCATGACTACCGAACAGAGAAATGGCAAACTGGAATGATATGCACAAGGCAGGGGCCATTAATGTACACAGTGGATGTCGGGGAGAACATTGTGAGACGCCACGTCGATCAGATCTTAGTGTCACAGGAACGAGTCAACCCCATGTCTCGCGTCCCTGGGGATGAACCCGACATACCGGTAGCATCTACCTCAGAAACAGTAGCAGTGGAAACGGATGAAATAACCGACGAAAAGGGGCCAGAATCGCCTCCGCACCAAGAACAAGAACCTCAGGAAAGGCGCTATCCCGAAAGGATCAGGAAGCCGCCCCAAAGACTGAATCTATAAATGGACTATTGTTGTTTAATGTACATGTTAAAGTGTTAATTGTTATTTGAATATTATGGGTACTACTAATCTAAAAGGGGAGGAATTGTAGTGTATGTACCTTTAAGAGAGAACTACTTTTACAGCTCCTGTATACTGTAGTACTGGCAGTGACCACACCTGTATATAAGCCTTGAGCATACCTCTGTACCCCAGTCTTGAGACTACCCTACTCCAGTAAATACCTGTTAATTGTTAAGTTACAGCATCCGTGTGGTTATTGAAAAACATCATACTCTCAGAATCACGGATCTAACAACGTGCACTTCGCTTTCCCTACTATAAGTAGACTTCAAGTCCCCTACAAGCCAAAGTGTGACTTTGCCTGCTCAATATCTAGGTAAGTGCATTGACATTCAGTAGTCAAACACTTTGCCTTACTAAATAAATCATGTGCTGCCAGGTGTTCATCTCATCTTCAGTAAGTAGAAGAATATACACTCTATTTTGACCACAGCTCAGGATATAAACCAACAGATAAGCCTTTTGAACATTAAACGGGTTATTTAAATCAAAATCATCCCTGGGGTGCGGTGCTGTTGGCAAGGTCGGCATTTATTGCCCGTTCCTAGTTGCCTTTGAGAAGGTGGTGGTGAGCCTTCTTCTTGAACTACTGTAGTCTATATGCTGAAGGTGCTCCCATAAATGCTGTTAGCTAGGGAGTTCTAGGATTTTGACCTGGTGACAATGGAAGAATGGTTAATATATGTCACTGCAGTGCATCCTGTAGATAGTATACACTGCGGCCACGGTATCTGATGGTGGAGGGAATGGATGTTTAAGCCAGTGAATGGGGTGTAGATCAAGTGGACTGCTTTGTTCTAGATAGTGTTGCGTTTCTTGAGTGTTATTGGAGTTGCATCCATCCGGGCAAGTGGAGAGTATTTCATCACAGTCCTGACTTGTCATTTGTAGGTGGTAGAGAGGTTTTGGGGAGTCAGCAGGTGAGCCACTCACCACAGAATACTTGCACTTGTAGCTACAGTATTTATGTGGCTGATTCAGTTCAGTTTTTGGTCAGTAGTGCCCAAGATATTGATGGTGGGGGACTCAGCAATGGTCATGCCATTGAATGTCAAGGGGAGGTGGTTTTTCTCTCTCTTGTTGGACATGGTTAGTACCTGACACTTGTGTGGCATGAATGTTACTTGCCACTTAGCAGGCCAAGCCTGGATGTTATCCAGGTCATGCTGCATGCAGGCCTGGACTGCTTCATTATCTGAGGAATTGTGAATGGAGCTGAACACTATGCAATCATCAGCAAATATTCCCACTTCTGACCTAATGATGGAGGGAAGGTCATTGATGAAGCAGCTGAAGTTAGTTGGGACACTGGAGCTGAGATGATTGGCCTCAAATGACAACAACCATCTTCCTTTGTGCCAGGTATGACTCCAGGCACTGGATGGTTTTCACAGAATCACAGAATCACAGAAACCCCACAGTGCAGATAGAGGCCATTTCGGCCCATCGAGCCTGCACCGACACATATCCCACCCGATCCCCGTAACCCCTACACCAACACATATCCCACCCTATCCCCGTAACCCCACGTATTTAATACCCACTGACTTCAGTTTTACTAGGGCACCCAGGTGCCACACTCAATCAAATGGTGCCTTGATGCCAAGGGCAGTCTCTCTCATCTCACCTTTGGAATTCAGCACTTGTGTCCATGTTTGGATCAAGGCGGTAATGAGGTCTGGAGCCAAGTGGTTCTGACAGAACCCAAACTGGGCATCAGTGAGCAGGTCATTGGTGAGTAAGTGCCCCTTGATAGCACTGTCGATGACACCTTCCATCACTTTGCTGATGATTGAGAGTAGACTGATGGGACGGTAATTGGCCGGATTGGATTGCAAACAGTATGGCCTAGAAATTCACTAGCCTTAGCGCCGCTTTTGAGGCGCTAGAGGGACTAGCGCCAGGATTATGGCCAGTTGAAAAATTCCCTGGGGCCCTAAAGCGGCGTTGCACCGGTAGCGCTGCGCCGGCACCGATGACGTCATCGATGTGCGCAGCGTCCCGGTTGCCATGCCGACGGGCCCCAGCGCCGAAATTCAGTTGCGGCCGCCTCGCCCGTGGCAGCCGCAACTAAGACTCTGGCAACAGAGTCCAACATGTGTTTGCGCCGGCGCATTAAAGGCCCCGCGGCGGCCGGCCGCTTTCCCGCCGGCCGCCTGCCCGCAGCTCCCTCCCCGGACTTCTCCCCCCCCCCCCCCCGGAACAGATGCAAGCCCGGCACTTGTCCGAGGTGCCGGGCTCATTTTTAAACAGATTTGCGCGGGCCGCGGCCGGGTGCAGGCAGCTCCTCCTTAACGGAAGGAGGAGGCCTGCACTTCCCCAGCCTCCCGCACCGCATCGGGTGCCGCAGCGCCGGAATTGCGGCGCTAAACGGCAGTTAGCGCCCTTTTCCAGGCGCTAAGACCCTTCAGTAGCGCCGGCAGCCGTTTGGGCGCGGCGCTACTGAATTTTTGGCGCGCGCAGGGGGACTTAGCGCCGGCACTAACTTCCGGCGCTAAAGCCCTGGCTAAGCCAAAACCCAATTTCTAGGCCTATATTTGCAGTAATCTACAAACATTATTATTCTCCTCAAATATCAAAACAATAAAGATGCTTCTCCTGTGCCTGAAACACGATCATTTACGTTTTACATGGCTACACACTACCACAAAGTTCTCTGACTACCCCTCTTTACTTCAGGTTGATTGGTTAGCTGAGCACAGGCAGCCAAATATAAGCCTGCAATCGGAAAATTGTGGTGACATTGCTGTCTAAGGCACTACAAAGGAATATGGCCATGCCCCTCTTATTTACTTAATTTATGTCTTTGTCTCAGGTTTGGCAGTCAATTAAACTGATTATAAAGATTCCCAAGATGTCAGTTAAATAGGATGCTTGAGTTGAACTGGGGGTAATTTTCACCTTCATCACTTGGGTGGTAAACTGGCAGAGTGAATGGCCCGCTTGTTGTAAAACTCACCCAATTTTCATTCCCACAATGGAAATGATAATCAGGTGGATTCTATAATGGGCGGGCAATCTGCTCCACCAACAATAAAGGTTAAAATTAGCTCCAATGATCTGTGCCAAACATTATGAGTGACCTGTTAGGCAAGTTCCATCCAAATACAATGCATACAAAGGCCTTCCTGAACTATGCGTGTCTCTGATTTGTCCTGAAATTTCGATATTACCATTGAAAGCAAGATACTGTTCAAGAAATGGGTAAACTGCAATATTTTCATTTGTGTCCTTAATTAGCAACCTGCCATCCAGAGCCATACAAAGGCCTTCAATATTTACCTACTTTGCTTAAAGGCCCATTCATGCATTTTTTTGCATCATGAACAAATTATGTTTTTCCATGTAAAGGTTTTAACAACAGTAAGATGTATCTTGTACCTTGAAGATAATCATTGTCCTGATTTATGGACCACAATCTAATCACACACATAGATGTCAAGAAGAGCGATACTATCCATAACTCATTCTTAACAAGATCAGTTTAAGGTCAGCAAGACTTTGAGATGTTTTGACATGGTAAGACTCTATTAAATGCAAGCATTATTTACATTATCCAGTCACAGCACAGCAGCAGATGTGCAAGTATTGAGGCAGCAGGAATATATAAGTGCCAATGCAATGGATGGTTATTTCACCCACACAGGCAGTTGTAAGGCTCACAAAATTCTACAGATTCCCCCAAAGTAAGAAAGAGGAGATATTTGGACTGTTTGAAATAATATTGGGCCAAAGGGGACCTAAAATCAAAACCCCAGTAAGATTTGGCTAGTTTAAAAGGCATGTTCAGGCCTGTGGAAAAAGCTGCCACAAAATGAATGGGTGGGACAGACGGTTTGAGTATTGGAAAGGCCAGATTGTCTGAGAATGTTCTGGGCCATCCCAGTCATTCTACATAAAGACAATAAGCCCACGGAAAAGACTTACAGGGCCACCAAGAACATGAATAATACAATACATGCCACTAGTCAACAAAAGAGACCCTGGACCCAACAGGAAAAGACAATCAAATAACAGTTTAAACCACTCAGAAAGATTTCCAAAACACTTTGCACATTTTAAACGGATTTCAAAGCAATCCCAAAACCAGTTAAAAGCCAATTAAAAATAGATGGGACCATCCCCGAAACTCGATGAGAATTTAAACATATTAAAATTAACGAGCCCGCCAAAATTAACAAAGGACCAGAGGAGATTTGGCAGTCAGATAAGCCAGGCCTCAAAACAGTATAATTGAGGCCTGCCTGTTCAGTGAAACAGATCGAGATCATGTTGCGTTCGAGAGACAGTATAGTTCACACAGTTGAGGACACAGCTCCAGAAGGTTCAAGTTCAGTACAGGAGAGAGAAAGTACGGTTCAGAAAAAGATATAATCATCACTGTACTTAGTCGAAGGATTGGAGACTCGAGGAAAGAAGAATGAAACAGAAGGAAAAGGAAATCGCAGCAACCAAAGGCCTCAAGAAACCAACAACTAACAATATTACCACCAACTAGGTAATATTGGGCCATCGCGACCAACAAGAAACCAACCACCAAAAAGTCAAAAATTCACAAACTTGTTTCCACTCTACAAGCTAGTCTGACTTACCCCTGGATAAGATTTGACACAAAAGACTCTAAAAACTATACCTAACCAAAGAAAATTAGGTACTTACCCGATAAATCCAACTACGCATCCAACCGCATCAGCGGACAGGCGAAGACTGAAAACCCAACGCAGGTGCAGTCTTCCACCACGTCCGGGGCACGGCAGGCCCCAACCGCCATAACTAAAGAGAACCCTGAAATCACGAACCTCTACAATCTGTCAAGGAAGTCGTTTGGTGAGCATTTTCTCGTCCTCTGGAATTCAGCCTAGTTAGGATAGTGGGATTGCGAGGGCAAGGTATTTTTTGTCTATTGTAATTCTCCCTTGCATATTCTGAAGTGTTCCCCCTTTTAGAGCATAAGATTTATTGTATTGTATATTTCCCTGCCTCAAAATAAAAATTTCAATTCTTTTGACCAACTCAGGTCTGTTGCAATTTCATTACAACCCCCAAATAAGTCCAAAGTCTAGAACCAAGGGAGTAGGAGCAATTCGAACCGCTCAGGGAGTCAGAGGTGAAGCTGACCACACACACCACCCCTTACAGAAAATGGTGAGCGCGGCAGGACTTTGGCAAAAGGGATGTAATGCAATAGACCCTGGCCTAGAAATTCGGTTTTGGCGCAGCGAGGGCTTTAGCGCCGGAAGTTAGTGCCGGCGCTAAGTCCCCCTGCGCGCGCCAAAAATTCAGTAGCACCGCGCCCAAACGGCTGCCGGCGCTACTGAGGGGTCTCAGCGCCTCAAAACTGGCGCCACGTGCCGCATTGCGGCGCTATTCCGGCGCTGTGGCGCCCGCTGCGGTGCGGCAGGCTCGGGAAGTGCAGGCCTCCTCCTTCCGTTAAGGAGGAGCTGCCTGCACCCGGCCGCGGCCCGCGATAATCTTTTTTAAAATGAGCCCGGCACCTCGGACAAGTGCCGGGCTTGCTTCTGTTCCGGGGGGGGGGGGGGGGGAAGTCCGGGGAGGGAGCTGCGGCCAGGCGGCCGGCGGGAAAGCGGCCGGCCGCCGTGGGGCCTTTAATGCGCCGGCGCAAAGTTCTGTAAGGCACCTCTGCCAGAACGTTGCTTGCGGCTGCCACGGGCGAGGCGGCCGCAACTCAATTTCCGAGTTCGGGCGGGTTACCATGGCAACCGGGACGCTGCGCACACCGATGACGTCATCGGTGCCGGCGCAGCGCTACCGGCCTAACGCCGATTTAGGGCCCCTGTCAATTTCTAAACTGACCATAACTTCGGCGCTAGGCCCTCTAGCGCCTCAAAAGCGGCGCTAAGGCCAGTGAATTTCTAGGCCCCTGTGTTTGATGAAAGAACGAAGATGGAAGAGAAGATTTCCTCTTACGTTTTTGAGAAGGTGAATATCACCAAGAGATGGGTGACCAGCCTGTTGCGTGCTGAGCGTCCCATGGACGCTGCAGCCAAATGGACTGAGAGCAAGGATCATAAGAAGTCAGTAGAGAAGGCCATCTGGTTGGTCTGCGCCCGACGACAGATCCAGCATTTAGATCAGCATGTTAAAGCATTGACAGCAGAGCTATAGCAGGCAGCCAAACTATCTCAGGCAAGAGCTATAGCAGGGGAATGATTATTGCAGGAATTATAAGCCCAAAGTCAGGAGAAGTTACAGCTGGTAGGGAAACACAGGAACAGGCATGAGTATTTTCAGTGTCAAGTCACCAAAGCAAAAAGCAATGATCTAGTACTGAAAGAGGAGAACGCTCGCCTAACCAGACAGTTAAAGGAACAGGAGGAAAAGTTCAGAGACATGCAGGCAGCTTATAAAGTAGCAAGCACTAGGGATTTTGAAGCGGGAGATCACAGCCCCTGTCAAAAGCAGATCAACAGTTTAAAACTTGCTCTGTCCAGGGCAAAAGGCATGGTATGCCTAGTGAGCCCGGGTGCGGCCCGGGTAGACCTGGAAGTAGAAACTGTTCAGACGTCACCTGTGGCGCCGGGGAACAACTCGGTTCGGCAGCAGGAGGGACAAGCAATCTGTAGGGAGGACAGGGAGGAGTGCACACCACCACCACCTGTGGCACCGGGTTTTGACTCGGTTTGGCAACAGGGTGAAGTGGGCAAACAAATGCAGGAAAGGTCGGTGCCCGGGGCCGATGTGCCCGGCTCGGCAGCAAAAGTTTGGCCCACCCAGGGGTGGTGGGGGCCAGGGGCCCCTTGAAAGCCAATTCGTGATTACCCATGAGACCCAACAGCTTAGGGCTATGGTAAGCCACCTGAGCAAGCTCACCCAAAAGGGAGATTGTGGTGTATGTAACCTGTTCCACCTTAAGAGAACTTAAGCCTGTTCCACCTTAAGAGATGTACTACTTTCTCTGGCTGCTGTATACGTAATACCGGTGGTGACCACCGGTATATAAGTACTGTGTAGTGATATTGTATTTAGTATAGTCCTGACCTCCAACTAGTAAAGATCTGTTGAAACTTTATTCTTGTAGTCTGTGTCAGTAATTAATCTTAATACAACTGGAACACACAGACTTAACAGTGGCGACGAGTCCGATTCTTACCCTGCGGCAGTTTATATCCACGGCGGCTTCGTCCACAGAACGGGCATCGAAGAGAGACATCCACCCTCATCACCCTGCTGGAAGACACGTCGCGCGGCAGGCATCGAGAACCCGGAGTGCAGAAGACATCCTGAACTCGAAGCCTCCATCAGCGGCAGTCAGCTATCTTCTTTCTACCTCGGTGGTGGGTAAGCCGGTCAGCGACGCGAGCAGAAAGTCGGCCGCGTTGGCTGTACAGGCGGGGGGGAGGAAGACGGAGGAATAAGGGCGGTGAGATCGATCGCGACCAGAGATAAGGGCCGGGCCGCATTCGGGCCGAAAGGCGCAGCGCGGGGGCATCAATCGCGGCTGGTGATAAGGGCCGGGCCGCATTCGGGCCAAAAAGGCGCAGCGTCTGGGGCGACTGAAGGCGCGAGAGCCGCGGTGAAGGCGAACGCAGCCGGTGCTAATAACCGGGCTGCAAGAAGGGCTGCGAGGCGCGACATCGGGGAAGCGCGAATGCCCGAGGGAGCCGCGGTGAAGCGGAGACAGCGTCGGGGGAGTTACTAACCGCTGGGAAAGGGGAGCAGCAGCGGCACGCCAAACGCCATTGCAGCCAGTGGGTGAAGACCGCCAAGCGCGGGAAAACCGCCATTTTGTAGGCGGAGGACGAAGACAAGAGCGGGAAGCCGCCATCTTGGGATAAAATTTAAAAAATAAATAAATTAAATAAATTGCAACGATGCCTAAACATGGGAACATTAATACCTTTGATAGCGACATCGAAGATTGGGCCATGTATGTAGAATGCATACAAAATTATTGTAAAGCAAATAAAATCCCAGATGCAGAGAAAGCACTAACTTTATTAAACTTAATGGGTGCGAAGACATACGGGCAATTGAAACACCTTTTATCACCAGATGAACCGGCGGATAAGACGTTCGAGGAGATTGTTACTGTCCTGAAAAATCATCTAAACCCCACGCCGCTGATGCTAGCGGAACGATTTAAATTTTACAGCAGAAGGCAGCTGAAGGATGAAAGCAATGCTGAATATTTAATGGAATTGCGTAAGCTAGCAAAGTACTGTCAGTTTGGAACGGGACTAACAGACGCGCTAAGAGATAAATTTGTGTGTGGATTATTAAAAGAAGATACACAAAAGCGACTGCTCGAGGAGAATGAGCTGACGCTTGAGAAAGCAGTCACTATGGCAGCAGCACACGAAGCCGCAGCGAGAGGCACGGCAGTAATGCAGCTACGGTCACCGGAACTCAGTACAAATAAATTGGGTTTGAGTACTGTAAAATGTTATCGTTGTGGAAAGACAACACACGATCAGAACCAGTGTTGGTTTAAAAACCAAGAATGCAGAACGTGTGGCAGGCTTGGCCACATAGCTAAAGTATGCCGGTCAGGAAAGAAGACCAGCAACAAAATGTCACCGCAAGGTAAATACATAAAGGTGCACAAGGTGACAAAGACCAGTTCAAACGAACAGAAGTCAGATTCAGACGCTAGCAGTAATGAACTGGGTAGCTTAAGAGTACACAACGTTGGTAAGGATGCAGATCTCCAGACAATTTGGGTCACTCTTCAGATAGCAGGAGTCCAAGTAAAGATGGAATTGGACACTGGATCGGCATTGACGGTCATGAATAAGAAAGATTACAAAAGGTTATTCCAACATATTCCCCACGGGATACGGAGATTATATTGAAAACATACACGGGGCAAAGAG
The DNA here is from genome assembly GCF_052327205.1 of Somniosus microcephalus. Classification (NCBI taxonomy): domain Eukaryota; kingdom Metazoa; phylum Chordata; class Chondrichthyes; order Squaliformes; family Somniosidae; genus Somniosus; species Somniosus microcephalus. Next base: position 162,279,088 of record NC_140999.1, read on the forward strand.
TGTACCCCATCGGAAAGAAAGTGGTCCACAAGGGCAAAGAAAGCCAAGTAATGGACTTATATGTGCTACCTGAAGGAGGTCCACCACTACTGGGACGGGAGTGGATTAGGAAAATGAATATGGACTGGCACTCCTTAAAAGCACTAACGGTAGATTCCGGGGAAACAGATGTCAAACCTAAACGATTGTCCAAAATATTGGATGATGCTAAAGAGGTGTTCCAGCAAGGACTGGGAACACTGAAAGGAATTACGGCAAACATCAAGATTGATGAACATGCACAACCAAAATTTTTCAACGCCAGACCGGTACCCTATGCAATACGACCTACTGTAGAAGCGGAACTGGAAGCGCTAGAACGTTCAGGTGTACTGTCTAAGGTAGATTGGAGTGAGTGGGCTACGCCCATTGTTCCCGTTATGAAACGTCCTTCGAGCAACAAGCCAGGAGAACCAGGGAAGGTTCGCATCTGTGGAGATTTCAAGATCACCGTTAATCCGGTGCTTCACACGGTGCAGTATCCGCTTCCGCAGATTGAGGATATTTTTGCTTCGTTGTCTGGCGGGAAACACTTCACCAAGATAGACCTGGCGCAGGCGTACTTGCAGATGGAGGTTGAAGAAGAGTCACGCCAGTACCTCACGATCAACACGCATAGAGGTTTGTACCGGTATAATAGGCTGGTTTTTGGAGTGGCATCGGCTCCGGCAATTTGGCAGAGGGCCATGGAGCAGGTATTACAGGGAATTCCAGGCATACAATGTTACCTGGACGATATTCTGATTACAGGTGATGGTGATGAAGAACACCTCGCAAACTTGGAACTGGTGCTCAACAGACTGAAAGAGTATGGACTTAGAGTTAATCGGCAGAAATGTGAGTTCTTTCAGAAGCGGATCTCGTACTGTGGTCATGTCATTGACCGGGAGGGGCTTCATAAGTCTCCTGACAAGATAGAGGCAGTTGTAAAGGCTCCCGCTCCGGATAATGTCTCTCAGTTGAGGTCGTTTCTGGGATTGATTAACTATTACCATAAGTTTCTACTGAATCTATCCACGGTACTGCACCCGCTGAACGCTCTTTTACAGAAGGGGGTACCATGGGAATGGAGCGAAAACTGTAAGAAGGCATTTCGCAAAAGCAAAGAATTGATCACCTCAGAGGAAGTGTTGGCTCACTTCAACCCGACACTGCCTATTCGGTTGGCTTGTGATGCTTCTCCATATGGTATTGGGGCAGTACTCTCACACAAGTTGCCAAATGGCACGGAAAGGCCAGTCGCGTTTGCATCCAGATCATTGACCTCCGCTGAGCGCAACTATGTGCAGATCGATAGGGAGGCTCTCAGCCTTGTATGGGGAGTGAAGAAGTTTAATCATTACCTGCAGGGCCAAAAAATCACACTTCTGACAGACCATCAGCCGTTGGTATCCATTTTTAACCCTAAGAAGGGTGTTTCGGTGATGACAGCACAGCGACTCCAGAGATGGTCCCTTTTCCTAGGGGCACATCAATATCAAATAGAATTCAAAGGTACAAAGCAGCATGGCAATGCTGATGGGCTGTCGCGCCTGCCACTACCTGAAGCGGAAGAGACGACGAAAGTTGACCCTGTTGAGTTATTTCATTCGACCATCATCGAGTGTTTACCAGTCACCAATGCAAGTATTGAAAGAGAAACCAGGAACGACCCGACACTGTCCCGAGTTTACGAGGTGACAGTGAAGGGATGGCCAACACATGGTGATCCTCTGTTACCGGCATTCTCGGCAAGGCGAGACCAGCTGTCCGTCTGCCATGGTACTTTGATGTGCGGGACAAGAGTGATTATTCCTCCCAAGTTACGGGAAAGATTTCTAAAGGAACTGCATGAAGGTCATCTGGGGGGAGTTAAGATGAAAAGTCTTGCTAGGGCTTATGTATGGTGGCCGGGCATTGACCAACAGATAGAGGAGTTGACAAAAAGCTGCGCTGGGTGCCAAAAAGTGCAAAATGCACCTCCGATCGCACCGCTACACCCATGGGAATGGCCTTCAGCCCCATGGCAACGTGTACATATTGACTTTGCTGGTCCATTCATGGACTCCATGTTCCTAATTGCGGTGGACGCACATTCCAAATGGCCAGAAGTGATCAAGATGAATACCACTACTTCAGAAAAGACAATTGCGGTGTTAAGAACAATATTCGCAAGGAACGGATTGCCAGAACAGATATGTTCGGACAACGGACCACAGTTCGTGTCGGAAGAATTCCAAAAATTCTTAAAGAAGAATGGGGTGAAACATTATACCTCTGCCCCATATCATCCGGCGACAAACGGGTTGGCCGAGAGATTTGTCCAAACATTCAAAAAGGCAATAAAGGCCATGAACGATGATCAGATTCCGTTACAACACAAGGTGGACAATTTCCTAATGGCATATCGAAACGCCGCTCATGCAGTGACTAACCAAAGTCCTGCCATGATGTTTTATAACAGGAGGTTGCGGTCCAGGTTGGACTTGTTAAAACCAAATGTGCGGAGGGAAGTGGAAAACAAACAGTTCCGGCATATTAATAACAAGTCCACTCGAAGTTTCGACGTAGGACAACCAGTGTTGGCAAGGGGCTATGGAAACGAAAAATGGCAGTCCGGAACAATTCGGGCCAGACAAAGACCTCTGATGTACACAGTAGATATTGGTAACAATGTGATAAGGCGTCATGCGGATCAACTGGTAGAATCAAGAGCAAGGGTCGAACCCATGGTTGCGACAGAGACAACTGTGGAAGACGTTAATGAACCTGAAGCATCTACCTCGGCAGGGACTGTACCTGATGATGACGTCCAATACATAGGAAACCAACAAGAAGAGTCACCTCAGCAACAAGAATCAGAGACCACTGAAAGGCGTTATCCAAACCGAATCAGAAGGCCTCCTGAGAGACTGAACCTTTGAACTGTTTATACCTGAAGTTATATTATGTATATATGTTATTATGTTATGTTAAATGGGGATATGACTGTTAAGCTAAAAAGGGAGGATTGTGGTGTATGTAACCTGTTCCACCTTAAGAGAACTTAAGCCTGTTCCACCTTAAGAGATGTACTACTTTCTCTGGCTGCTGTATACGTAATACCGGTGGTGACCACCGGTATATAAGTACTGTGTAGTGATATTGTATTTAGTATAGTCCTGACCTCCAACTAGTAAAGACCTGTTGAAACTTTATTCTTGTAGTCTGTGTCAGTAATTAATCTTACTACAACTGGAACACACAGACTTAACAGAGACCCCTCAGTCCACTTTATGGAAGTGGAACAAGCAGCAGGCATTAATGAGTGCGACGACTCAGAAATGACCAAGATGCTTCTGTTCGCCTTAGATGGCAAGTTGTACCAGTCCCTCTCTGCTGAGTGCAAGAAGGGACAGGGAGGGTACACTGCCATCCGGGATCAAGTTCTGGAGGCGATGGGGATGATAGTCCATTCTCCCAGGTGGAGAAGACTACACAGTTAGCAGGTGAGACTTCACAGGCTTTCGCAGACAGGCTGTGGCCTGTGTACAGGAGTGCCTGTAATGGGGATCTCGACCGGAATAATTTGAATCAGGATGAGCTGGCTCACTGGCTCCAAAGTCTCATGGCAAACAGCTTGCCATGGATCAGAGCCAAGGCCGAGCTGTGGTTTGACCCAAAAGGCCCCCAAGTCACCGAGGAGACAGTGGTCAGACAACTGACCCTGGCTTACCGCAACGGTAGAGAGGTGGAAGAACCACAAACAAAAGGGAAGGTTCACGAATTAAAACCTAGCCAAGGTAAGAAGGAATGGCACCAGGAAGGGGGTATCCCTTCCGATATGAGGCGTAACTGCTTCGGGTGCGGGAAAAGTGGGCATTGGAGAATGGACTGTAGTAATCCTTGGAAGGATAATGTAGGGAAGAATTCCCCAGCTCCTGCCTCAAAGGCAGAAACACCGACCTCTCCCCCCACAGTTGATTCATTAGTAGCTGCACTTAGAGTTTTGTTGGCTGGCCCAGGGAAGGTAGCCACAGCCATGGGTGCTTTAACTCCATCTGCCCCACCTAACACAGACTTATGACTAGAGCCAGCACAGCCTGTCTATCTGTGTCCCCTTGAGTACGATGTATGGAAAAGACCGCTTGTTAAGATGGAAGTGAAAAAGGTGAAAGGGACCTATCTGTTGTACACGGGAGCTTCGAGCACCATAGTCTATTCCGATAACCCTGCCACCTCACCTCTGTCTAACGGGGTCCCGTATAGCTTAGTGGGGTTCACAGGTAATGAGCAGGTTGGCTCGTTCCCTATCCCGCTGTCCATTCATTTAGGAGCACTCCACACCAAGTGGACTTGTGTTTTAATGAAGTGGGAGCAGGAAGGAAAAGGGATCCTGGGGGGCTGATTTTATCATAGGCCACAGGATTCTAGTGGATCTCAGGAACCACTGTCTGTGGGGAGCATGCACCAGCAAAGAAAGTGAAGTGGCAGCCATTCCAGAAAAACAGGGAAAGGGGACCTTGTGTACCCTAAAACCCAAGGAGGGTTACGACCTCGAGCAAATGGTCAGTAACACTCCAGTGGAGTACCAGGCATTTGTGCGATCACACCTCGGCGCATTTGCCACACACAAGCATGATTGTGGGAGGGTGAATGGGGTCGAAGTAAGTGTAGATGGGGACCCCATGACCCGACCACAAAAGCAGTATAATTTCCCCAAAGAGGCGGAGGCAGACATGGAAACGGCCATGACCTCTCTGGTCAAACAGGGGGTATTGAGACCAATAGCCACCCATGTAAACTCTCCACTGTGGCGGGTTAGGAAACCGGACAACTCCTAGAGAGCCACAGTGGACTATCGGGTACTCAATAGAAACATCCCCGCCTGTGCACCCACGGTCGCAGCTGTCGCCGACCTCATTGGAAGTATGCCAGCCTCCGTGACCACCTTCACGGTGCTGGATATTTCCAACGGGTTTTGGTCCATCCCTCTGCGGAGAGAGGACCAGTACAAGTTCGCCTTCACATTTAAAGGCCAACAGTACACCTGGAACTGCCTACCACAGGGGTTCCACAATAGCCCCAGTATTTTCCACCAGTGTATGGCAGGTTGCTTAAAAGGCTTCAGCAGACCCTGACAGTTAGTCCAGTATGTGGATGACCTGCTCCTATTCACTGATGAAGGAGAGAAACACGGTCCACTCCTGGCTGAACTGCTGGAGTTGCTCAAGCAGGAAGGTTTTAAGGTAAACCCCAAGAAGGTACAGATTGGCCAAAGGGAAGTAAAGTTCCTAGGGCTGGCTGTATGAGCAGGGGAAAGGGCCATAGATAAAGTCAGAAGGGAAGCAGTGCAGGAGTTACCAGCCCCCAATACAGTGACAGGAGTAAGATCATTTTTAGGGCTAACCTGGTACTGCAGAGATTTTATTGAGGATTACGCCGCCACAGCAGCCCCTCTGCTCCGATTCCTACACAAGGGAGTGGAGTGGGTTTGGGATGAGGGTTGCAAGGCAGCATTTGTAAACCTCAAGCAAAATCTGCAGACCGCGCCAGTTCTAGGGGCCATTGATGGGGAGAAAGAGTTTTTCTTGGAGGTAGCAGCCAGCGGGGACGGTCTGAGTGCAGTGCTGCTCCAGGAGCGGCACAATCAGCTGAGACCGGTGGTTTACTCCTCCAGGATACTCACGGATGTGGAAAAGGGCTATTACAACTGTGAGAGGCACCTCCTCGCCACTCACTGGGCTGTGAAAAGATCATTGATCTTCACAGGCACCTCGCCCATCACCCTCCTCACCCATCACACGCCCACCCAAATGCTCCTAGATGGGAGAATTAAAGATGGGACAGAAACATAGAAGATCGGAGCAGGATTGGCCATTCGGCCCTTCGAGCCTGCTCCGCCATTCAATGAGATCATGGCTGATCATCCAAATTCAGTACCCTGTCCCTGCCTTCTCCCCATATCCCTTGATCCCTTTAGCCTTAAGAAATATATCCAACTCTTTCTTGAATATATTTAATGAACTGGGTGAAGAAATTCCTCCTCATTTCAGTCCTAAATGGCTTACCCCTTATCCTTAGACTATGACCCCTGGTTCTGGACTCCGTGGCCATCAGAAACATCCTTCCTGCATCTAGTCTGTCCAGGCCTGACAGAATTTTATAGGTTTCGATGAGATCCCCTCTCAATCTTCTAAACTCCAGTGAGTACAGGTAGACTACCCTTTATCCGAACTTCCGAAAACCGAAACCCTCTAAAAACCGAAGGATTTTTCGTTCAGCGTAAGTTGTGCGCACGACCCCGACCCCCGCCGACCCCCACCGCCGACCCCCCACCCTTTCGGATAAGGGATAGTGTATCCTTTATCCGCATTTCCGAAAACCGAAATCCTCTGAAAACCGAAAGGTTTCGTTCAGCGTAAGTCGTGCGCACGACCCCGACCTCCGCCGACCCCCACCCCCGACCCCCCGCCGACTCCCCGCCGACCCCGACCCCCGCCGACCCCCCCACCGACCCCGACCCTGCCGAACTCCCCGCCGACCCCCCCGCCGACCCCCGACCCCCCGCCGACCTCCCCGCCGACCCCCACCCCCGACAAATTTCCCAGTCTTATAAAATACCTTCTGAAATCCGAAATTTTCCGAAAACCGAAACACGGCTGGTCCCGAGGTTTTCAGATAAAGGATAGTCTACCTGTATAAGCCCAATCGACACAATCTCTCCTCATACGTCATTCCTGCCATCCCAGGTATCAGCCTGGTGAATCTTCGCTGCACTCCTTCCATGGCAAGAACGTCCTTCCTCAGGTAAGGCGACCAAAACTGCACACAATACTCAAGGTGCGGTCTCACCAAGGCCCTGCACAACTGTAGCAAGACATCCTTGTTCCTGTACTCAAACCCTCTTGCTACGAAGGCCAACATACCATTTGCCTTCTTAACCGCCTGTTGCACCTGCATGCTTACCTTCAGCGACTGGTGAACAAGAACACCCAGGTCTCTTAGCACTTCCCCTTCTCCCAATCTATTGCCATTCAAATAATAATAATAATAATTAATAATAATAATAATAATTCAACTTAATTGTCATTGCACAAGCACAAGTACATGAACAACAAAATGTGATCTTGCAAGCTCCCATGACTGGGAGAAGCAAAGCCGCTGCGTCGGTGCATGCCGCCATTCCATTTCCACCATTCCTCCTGTCTGACAATCTTCAGCCCACCGCCCGGGCCTGCTCACCAGCCGCTCCTCCCGTGGCTCCTTCCGTGACCTTTTCACCAACCGCCCCTCCTTCTGTGACCTTCTGCACCTGGTCTTCCCTGATGGTCACCCCTCCAGGTACTAACCAGGCCTGGCTCTGTCTTAGCTTCCAAGCTCTTGCCAGTGACCCTGTCCCGAGTCCCAGGAACAGAATAATAATCTGCCTTCCTGTTTTTGCCACCAAAGTGGATAACCTCACATTTATCCACATTATAGTGCATTTGCCATGTTTCTGCCCAATCACCCAACCTGTCCAAATCGTACTGGAGTTTCACGACATCCTCCTCACAGCTTACCCTCCCACCCAGCTTGGTGTCGTCTGCAAATTTGGAGATATTACATCCAATTCCCTCGTCCAGATCATTAATATATATTGTGAACAGCTGGGGTCCTAGCACCGATCCTTGCGGTACCCCACTAGTCACTGCCTGCCACTCGGAAAACGACCCGTTTATTCCAACTCTTTGCTTTCTGTCCGCCAACCAGTTCTCTATCCAAGTCAATACCTTGCCCCCAATCCCATGTGCCTTAATTTTGCACGTTAATCTCTTATGTGGGACCTTATCGAAAGCCTTCTGAAAGTCCAAATACACCACATCCACTGGTTCTCCCTTATCTATTTTACCAGTTACATCCTCAAAAAATTCCAGTAGATTAGTCAAGCATGATTTACCTTTTGTAAATCCATGTTGACTTTGTCCGATCCTGTCACTGCTTTCCAAGTGCTCTGCTATTACATCTTTTATAATAGACTCTAGCATTTTCCCCACTACCGATGTCAGGCTTACCGGTCTATAATTCCCCGCTTTTTCTCTACCACATTCATAAAAAATGTGAGCATAAAAAAAGCCTGAGGGTTTTATACCTTAATGCGAGAAGCATCAGGAACAAGGTAGATGAATTAGCTGTGGAAATAGAGGTTAATAATTATGATCTAATTGGGATTACGGAAACATGGTTGCAGGGTGAGCAGGGCTGGGAGCTTAACATACAGGGGTATTCAGTATTTAGGAAGGATCGACAAAAAAGAAAGGGAGGAGGGGTAGCATTGCTAGTAAAAGAGGGGATAAATGCAATTGAAAGGAAGGATATTAACTCAGTTAATACAGAATCTATATGGGTGGAGCTAAGAAATAGCGAGGGGCGAAAAACATTAATAGGAGTGGTATATAGGCCTCCAAATAGTAAAATAGAGGTTAGGGAGGGCATCACGAGGGAAATTAGAGAAGCGTGCAATAAGAGCACAGCTGTCATCATAGGTGACTTTAACTTACATATAGATTGGACTAGCCTAATCAGTAAAAATAATGAGGAGGAGGAATTCCTTGAGTGTTTAAGGGATGGTTATCTGGATCAATATGTCGAGGAACCAACTCGGGAACAGGCTATATTGGACTGGGTACTGTGCAATGAGAAGGGACTAATCAGTAATCTTGTTGTACGGGGACCCTTGGGTCAGAGCGATCATAACATGATCGATTTCTCACTCGAAATGGAGAGCGAAGAAATTGACTCAGAGACTAAGGTCCTGAATTTAAACAAGGGGAATTATGATGCCATGAGACGGGAACTGAGTAGGTCTGATTGGACAACGTTCCTGAGAGGACTGGAGGTAGATAAACAATGGCAAACATTTAAAGATAGAATGACAAAATTGCAAAAATTGTTTATACCAATCTGGCATAAAAGGAAATCTAAAAAGGTGACTCAACCGTGGATAACAGGGGAAATTAGAGACAGCATAAAATCCAAAGATAGGGCGTATAAAATAGCCAAAAAAAGCGCCAGAGCGGAAGATTGGGAACAGTTTAAGATAGAGCAAAGGAGGGCAAAGGGCATGATCAAGAGGGGCAAAATAGCTTACGAAAACAAGCTGGCGGAAAATATAAAAACTAACTCCAAAAGCTTTTATAAATATATCAAAAGGAAAAGACTGGTGAAAACCAAAGTTGGTCCATTGCAGTCAGATACGGGGGAATATATAATGGGAAATAAGGAAATGGCAGATCAACTAAATGCATACTTTGGGTCAGTCTTTACGAAGGAAGACACAAAAAACCTCCCTGGGATATCGGGAAAAATAGGGACATTGGCAAAGGAGGAACTGACGCAAATCAATATCTCTAAGGATATGGTGTTAAGGAAGCTAAAGGGATTGAAGGTGGACAAATCCCCAGGGCCTGATAACATGCATCCTAGGGTACTGAAGGAGGTGGCCCTAGAGATAGCGGATGCACTAAGGATGATTTTTCAGAATTCATTAGACTCGGGAACAGTGCCGATGGATTGGAGGGTAGCTAACGTTACCCCACTATTCAAAAAGGGGGGTAGGGAAAAAGCAGGTAATTACAGACCTGTAAGCCTTACATCAGTTGTGGGCAAAATGCTGGAGTCCATCATTAAGGATGAAATAGCGGAGCACTTAGCAAATGGGGACAGGATAGGACAGAGTCAACATGGATTTACAAAGGGTAAATCGTGCTTGACTAATCTATTGGAATTTTTTGAGGGAGTAACTGGTAGAATAGATGGGGGAGAGCCAGTAGATGTGGTGTACCTGGACTTCCAAAAGGCCTTCGATAAGGTCCCACATAAAAGATTAGCATGGAAAATTGAGGCTCATGGGATAAAGGGGAAAGTTTTGGCGTGGATAGGGAACTGGCTGTCAGATAGAAAACAGAGAGTTGGAATAAACGGCTCATTTTCTGAATGGCAGGCAGTAACAAGTGGGGTACCACAGGGATCTGTCCTGGGCCCCCAGCTGTTCACAATTTACATTAATGACCTGGATCAGGGAGTCGGATGCAGCATTTCCAAATTTGCAGACGACACTAAACTAGGAGGTGGGGTGGGCTCAGAGGAAGAGACCAGGAAGCTCCAGAGCGATTTGGACAGACTGGGCGATTGGGCGGATAAATGGCAGATGCACTATAATGTGGACAAGTGCGAAGTTATCCACCTTGGGTGCAGGAACGGGAGGGCAAATTATTATTTAAATGGCAATAGATTGGGAGAGGGGGAAGTACAGAGAGACCTGGGTGTTCTTGTACACCAGTCACTGAAGGCGAGCATGCAGGTGCAACAGGCGGTCAAGAAGGCAAACGGTATGCTGGCCTTCATAGCAAAAGGGTTAGAATACAGGAACAGGGATACCTTGCTGCAGCTGTACAGGGCACTGGTGAGACCACACCTCGAGTACTGTGTACAGTTTTGGTCGCCTCATCTGAGGAAGGATGTTCTTGCCATGGAGGGGGTGCAGCGGCGATTCACCAGGCTGATACCAGGAATGGCGGGAATGACCTATGAGGAGAGACTATGTAGTTTAGGGATGTACACACTGGAGTTTAGAAGATTGAGAGGGGACCTCATAGAAGTGTATAAAATTCTGACAGGTCTAGACAGACTGGATGCAGAAGGAATGTTTCCCTTGGCGGGTGAGAACAGAACTAGAGGACATAATTTAAGGATAAGGGCTAAACCATTTAGGACAGAGATGAGGGGGAATTTCTTCACTCAGAGAGTGGTGAACCTGTGGAACTCATTGCCACAGAGGGCAGTGTACGCCAGCTCATTAAATATATTTAAGAGGGAATTAGATATATTTCTACGGGCAAAAGGGGTTAAGGGTTACGGAGAGAAGGCGGGGACGGGATACTGAATTAAAGGATCAGCCATGATCTCATTAAATGGCGGAGCAGGCACGAAGGGCCGAATGGCCTACTCCTGCTCCTATCTTCTATGTATCTATGTATCTATGTACCCCTGGATGTTGAGTTCCCAGTCTTGGCCATCCTTGAGCCACGTTTCTGTAATCCCAACCAAATCATATTCGTTTACCTCTATTTGCGCAGCCAATTCATCCACCTTATTACAAATGCTCCTCGCATTAAGACTCAAAGCCTTCAGGCTTGTTTTTTTAACGCACTTAGACCTATTAGAATTATTATTTACTGTGGCCACGTTTGATTTAAACCGTTGATTTCTCTGACTGCCACTTTTGTTTTTCTCTTTCCTATCTTTTGCTTTTATCCCTGTTTCCCTTTCCTCTGTCTCCCTGCTCAGGTTCCCAACGCCCTGCCATTTTAGTTTAAACCCCCCTGAACAGTGCTAGCAAACCTCCCCGCAAGGATATTTGTCCCGTTCTGGTTCAGGTGCAACCCGTCTGACTTGTACAAGTCCCACCTTCCCCAGAAGCAGGCCCAGTGATCCAGGAAACTAAAGCCCTCGCTCCTGCACCAACTCTTTAGCCATGCATTCATCTGCTCTATCCTCCTATTCCTATACTCACTAGCACGTGGCACTGGGAGTAATCCAGAGTTTACAACCTTTGAGGTCCTGCTCTCTAATCTGCTACCTAGCTCCCTAAATTCTTGCTGCAGGACCTCATCCCTCTTCCTACCCATGCCATTGGTCCCAATGTGAACCATGACCTCTGACTGTTCACCCTCTCTCTTCAGAATGCCCTGCAGCCGTTCAGTGACATCCTTGACCCTGGCACCAGGGAGGCAACAAACCATCCTGCATTGCTCGCTGGACCCTGCTTCTCTCCCAGATGGACCTAAGGGTGAAAGGTCTCTGCGAGCCAACGCTCGCAGCCAACATGATTTATCCAGGGATGGCCCACCGGTGTTCCATTGAAGGAGTATGGGAAGTCAACATAGGTTTTCGGGCCGGGATACACCCCACAGGCCGCGAAATCTATGTGGACAGTTCCAGCACAGTATCTGCTGGGAAACGACTCACAGGGTGTGGAGTTTATGACCCAGGGACAGACATTTACTGGCAATTAAACTCCCCAGCACCATGAGCGCCCAGCAGGCTGAACTGTCCACGGTAGTGTACGTGGTTACACACCCCGAGAAATTCCCTACCCCATACACGATTTGCTCGGACAGCATGTTCATGTGCAATTCGTGTACGGAATACCTGGCCATCTGGTCCCGTCAGGGATACACCTCTGCCAACGGGAGACCCCTGGCAATCATGCCTCTGCTGGAGAAAACCATGACAGCTGTAGGAAAGGAAGGGAAGGTCTATATCCATAAGGTTAAGGCCCATTCGAAGACAGAACCCATGAGCGAGGGTAACCAAAGGGCAGATGAATTGGCCAAGCAGGGAGTTAGGGAAGGAAAGTTTTGGGACCCCTACCAGACAGGTTCGGTAGCCGCAATCCGGGACAAGGGAGGTACACAAGGGGTAGCTTTGGTCCCGGACCTAAAGCAGGCCCAGGTACGGGATCCCATCCTCAGAGCCGTCTTGAACGCGCTCACAAAAGGGGAGAAAGTAGAGGGCCCGTACGGTACAGCAGCCATCACCGTCACGGAAGGCATGCTATTCAGGGGGGAGCAATGGGTAGTGCCGCAGCAGCACCAAAGGGAATTCCTCCAACTGGCCCATGAGGGTCCAGGAGCAGGGCATCCCGGGCCCGAGGCCACCTGGCAGCGGGTGGAACAGGCAGGATGGTGGCCAGGACTGAGAGAACAGGTCCGCGAGTTCTATGCCAGCTGTCTGGTGTGTGCTGCCAATAACCCTGACCCCCAGAAAAGGAAGGTATCTTTGGGACACACCAGGAGGGTAGAGGGACCATGGCAGTCAATCCAGATCGATTACATCGGGCCCCTACCCACCGCCCAGGGAGGCTACAAGTATTGCCTAGTCCTGATGGATGTGTTCTAAATGTGGGTAGAAGCTTTTCCCTGCCGTACAGCTACCACATTGGGTACAGCTAAGATCCTGGTCAGGGAAGTGTTCTCACGATGGGGACTCCCACAGCATGTGGAGTCTGACCAAGGGAGTCACTTTACCGGACAGGTCATGCAAGAGACCCTCATGGTACTCGGCATTGAAGGGAAATGGCACGTTGCCTACAACCCACAGTCATCGGGTACTGTCGAGCGTTTAAACCGCAGTATAAAAGAGAAGCTGCGCAAGGAGACGGGAGACTCACCCAAGAAGTGGGTGGAAGTCTTACCGTTGGTCCTAATGGGGATCTGAACCAGCCAGTCAAAAAGCACGGGGTATTCCCCACACAAGCTGATGACTGGCAGGGTTATGCGGACCCCCACCCATGTGCTAGCCCCGGTGCTCATGGAAGGTCAGCTTAGAGAGGTGAACCGGGACAGCTTCATCAGGAATCTGTTTGAACACCTTAAACAGATTCACTGGCAGGCCGCTAGCAACATGGGAAAACAGCACCGGAGCAACCGATTGCTGCTAGAACCCAACAGGCACCACGAGTGGGAGATAGGGGATCAGGTCATGGTAAGGAAGTTTCGAACCATTGTATATGGGGCCGTACAGCATTGTGGACAAGGCAAGCCCCATGGTCTATGCCATCAAAATGCCCCACTGCACAAAGTGGTTCCACATTAATCAATGCAAGCTGTTTAAAACTGAGAATGGAGAACAGCCAGCAAGGGCGAACCATGTCAAGGTTAGAGAGCAGCAGCCTGCAGCTGTGACAGACTCACAGACCGCAAAGGTGGGGGCAGTGACGTGTGTGACTGGAGAGGCCCTCCCACCAATTAAGTGGGACTCAGGTACACCCCCAGTAGCCGGAGCCTTAAGGAGGTCTCCTCGCACACTACAGCCTAGACTACCTGATGTGCCTCAATAATCCCGAGACTCGATGTTAGCGGAACAAAACAAGGCTTTTATTAACTTAGAAGATAACACGCAGTGGAGAGAGGTATCTTCCATCTGGAGCTCTGCAGTACTGGATATGAGGCCAGACTGAGCTGGCTTACATAGAGGCCAGGTATGGGCGGAGCCCTACACACAACACATTCCATACATTCCAATATACAATACAATGGTGAGGAGAAACCTGAAACCAACCACAGTCACAGGCAATACAATGGTGAGGGGAAACCTGAAACCAACCACAGTCACAGGCAGTGATGAATGGAATATTTCATCACATTCACCCCTTCTATAGATTTAGTCTGTTCGGGGGTTTGGTAGTCGTCTGCGACCGACGTGGCTGTTGTGGTGTCGCGGGTGTCGGCTGGGTGTCCCCGGTGGCCTCCTGGGTCTCTGCCGGGGGTGCCGCCAGGGTTGTTGAAGGGGTAGTTGGTGGGGGTGCCGTTGGTCAATGTTCTTCCGGGGGTGATGAAAGAGTAGTGGGTGGGTAAGAGTTGCTGTGGTCGTTGTTGCTGCTATTGCCGTGGTTGTTGTCGTTACCGGCTGGGGCAACGTCTTTTATTGACATGGTGTCCTCCCTTCCGTCAGCGTGCCGGACATACGCGTACTGGGGGTTGGCGTGGAGTAGGTGCACTGGCTCCACGAGAGGGTCCGTCTTATGGCCCCTCACATGCCTTCGCACGAATACCGGACCTGGGGTGGAGAGCCATGACGGCATGGATACGCCTGAGGTGGATTTCCGGGGAAAGCTAAACATTCGTTCATGAGGCGTGGCATTAGTGGCAGTACACAATAGCGACCGTATCGAATGGAGCACATCTAAGAGGACTTCCTGCCAGCGGGAGATAGGGAGGCCCTTGGTCCTTAGAGCTAGAGTGACTGCTTTCCATACTGTCCCGTTCTCTCGCTCCACTTGACCGTTACCCCGGGGGTTGTAGCTGGTGGTACGGCTCGTGGCGATCCCCCTGGACAGCATGTACTGGCGTAGCTCTTCACTCATGAAGGACGCCCCCCTATCCGTATGGATGTAGCTCGGCATACCGAACAAGCAGAACAGGCTGTTGAGGCATTTAATGACCATGGCGCTGGTCATGTCTGGGCAGGGGAAGGCGAATGGGAAACGGGAGTATTCGTCCACAATGTTCAGGAAGTAAACATTGCGGTCGACTGACGGGAGGGGGCCCTTGAAATCTAAGCTGAGCCGCTCAAAGGGCCGTGTAGCTTTGATTAAGTGGGCTCTATCTGGGCGGTAGAACCGAGGCTTGCACTCAGCGCAAGTGCGGCAGTTCCTGGTCAGAGACCGAACTTCCTCAATCGAGTAGGGTAAGTTGCGGGACTTTATGAAGTGGAACAGCCGCGTGACCCCTGGGTGGCAGAGGTCGTTGTGGAGGGTCTGTAGCCGATCCCCGGTGGCGCTGGCACACATCCCTCGTGAGAGGGCATCTGGGGATTCGTTAAGGGCCCCTGGCCAGTAAATGATGTCATACTCGAAGGTGGAGAGCTCGATCCGCCACCTAAGAATCTTATCATTTTTGATCTTCCCCCTCTGTTTATTATTGAACATAAACGCTACCGACCGCTGGTCGGTAAGTAGGGTGAAGCGTTTGCTGGCTAGGTAGTGGCGCACTGCCTCCACGATGGCTTGGGCCTCCTTTTCCACGGAGGAGTGTGTGATCTCGGGCCCTTGGAGGGTCCTCGAGAAGAAAGCTACGGGCCGCCCCGCCTGGTTGAGGGTGGCCGCCAAGGCAAAGTCAGACGCATCACTTTCCACTTGAAATGGAGTGTTCTCGTCCACTGCCTGTAGCGTGGCCCGCTCAATATCCTGCTTAATGCTTTTGAAGGCGGTGTGGGCCTCAGCAGAGAGCGGAAAAGAGGATGCTTTCAAGAGGGGGCGGGCTTTGTCGGAGTAGTTGGGGACCCATTGGGAATAATAAGAAAATAACCCCAGGCACCTTTTCAGGGCTTTGGGAGTGTTGGGCAGGGGCAGCTCCCGTAGGGGGCGCAATCGGTCGGGGTCTGGTCCGATTTCCCCATTCTCCACCACGCTGCCTAGTATGCAGAGGCGCGTGGTGTTGAAAACGCACTTGTCCTCGTTGTAGGTGAGGTTGAGTTTTTGTGCGGTTTTCAGGAACCTCTCGAGGTTCGAGTCGTGATCCTGCTGGTTGTGACCGCAGATGGTGACGTTGTCGAGGTAGGGGAAGGTTGCCTGCAAGTGGTGGTCATCGACCATGCGATCCATCTCCCTCTGGAAGACTGAGACCCCATTCGTCACCCCAAAGGGGACTCTGAGGAATTGGTAGAGGCGTCCGTTCGCCTCGAAGGCGGTGTACGGGCGGTCCTCTGGTCTGATAGGGAGCTGGTGGTACGCTGACTTGAGGTCGATGATGGAGAACACCCGGTATTGGGCGATTTGGTTCACCATTTCTGATATGCGGGGTAACGGTTAGGCGCCTAGTTGGGTGTACCTGTTGATCGTTTGGCTATAGTCGATCACCATCCGTTTCTTCTCGCTACCCCTTACTACCACCACTTGGGCGCGCCACGGGCTATTGCTGCACTCAATAATGCACTCCTTCAGGAGCCTGTCTACCTCGGTCGCGATAAACCGCCTGTCCTCCCAGCTGTACCTCCTGCTTTTGGTCGCTATTGGCCGGCAGTTAGGGGTAAGGTTCGCGAATAGCGAAGGCGGCTTTACCTTTAGGGTAGCCAGGCCGCACACTGTGAGGGGCGGCTGGGACCCACCGTACTTGAGCGTGATGCTTTGGTGGTTGCACTGGAAATCCAGGCCCAAGATCACGCTCGCGCATAGATTCTTCATGATTAATACTTTAAAATTATCGTATACAGTCCCGTTAACGGACAATTGTACCGTGCAGTAACCCAGAATGGTCGATGTCTGGGTTTTATCAGCCATAGAGATGGTACCCCGAGTAGGGACCACCTTTAGGGAGAGTTGTTGTGCCAGTTCAGGGTGGATAAAACTCTCCGTGCTTCCGCTGTCAATTAAACATTTAACCCGGCACCCGTTTACCTCGATGTCCACCATTGATTTGGATAGCGGGTGGGGCCTGGTCTGGTCCACTGTGACCGATGCCACTATAGGGCCCTGATCGAGACAAGATGTCGTCCACGCTGTCTGCTCACAAGATGGCGGACCCCACGAGGTCGGGCAAGATGGCGTCCAAAATGGCTGCTCCCACGGCGCACACGCGGCGGTGGCGGGTTTTGGTTTTCCGGCGGGGTTCCCTCTGCACACCTTCCCGAAGTGCCCCTTCTTACCGCACTTAAAGCAGGTGGTGCCTTTTGCCGGGCACAGGTTTCTGGTGTGCTTTGGCTGCCCGCAGAAGTAGCAGTTGGGTCCCCGACGCGTCGCGGCTGTCGTAGGGCTTCTGGGGGGAGAGCGGGGCCCCGACGGTGTCGGGCTGCTGGGCGGGGAAGATGCCTTCCAAGATGGCGGCGCCCTTGGTGCACACGTGGCGGCGTGGGCGGCGCGGGCTGAAGAGTAGGCGTCCGAGTTTCTCTGGGCCACATCCAGGGATCGCGCGGTGTCCGCAGCCTGTTTCAGGTCCAATCCCGTTTTTTTCCAGCAGTCTTTGCCGGATGTAAGTGGAGCTGAGGCCTGTGATAAAGGCATCGCGAACAAGCTCGTCGGTGTACACTGCGGCTTTTACATCTCGGCACTTGCAGTCTTTGCCAAGCATTTTCAGGGTGCCTAGGAACTCCTCCACCGATTCCCCAGGTCGCTGTGCACGAGTGGCGAGCAGATGCCTAGCATACACCTCATTCGTAGGCTGCTGGTAATGCGCCTTTAAGATGTCGCAGGCGGCCAGGTACGTGTCGGCGTCTTGGATGAGGGGGTAAACCCGGTGGCTTACCCAATTCCGCAGAATTCCGAGTTTCATACTCGCAGCGTCCGTAGCGTCTTTGACGGCTGCGGGATTGTCCAGGAAGAATTCCATACACATAAACCAGTGTCCGAAGCGTGCTGATGCATCCGGAGCATGCTGATCCAAATCCAAACGTTCGGGTTTCAGGAGTTGATCCATTGTGTTGAAAAATAAGTTAATAAAATTGATGTGCCTCAATAATCCCGAGACTCGATGTTAGCGGAACAAAACAAGGCTTTTATTAACTTAGAAGATAACACGCAGTGGAGAGAGGTATCTTCCATCTGGAGCTCTGCAGTACTGGATATGAGGCCAGACTGAGCTGGCTTACATAGAGGCCAGGTATGGGCGGAGCCCTACACACAACACATTCCATACATTCCAATATACAATACAATGGTGAGGAGAAACCTGAAACCAACCACAGTCACAGACAATACAATGGTGAGGGGGAACCTGAAACCAACCACAGTCACAGGCAGTGATGAATGGAATATTTCATCACACTACCGTGGTCACCTGAGTATCATAAATGGTCCAGCCCCAGGAGAACCCTTAACAGAAAGGGAAAAACCAAGGTCAGGGACAAGTCTAGGGATACGGATCCCCAGCCTAGAACTTCCAAAGGTGAGGGACTCACAGGAGAGGTAGCGTTGGGAAGAGAGAGAGAGAAGGGTCCCCAGCCTGCGGCATCAGGCTGCGGAGACCCCACAGGACAGGATAGGGACTCGGCAGCCACACAGAAGGGGGTAGTGTGCTGCAGCACAGGAGGACATACTCCCCCGATTAACTGGGATTCAGGGAAACTCCCAGGTCTTTTAAGGAGGACTCTCCGAGTCCGGTGGCACAAGTATGCCCAGGCGTACAAGCTGCCCAGATTCAATAAAAGGCAGAGGCCTAACAGGAATTAGTCTGGCCGTCCGGAGACGGGCGGCGGATGTATCTCGCTTTTAGTTTAAGAGTGTTTTACAGTAGCTTAGGTTTTGGGAATTTATTTTTAATTTTAGTTTAGGATAAGTTTGAAGTTTTGGAAATTTTGATAACTGTGTCAGGCTAGAGAACCTTCTCGGGACATGGCTATTTTGTTTGTGTGTCCCTACAGAAAGGAAAATCGGGATGAGAAAGGTTCTGCTCCTGCTCGCCCTGGTAGGGGTGAGCATCGGTGATCGAGGAGACGTGGAGAACTCCCACATCTATGGGTGCTCGGGAGAAAGAGAACCGATCGTTACCGCAGGGGGTGGCGAACGGGGTGTGGAGGAGCTCACCAGCCAATTCCACGAGGGAAGGTGGCCAGGGTGGCTGGGGTCTAACTCGACCCAGTACTCCAGCCAGACCGGGTTCACGTACAGGGAGGCCTCCATCCCCTGCCCCAGGGTACAGATCGTTGCTACAAGGGTCAGTGTCACCGAGGGGAAACGTGTGTGTTTGACATGCAAGGGACAGATTCCTTTGGATAGGTGGTGGTGGCTCAGAAAGCTGAGCAAGGATAGAGGAAACCCCGCAGTCAATTGGGAACGATTGGGGAACAATACCCATCGGACGATTACAGGGACCCGAGGGGGACTGAGTGTGTGCTGGGGCAAGTGGTGGGAGCCGGATCAGGGGATTTATGTTTGTATGTGGGGTCAGAGAAAGTCTGCCCCACAGGCATATCCATCATTTTCCACCAGCAATGGCAAGATGCCGGGGAGGGGATGGAGTGGGATTCCAGCCTGCATGCGTTGAGCGATCCCACACTCCCCAATTCCAGTCAATGCCTCCAAACTCGTAACCCGCCCCCGAAAGCCCCTGCCCACGACCACGACACCACGGACTATAGTCCAGAGGTGTCCTACCACCACCATGGGACCAGGGAATGGTTTAGTCCTAGTGCCAACTGATAAGTTGCTGTACCAGGGGGTACACTATGCAGTGGCCTCAGTGATCCTGAACCTGACCGAGGTACACTTACCTGAGTGGTGTCCTAAGGAGACAGAACAGTTGTACCAAGCCCTGCTGAAGGAAATGTTTAGAAAATTTTATGAATTCGACTTTGCCAGTGTAGACAAAGCAAAACTGTACAGTTTACATCCTGAGCATAATATGGGCACGGGGAGACAAAGAAGGGGGACCTGGAATGATATTTTTACAGCTTATAGTACAGGATCCTCAGTAATAAACAGCCTAGATGATATAGAGTTACAAACTCAGATAAATGGTTTAAAGACCCAGTTAAGAAAACTCCTAACAGAGGGGAACACAGTGGTCGGCTCAGAGCTACATGAGGACCAAGCTATGACGGTCCATTTAAAAGAGATAATAGCTGAGCTAGAGAGACATGCTAAACATGCTAAAACAGTAAATGCACTCATACGGGAGGACAGGAATGCTTCGGATCAAGCTGCACAGAATGAGGTGTGCGTGCTATATGGGGCATGTTTGCTGGGGCGAGGGCCGCAGCAACCTGGAGGATTTAAAGCAAGGGTTAGTCCCCTCCTGGATTAGCAACAAGCACCTCACAGCCCTCCACCCGTTTAGTAATTCGCTGAGCCCATGTCAGCTCTGCCTAGCCTCTGAAACCTATCCTGTTCCAGTGGATTTTGGACATTCCAATCACACTATCATGGGGATAGTAGTGAGGATGCCGGTCATGGGTGGGACAGCCCGACCCGCACTGGTATACAGGGTGGAGAACATTGGGATCATTCAAGGGGGTGCACACGTCTGTTTCGCAGATGTCCCACCTTATGTCATAAAGTGGGAGCACGCTATGACTGGTACAGACCTCTCCGGGTGCCAGAGCCAGGGAGCACACATAATACTCTGTCCCCAGCACTTGAATGCCTATTTGAGACCACAGTGTGGGTTTAAAGCTGCTGGCGCGCAACCTGTGAACTGTACCATGGAGGTAATGGCACAAGACCATGTATCCCCACAGGTGGCATTCATAGGGGGTGGGACATATTGTGTCACCACAAGTGCGCCCCACTACCGGCATGGACAGCACATCTGGTGTCCGGTGGGTGACAGCAGCTTCTGTTTTAAACCCAAGGCAGAAGTTCAAGTGGCCCAGGAACGGATTGTACCCATCCCTGAACCCTCAACTGTTCACCTCACTGTCAGGGAAAACATTACCAACCTGCAAAATTACGTAACACATTTTGGCTATGAGATTCCCCCTCTACCAGAACATCTTACCACCCTATTAAAAGCAGTGGTCATCTCACAGAAACATTTCTACACATTAGAGCAGAAGACAGTCGAGATAGGGGCCAAAATCTTAGATATTGTAGTTCCACCCTGGTGGGACATTTTTGAAAATATAGAGGTCCTTCTTGGATTCGACTGGCTTCACATCTTCTAGTAGTTTGCCAGCTCGGCATAGTTTTATACCTATTGTGTACAAGGTGCAAAGAAAGGGACCAGATGCTCCGCTCTCAACATGAGGGAGCATGGGACAGAAATAAAGTCTATGACCAGGTATAAAACAAACCTTGACCGTTATTAAAAATAAAGTTTGATGAGTGTGTGTGTCATTATTTTTCCTATGTGTATGCAATTTTGCCAAGTGGTGCAGGGGTGTTGGACCCCCTCCGTGCTTGGATGTGAATGTAATTGAATTTTTCGTACCTTGTATATCTGTGTAAACACTACACCTAAAGGGAATGGGAGAGTGTTTTGTTTTTGGGTTACTATTTTAGATAATACAGGGGAAGGTTGGCTCCCAAGGATCAGAAAATTTTGCACACAACTGCATGATACTATAGTGTTTAAAGTATCACGGGGTGGGGGGAGGTGTGAGGCTCGCAAAATTCTACAGATTCCCCCAAAGTAAGAAAGAAGAGATATTTGGACTGTTTGAAATAATATTGGGCTAAAGGGGACCTAAAATCAAAACCCCAGGAAGATTTGGCTAGTTTAAAAGGCATGTTCAGGCCTGTGGAAAAAGCTGCCACAAAAGGAATGGGTGGGATAGACAGTTTGAGTATTGGAAAGGCCAGATTGTCTGAGAATGTTCTGGGCCATCCTAATCATTCTACATAAAGACTGTTCCCGCCGAAACTTACAGGGCCACCAAGAACATGAAAAATACAATACATGCCACTAGTCGACAAAAGAGACCCTGGCCCCAACAGGAAAAGACAATCAAACAACAGTTTAAACCACTCAGAAAGATTTCCAAAACACTTTGCACATTTTAAACTGATTTCAAAGCAATCCCAAAACCAGTTAAAAGCCAATTAAAAATAGATGGGACCATCCCCGAAACTCAGTGAGAATTTAAACATATTAAAATTAACGAGCCCGCCAAAATTAACAAAGGACCAAAGGAGATTTGGCGGTCAGATAAGCCAGACCTCAAAACAGTATAATTGAGGCCTGCCTGTTCAGTGAAACAGATCGAGATCATGTTGCGTTCGAAAGACAGTATAGTTCACACAGTTGAGCACACAGCTCCAGAAGGTTCAAGTTCAGTACAGGAGAGAGAAAGTACAGTTCAGAAAAAGATATCATTATCACTGTACTTAGTCGAAGCATCAGAGACTCGAGGAAAGAAGAATGAAACGGAAGGAAAAGGAAATTGCGGCAACGACAGGCCTCAAGAAACCAACAACTAACAATATTACCACCAACTAGGTAATATTGGGCCACTGCGACCAACAAGAAACCAACCACCAAGAAGTCGAAAATTCACAAACTTGTTTCCACTCTACAAGCTAGTCTGACTTACCCCATGGTAAGATTTGACACATAAGACTCTAAAAACTATACCTAACCAAAGAAAATTGGGTACTTACCCGATAAATCCAACTACGCATCCAACTGCATCAGTGGACAGGCGAAGACTGAAAACCCAACGCAGGTGCAATCTTCCACCACGTCCGGGGTACGGCAGGCCCCAACCGCCATAACTAAAGAGAACCCCGAAATCGCGAACCTTTACAATCTGTCAAGGAAGTCGTTTGGTGAGCATTTCCTGGTCCTCTGTAATTCAGCCTAGTTAGGATAGTGGGATTGAGAGGGCAAGGTATTTTTTGTCTATTGTAATTCTCCCTTGCATATTCTGAAGTGTTCCCCCTTTTAGAGTATATAAGATTTATTGTATTGTATATTTTCCTGTCTCAAAATAAAAATCTCAATTCTTTTGACCAACTCAGGTGTCTGTTGCAATTTCATTACAACCCCCAAATAAGTCCAAAGTCTAGAACCAAGGGAGTGGGAGCAATTCGAACCGCTCAGGGAGTCAGAGGTGAAGCTGACCACACACACCACCCCTTACACAGTTGCTTCACTAGTTTCTCGAGAATGTACTCCCAAGATAAAAGCTGCGAGGAAGGTAACAGGAGAGCTCTAGTAAGTGGCTCAAGAATCTCATGTGAGACTTGAGTTAGGACCTGCCCTAGAGCACAACACAATAGCAGCTTTAACTTAGTGATTGGAAAATTACGAGTATTCGCAAAAGGAGGATGTACAGGGGAATCAATCAATAGAAAGGGATTTAATACAGGCATCCGTGAAACCTTACCTTCTAGACTACTGATTAACTTTTCACAAACTGTCAGCAAGCCAACTAAAATATGAGCCTTCAGATTTCTTTCTACCATGTTCACAGTTGGACGGCATTGTATTATCCATCACCAGCCCCACAGTGTCACTACCTCCAGGTTACAGCTGATAAATTACTGCACTCCCGCTGGCTAGAGCATAAACTAATTTGATTTATGTAATTCTACTGTGCTTTTGAAGCAGCATTTCCTTTTGTCGCTTCAAGTACGACTGCCTGCAAAGTGCAATAGGCTGCAAAATTCCCCAAAGTAATCATAAAAAGTAACATTCCAGAAATTACTGCATGGGATACGAGTTTCCAAACAACAACAACTTACATTTATATAGCGCCTGTAATGTAGTAAAACGTCTCAAGGCGCTTTTACAGGAGCGTTACCAAACATAATTTAACACCGAAGTACATAGGAGATATTAGGACAGGTGACCAAAAACTTTGTCAATGAGGTAGGTTTTAAGGAGTGTTGTAAAGGAGCAGAGAGAGGTAGAGAGGCGGAGAGGATTAGGGAGGGAATTCCAGAGCTTAGGGACCAGGCAGCTGAAGGCACGGTTGCCAATGGTGCAGTGATTAAAATCGGGGATACGCAAGAGGCCAGAATTGGAAGAGCGCAGAAATCTCGGAGGGTTGTAGGGCTGGAGGAGATTACAGAGCTAGGGAGGGGCGAGGCCATGGAGTGATTTGAAAACAAGGATGAGAATTTTAAAATCGAGTCATTGCTGAACCTGGGGCCAATGTGGGTCAGAGCGCACAGGGGTGATGGGTGAACGGGACTTGGTACGCCTTAGGATACGGGTAGCAGAGCTTTGGATGAGCTCAAGTTTATGGTGGGTGGAAAATGGAGACCTGGCAGGAGAGCAATGGAATTGTCAAGTCTATCGGGTACGGTAGCATAGTGGTTATGTTACTGGGCTAGTAATCCAGAGGGCCTGGACTAATGAGTTCTAAATCCCACCGCAGCAGCTGGGAAATTATAAATTCAGTTAATTAATAAATCGGAAATAAAAAGCTAGTATTAGTAATGTTCGCCATGAAACTACTGGATGGCTGTAAAATCCCATCTAGTTCACTAATGTCCTTTTTGGGAAGGAAATCTGCCGTCCTTACCTGGTCTATATATGACTCCAGACTCACAGCAATGTGGTGCTCTGAAATGGCCTAGCAAACCAGTCAGTTGTACCAATCAGCTGCAAAGAAGTATTCTAACAATTAAACCAGACAGATCGACCTAGGCTCCGGACAAGACAAATGCACACCCAGCCCAGTCGATCCTGCAAAGTCCTCCTCACTAACATCTGGGGACTTGTGCCATAATTGGGAGAGCTGTCCCACAGACTAGTCAAACTACAGCCTGACAGAATCATACCTTTCAGCCAACATCCCAGACTCCTCCATTAGCATCCCTGGGTATGTCCTATCCCACCGGGCCCTGGGAGCCCTCAACATTGACTCATGGCATCAGGTCAAGCAAGGGCAAGGAGAAGCCTCCTGCTGATTACCACCTACTGCCCTCCCTCAGCTGATGAATCAGTACTCCTCCATATTGAACACCACTTGGAAGAAGCACTGATGGTACAGAATATACTCTGGGTGGGAATTTCAATGACCATCACTAAGAGTGGCTCGGTGGCAGCACTACTGACCGAGCTGGCTGATTCCTGAAGGACATAGCTGCCAGACTGGGCCTGTAGCAGGTGGTGAGAGAACCAACACACGGGAAAAACCCTGGTTCAAGGAGGAGCATAGAAGAGCTTGCCAGGAGCAGTACCAGGCATACCTAAAAATGAAGTGTTAACCTGATGAAGCTACAATAGGAACTCATACACGTTAAACAGTGAAAGCAGCATGCTATAGACACAGCTGAGCGATCCCACAATCAATGGATCAGATCAAAGCTCTGCAGTCCTGCCACATCCAGTTGTGAATGGTGGTGGAGAATTAAACAACTAACGGGAGCAGGAGGCTCCATGAACTTCCCCATCCTCAGTCATGACGAAACACAGCACGTGAGTGCAAAAGGCAAGGCTGAAGCATTCGCAGCCAGAAGTGCCAAATGGATGATCCATCTTGGCCTCCTCCGAGGTCCCCACCATCACAGAAGCCAGTCTTCAGCCATTTCGATTCACTCCACGTGATATCAAGGAATGGCTGAGTGCACTGGATACAGCAAAGCCTATGGACACCAATAACATCCCGGCTGTCGTGCTGAAGACTTGTGCTCCAGAACTAGCTGCACCTCTAGCTAAGCTGTTCCAGTACAGCTACAACACTGGCATCTACCTGACAATGTTTAAAATTGCCCAGATATGTCCTCTCCACAAAAAGCAAGACAAATCCAATCCAATTACTGCCCCATCAGCCAACTCTCAAACATCAGCAATGCGATGGAAGGTGTCGCCAACAGTCTTATCAAGCGGCATTTACTCACCAATAACCTGCTCACCAATGCTTAGTTTGGGTTCTGCCAGGACCACTCAGCTCCAGACTTTATTACAGCCTCAGTCCAAACATGGACAAAAGAGCTGAATTCCAGCGGTGAGGTGAGAGTAACTGCCCTTGACATCAAGGCAGCGTTTGACTGAGTAGCACAAAGGAAGATGGTTGTGGTTGTTGGAGGTCAATCATCTCAGCCCCAGGACATTGCTGCAGGAGTTCCTCGGGAAGTGTCCTAGGCCCAACCATCTTCAGCTGCTTCATCAATGAACTTCCCTCCATCATAAGGTCAGAAGTGGGGATGTTTTCTGATAATTTCACATACTTCAGTTCCATTTGCAACTCCGCAGATAATGAAGCAGTCCGTGCCCGCATGCAGCAAGACCTGGACCACAGTCAGGCTAGGGCTAATAAGTGGCAAGTAACATTCACACCACACGAGCACTAGGCAATGACTATCTCCAACAAGAAAGAGTCCAACCACTTCCGCATGACATTCAACGGGATTACCATCGTCAAATCCCCCACCATCAACATTCTGGGGGTCACCATTGACCAGAAACTTAACTGTACCTGCCACATAAATACTGTGGCTACAAGAGCAGATCAGAAGCTAGGTATTCTGTGGCGAGTGTCTCACCTCCTGACTCCCCAAAGCCTTTCCACCATCTACAAGGCACAAGTAAGGAGTGTGATGGAATACTCTCCACTTGCCTGGGTGAGTGCAGCTCCAGCAACACTAAAGATGTTTGACACCGTTCAGGACAAAGCAGCCCACTTGATTGGCACCCTACCCACCACCTTAAACATTCACTCCCTCCACCACCGGCGTACCGTGGCTGCAGTGTGTACCATCTACAAGATGCACTGCAGCAACTCACCAAGGCTTCTTCGACAGCACCTCCCAAACCCGCGACCCCCTTCCACCTAGAAGGACAAGGACAGCAGACGCATGGGAACACCATCACCTCCAAGTTCCCTCCAAGTTACCCACCATCCTGACTTAGGAATATATCGCCGTTCCTTCACCGTCGCTGGATCAAAATCCTGGAACCCCCTACCTAACAGCACTGTGGGAGTACTTTCAGCTCACGGACTGCAGCGGTTCAAGAAGGCGGCTCACCACCACCTTCTCAAAGGCAATTAGGGATGGGCAATAAATGTCGGCCTTGCCAATGACGCCCACATCCCATGAACGAATAAAAAAAGTCTAGAGGGAACAAACGCATGGATGAGGGTTTCAGCAGCAGATGAGCTGAGGCAGAGGGAGAGATGGGTGAGGTTACCCCGGTGGAATAGGTGGTCTTGGTGATGGAGCGGATATGTGGTTGGAAGCTCATTCTCTAGGTCAAATAGGATGCCAAGGTTGGGAACAATCTGGTTCAGCCTCAGAGCATAACCAATTAGAGGGTTGGAGTTGGTGGCTAGGGAATGAAGTTTGTGGCAGGGACTGAAGACAATGACTTCGGTCTTCCCCATACTTATTTGGAGGAAGACAGTAGAGGGCAGGGAGTGGGGGAGGGGTCGGGCTGCGATGTGGTGTGGGGGTGGGGGGGCGGGGTCAAGAGAGGTGGTGGTGAGCTAGAACTGGGTATTGTCAGCATACATGTTGAACCTGACGTTGTATTTTTGGATGATGTCGCCGAGGGGCAGCATATAGATGAGGCCAAGGATAGATCCTTGGGGGACTCCAGAGGTAACGGTGCTGAAGTGGGAAGAGAAACTATTGCAGGTGATTATCTGACTGGATAGATAAGAATTGAACCAGGTGAGGGCAGTCCCACCCAGTTGGACGATGGCGGAGAGGCGTTGGAGGAGGATGGTGTGGTCAACCGTGTCAAAGGCTGCAGACAGATCAAGAAGGCTGAAGAGGGATATTTACCACAATCACAGTCACATAGGATGTCATTTGTGACTGTGATGAGGGCCGTTTCAGTGCTGTGGCATGGGCAGAAACCTGATTGGAAGGGTTCAAACATGGAGTTGTGGGAAAGATGGGCACACATTTGAGAGGCGACAAGATGGTCAAGGACGTTGGAGAGGAAAGGGAGGATGGAGCTGGGGCGATAGTTTGCAAGGACAAAGGGGTCAAGGTGGGTTTTTTTGAGGAGAGTGATGCAGATTTGAAGAGGAGAGGACAGTACTTGAGCAGAGGGAACCGTTAACAATATCAGCTAACATGTGGGCCAGGAAGGGAAGTTGGGTTGTCAGCAGGTTGTTGGGAATAAGGTCAAGGGAGCAGGAGGTGGGTCTCATGGACAAGATGGGCTCGGAGAGGGCATGAGGGGAGAACAGAGAGAAACTAGAGAAAGATGTGAGTTCATAGCTAGGGCAGGGAAAAACCTTAGGGGAAGTTTGGCTTGGTGGGCTAGGGGAAGAGAGGGAAGCAACAGAGGTAGCTGAATGGATGGTCTCAGTCTTAGTGACAAAAAAGTCCATGAGCTCCTCACACTTGTTGGAGGTGAGGGTGGAGGAGGCAGAGGAGAGGGGTTTAAGAAGACGGTTTGTAGTGGAGAAGAGAAGCCGGGGGTTATCTTTGCATTCCAAGATGATCCTGGAATAGTGAAAAGTTTTGGCTGAAGAGAGCTGGACCCGATGGTGCTTTATGTGGTCCAGCCTGATTGGCGATGAATGGCTAAACTAGTTGTCCACTATAAACGTTCAAGTCTGCATCCCTTGGACTTAAAAGAGCAGAGATTTAGTTGGAACAAGGGCATCAAAAGGTAGATGTGAGGGTGTGATTGAGCAGATTGGTAGCTGCAGAAATGTCATGTGAATGGAGGGCTAAAGGCTAGACAATTGGGAATTTGAAAATGCTGTTGTAAGTGACTTGGGGGAGAGTTTCTTCCAAGGGTGGACACAGAAAGAAGTGCGATTTGGAGAGGGAAGGGGGAGGTGAGTGGAGAGGGATACACGGAAGTGATCAAAGGTGGCCTTATCTGTGATTGGCATAATGAGGGTGGAGAAGCCACATGAGATGGCAAGGTCGAGGGGTTGGCCATGAATATGGGGGAGGGAGTTTATAGGGCGGGAGAAATTAAGGGAGGATAGGAGGGCAGTGAACTCAGAGGAGAGAGAGCATGATGAGTTGAGATGGAGGTTGAAATCACCGAGGATGAGAAGTCATTTGGTGCAGAGGCTGAGGGAGGAAAGCAGTGAAGATATCTCAGTGAGAAACGTGGCATGGTACTTGGGTGGGCAGTAGAGAGCGAGGATTTTAAAGGAGAGGCGAGAGTGTTGGAACAAGGTGAGATGCTCAAAGGAGCAGAAGGTGCTTGAAGAGTCGGGGGACAGACCAAGGTGTGATTTGGTGATAAGGGCCACACCGCCACTGTATCAGTTTGCATGGGGAAAGTGCTAGAAGGTATAGCCAGGCGGGGAGGCTTGATTAAGGGGGACGGTGTCATCGCCCATCAGCCAAATTTCCATCAGGGCCATGATCTCGATGCAATCATCCGCAATAAGCTCATGGATGGCAAGGGCCTTGTTCATAAGTGTACGGACATCCTGGAGGGAGATGTGGAGAGGGGTGGTGATAGCTGATCCGCTGGCAGAGTCCACAGGATCAGAGCTAGGGGGCGGTGGGGGTTGAGTCGAATGGAATGGAGATTGGCAAGATTAGCCCTCAATGGGCGCGCTGGACGGGAAGGTCGGTGAGAGTGTAGGATGGGGCAGTTAGGGTTGCTGCTTGTAAGGAGGCAGCGAGGAGTGCCTTGATGGGCCTTTCAGAGGATGCCAAGAGAGGCACAGAAAGAAGCTTATCTAAGAGGGAGTCAAGCCTGGGATGACGGCAGGATAGTAGGAAGGTCAAGGAGTGCTGAAGGGTTGAGGTGAAATGCTTAATATATTTGCCTCAAATTACTCTCTGCTATTTTAGAAGATTGTTAATGCTTTTATTTCAAACAGGTTAGCACCTCCAATCAAATAGCAGAAAGAGGAATTTCAGACAAATGCTTTAATTGCTGGTACATTAATATCTCACAGCATAATTTCCAGGCCAAAGTTTTAATTTTTAAATCATTTTTAATATGTTTGAGTTGTTTCAGCTAAAATCTAATCAAATTAAATCTGTGCCTGTGATTGTAAATGTTAAGTTGAAAAATCTGTAATAAATATGACCAGAATGATATTAAACATATTGAGAATGTTAAATGAACTAAATTGGAATTACTGCAGTGAGTGAGCTGTGATTAATCTACACCTAGCTGATTCCCTCTATGATTTCCCTCCAGTATATTTGCTCACTTGCAAAAAAGCACTTCTGATCAGCAGCCTCCTCATGGATGATTACATTAATATCCTGGCACTAATAGAACGACAACAGTTTGCATTTGCATAGTGCCTTTAATGTAGATTAACATCCCCAGGCGCAGAAACATGTACCATTGGCAATGACTCCTTTTCCCTTACGGAAGCTTCCCTGCCAGGCTATACTTTTCACCACCTGCCTCAACCAAATTGCCATGATGGCAACATGGCCCTCCGCTTCAGGTCATACCTTGGCCTCTCCCCCTACTCCCCTGACACCTTCTTCGCCTTCAAGCATCTTATCCTCTTCTATCCCTTACAGCTTCCAATTAAAATTCTCAATGTTTATTCCCCCCCCCGCACCCCGCCCCAAACCTCAAGCTGACTTCCTCCCAGAAATGTTTCCCCTTCTCTTTCTTCTCTTTTTCCCTGTCACAATTATGGATCCTCCAGGGTCATTGTTCACCGGGACAGGTTGGGACAAAGCCTGCACCAACACTGAACCAGTGTCCAGTCTATTAAGATTCCATGGGCTAAAAATTCAGGTGTTTAATGACACCCATTACCGGCATAATATGGCAAAAAACGGCAGCCGGCTGTAGTGTCCGCGCCTTAATAATACACGGACTGCAGGAGAACAATAAAACAGGTATTTACTGAACAGAGGGTAACTTAAGACTGACGTACAGAAGCCTGCTATGGCTTTATATACAGGGGTGGTCACTGCCGGTACTGCAGCATAGAATCAGTTCTTCTCTTAAAGGTACATACACAACAATTCCTCCCCTTTTAGATAAACAGTACATAACATTCTTTTAACAACTAAATAATCATTTATAAGTTCAGTCTTTGAGGAGGCTTCCTGATCCTGACTGGATAGCGCCTTTCTCGAGTATCCTGTTCTTGCGGCGGAGTTGATTCTGGTTCATTGTCATTGGTTGGTTCGTCAGCTTCCAATACCATTGCTTCTGAGGGAGACGCAATCTGTACTTCGGGTTGATTACCAGGTGCACCTGCTCGTGGTATGGGTTTGGCTTGTTCCTGTGACTCTAGAATCTGGTCAGCATGGCGTCTCACGATGCTCTCTCCAACGTCCACTGTGTACATTAGTGGTCCCTGCTGTGTGCATATCGTTCCTGGCTGCCATTTTTCTGTTCGGTAGTCGCGGGCCAAGACTTGTTGCCCTGTCTTGAAGCTCCTGGTTGGCTTCTCATTTATGTGCTAGAATTGCTTATCCTCAACATCTCGTCTTATGTTTGGTTTGAGCAAATCCAGGCGACATCTTAGCCTTCGGTTGAAGAACATTATGGCTGGAGCTTGGTTGGTGACTGCATGTGTCGCATTCCGGTAAGCAAACAAGAAATTATCCACCTTGTGTTGTAGTGGTATGTCGTCATTATGCATTGCCTTTATGGCCTTTTTAAAGGTCTGAACAAACCTCTCAGCCAATCCATTTGTGGCTGGATGATATGGGGCAGATGTGTAATGCTTCACCCCATTATTCCTCAGAAACCTCCGGAAATCCTCTGATACAAACTGTGGCCCATTGTCGGAGCAAATCTGTTCTGGCAAGCCATTCCTGGCGAAGATGGTCCGTAGGACTGCAATAGTTTTCTCCGTGTTGGTGGAGGACATTTTGATGACCTCTGGCCATTTCGAATGGGCATCCAGAACGATTAGGAACATTGAGTCCATAAATGGACCAGCAAAATCAATGTGTACCCGTTGCCATGGAGATGAGGGCCACTCCCATGGATGTAGCGGGGCCTGTGGTGGAGCGTTTTGGACCTTCTGGCATCCTGTGCATCTCTTGGTCATATCCTCGATTTCTTTATCGATTCCCGGCCACCACACAAACGCCCTGGCTAGGCTCTTCATTTTTACCCCTCCCAGATGACCCTCATGAAGCTCATTGAGCACTCTATCTCTCAACTTGGGTGGAATTACCACTCGGGATCCACACATCAAGGTCCCCCGGCACACTGACAGCTGTTCTCTCCTTGGCGAGAATGCTGGCAACAGTGAGTCGCCATGTGCTGGCCATCCCTTCACCGTCAAATCATAGACCCGAGAGAGTGTCGGGTCATTTCGGGTTTCCTTCTCTATACTTGAGTTTGTAACAGGTAGACATTCGACTATGGTCGCATGGAATATCTCAACAGGGTCCACTGCAGGTGATTCCTCTACCGTAGGCAACGGTAGGCGCGACAGCCCATCAGCGTTTCCATGCTGTTTCGTACCCTTCTACTCTCTGTCGTACTGATGTGCCCCTAGAAAAAGTGACCATCTTTGCAGCCGATGCGTCGTCATCACCGGAACGCCCTTCTTTGGGTTAAAAATGGAGACCAGGGGCTGATGATCAGTCAGTAGGGTGAATTTCTGCCCGTGCAGATAGTGATTGAACTTCTTCACCCCCCACACCAGGCTGAGGGCCTCCCTGTCAATCTGGGCGTAGTTACGCTCGGCTGAGGTTAACGAGCACGACGCAAAGGCTATTGGCCTCTCTGAACCGTCAAGGAATTTGTGTGACAGCACCGCTCCGATGCCATAGGGAGACGCATCACATGCTAACCGAATCGGTAGTGTTGGATTGTAGTGGGCCAATACTTCTTTTGAAGTGATTAGGCATTTACATTTCTGAAAGGCACGCTTACACTCATCACTCCATTTCCATGTTACTCCAGTTTGCAGCAGGGCGTTCAGTGGGTGCAGAATTGTAGATAAATTCGGCAAGAACTTATGGTAGTAGTTCACCAACCCGAGAAACGACCTCAGTTGCGAGACATTTTCCGGTGCTGGAGCCTTGACTACAGCCTCAATCTTGTCCAGCGACTTATGCAACCCTTCCTCATCAATCATGCGGCCATAATACGAGATTTGTCTCCTGAAGAACTCGCATTTGGGGCGGTTGGCTCGTAGCCCATATTCCTGTAATCTCGTGAGCACCTGCTCCAGGTTGGCAAGGTGTTCACTGTCATTTTCGCCCGTAACTAGGATGTCGTCCAAATAACACTGGGTCCCCGGGATCCCTTGCAGGACTTGTTCCATCGCCCTCTGCCAAATAGCCGGGGCTGATGCTACCCCGAATACCAGTCGATTGTACTGGTAAAGGCCTTTGTGAGTGTTTATCATGAGGTATTTCCTAGATGCTTCTTCCACCTCCATTTGTAGATACGCTTGGGCCAGATCAATCTTTATAAAGCGTTTCCCTCCAGATAGTGAGGCGAAAATATCTTCTATCCATGGAAGTGGATATTGTACTGTGTGCAGGACTGGGTTCACAGTTACCTTGAAGTCCCACAGATGCGAACCTTCTTCGGTTCCCCAGGCGTGCTGCTCAATGATTTCTTCATTACAGGAACGATGGGTGTGGCCCACTTGCTCCAGTCCACCTTGGACAGCACACCCGAACACTCCAGACTCTCCAGCTCTGCTTCAATGGCTGGGCGGATCGCGTAAGGTGCCGGTCTGGCCTTAAAAAAATTTGGGTTTGCGTTATCTTCAATTTTTATCATTGCCGTTACTCCTTTTAGAGTCCCAAGTCCTTGTTGGAACACCTCTTTCGCGTCAGTTAGAATCTTTGACAGTCATCCAGGTGTGACGTCATCATCCTTTTTATCAGTCACAGTTAGCGCCTGAATGGAATGCCAATCCAATTGTATTTTTTGGATCCATTCACGTCCCAATAATGGTGGTCCTCCATCTGGTAGTATATATAGATACAGTTTCTGTGTTTCCTTGCCGTTGTATTCAACTGGCACCCTTATTTTTCCTCTGGGGTAGACTTTTTGCCCCATGTATGCCTTCAATACAATGGACGTGTCCTTCAAGGGTATGTGTGGGAATAGCCGCTCATAGTCTCGTCGATTCATGCCAGTTAGGGCTGATCCTGTGTCCAATTCCATCTTTACTGGGGACCCTGCTGTCATGAGGGTGACCCAAATGGTTTGGTGATCCTCCTTTGCGATCACGTTGTGTAACTTTAGACAACTTAGTCTCCTGCTCCTGGAGTCCTTATCACTCTCCTGATCTTCCGAACTACTGTCTGTCAATTTCTTTACTTTCTTGTACTTTTCCTTAGTAGTTCTTGTAGTGTTGGTTTTCTTTCCCGACCTACAGACTCTTGCTATGTGTCCCATTTTCCCACATTGCCTGCATACTTTGTCCTTAAACCAGCAGTCCTTCTGATCATGGGTTGTTCTGCCGCAGCGATAGCACTTTTCTGTTCCATACGCCATTTCGTTAGCGCTGTATTCTTGTGGCTTCTGTTGTATTTCCGCAGCTCCCCGTGCTGCTGCTTCGTAGGATACTGCCACGCTGAAAGCCTGTTCTAGCGTCAGGTCCTTTTCCGAAAGTAGTCGTTTCTGGGTTCCTTCACTCTGGAGCCCGCAGACAAACTTTTCCCGTAAGGTGTCTGCCAGTCCTGCTCCGAACTGGCAGTGCTTCGATAACTTACGTAGTTCCGTAAGATAGTCAGCATTGCTCTCATCTTTGTGCTGGTTTCTTTTATGGAACTTGAATCTTTCTGCTATCAGCAGCGGTGTAGGGTTTAGGTGTTCCTGTAAGGTATTAACAATCTCTTCAAAACTTTTCTCCATTGGTTTAGCTGGGGTAATTAAATTCCGCAATAGGCCGTACGTTCTCGCGCCCATCAAATTTAATAATACCGACGCCTTCTTTCCATCGGCCACCTCATTTGCCTTGCAATACACTTCAATTCTTTCCACATACGTGGTCCAGTCTTCTACCTTGTTGTCGAAAGCAGTGGTACTGCCACTTTTCGGCATCTTGGGTGATTTAAAATGGCACCTCCCACGCTTTTTCTTCTTCACCAATGGATTAAAATGGTGCCTCCCGCGCTTTTCCTTCTTCCCCAATGGAATAAAATGGCGCCTCCCGCGCTTTTCCTTCTTCCCCTTGCTGCCACGCTGCTCCTAGCATTCTGCAGGGCAACGGTGGTGACCCGTGGCTTCGGCGCGTCTCACTTTTCCTTCCCCTTGTTTTATTTTCACTACGCCGCCCGGTTCTTGAGCACTGACCGCGCCCTGTGCGCTCCACCCTCTCTCTCTCTCTTTTCCTCCTGACGACGCTGCGCGGCCCCTTTGCAGAGCCACTTGATCGAGCTCGAGCCCGCCGCAGTCCGGAAGGGTCAGCGCAGTACCTGCTACCAGCACGATTTGCTGGAACACCATGACTGGGGAGCCAAGCCCAGCTCTCCACAGCCTCTCCTGCAACTCTCCGAACTCCGATGGATCCTTGGGCGGTTGCCCGCGGTCGACGCCTGTTGTTCTGACTTTGACCTCCAAAAGCTTCTTCTCAGGGAAAGATCCCCGTGAGGTGATGCAATACTGCAGGTGAGTTCGAACCTGCTCGTCGCCACTGTAGTGTCCGCGCCTTAATAATACACGGACTGCAGGAGAAAAATAAAACAGGTATTTACTGAACAGAGGGTACTCTTTTATTTGGACCCCAAAAAAAACCCAATTCAACTGTAAATAAACAAAAGTTCAACTAAAGCTTAACAAATCAAATTAAAATTTGGTTTTCTGTGTTGATGATGCACTCCAGTCCCCGCGGCGCCCATCGGTCGCGGAAATACTCAAGCGCACCGGCGGACACCGCGTGCTCCATCTCCAGGGCCACCCGGGCGCGAACATGGCCGCGGAAGAGATGCAGGCAATCCGGCTGGACGACCCCCTCGACCGCCCGCTGCCTGGACCAATTGATGGCTCTTTTAGCCAGGCCCAGGAGCAGGCCCACAAGGAGGTCCTCCAACCTGTCCGCTCCCCTCCGCACCGGGTGACCGTAGATCAAGAGCGTGGGACTGAAGTGCAACCAAAAATCGAGGAGCAGCCCCTTCAAGTAGTGAAAGAGGGGCTGCAACCTCTCACAATCCATATAAACGTGAAACACGGACTCCTCCAGGCCGCAAAAAATGAAGGCGGCCTGGGAGTCAGTGAACCTACTTAAAAACTTATTGCACGGGACCGCTCCGTGCAACACCCTCCAGGCCAAGTCCCCGATGGAACAAGGGAGGACTCCCGCATAGAGAGCCCTCCATTGGGGACCTCCGCTACCGCCGGTCGGCAAAACGCCACGCCAAGGCGTGTCCGGACGGTAGACGAAGATGGCAAAGTGGAGAGTGTGCAGGAGCAGCCCGTACAGGAAACCCCTCCGCGCGGAATGAAAAGGCACGGAGGGTATTTCCTCGAGACGGCTCAAGTTGTGAGGCGCCGGTTCCCGAGGGGAGTTTCGGGGCCGGGCGCCGATGAGGAATTCCGTCCGAACGGGGGTAAGCTCGGACGGGATCACCCCACGTGCTTGAGCCGCCTCGATACACCTAGTGGAGTCGGGGCCCAGTGCCGCTTTTACCGATTCGATGGTTTCGACCGCGAGCCGGACGTTGGCCCAGGACAGGCGCCGCGCCAGCTCCTCCGGCGCCATCCAGCCCGCTCCTCCGCCATCGAGCAGGTCCCCGACTCTGGTCACCTTGCCAGCCACAGCCCTACCCTCCGCCAGCCGCCCGAACCCGTGTTCGTGGAGGTGCGGATTCCTGAGCAGCGGCTCCCGAAGGAGAGCCGCCGCTCCTGACGGGGGAGAGCTCCGCCTGGAAGCGACGTAGTTCCAAACCCATAGTAGTTCCTGGTAGAAGACAGGCAGCTCCCGCAGGCCGGCACGCCTGCTGCCCACTTTCGCAAACAGGAGCTGCGTGTCGTAATTGAGGCCATGCAGCTGGCGGAAGAAAAACGTCGCCAGCGCACACCATCTCGGAGGATTCTCGACGTACAGGTATCTCTGCAGCGTCTGAAGACGGAAAGTCGCAGCCTGGGTGCGAAGGCACACCAGCGCCTGACCGCCCTC
Organism: Somniosus microcephalus; assembly: GCF_052327205.1. Taxonomy (NCBI): domain Eukaryota; kingdom Metazoa; phylum Chordata; class Chondrichthyes; order Squaliformes; family Somniosidae; genus Somniosus; species Somniosus microcephalus. Next base: position 162,315,964 of record NC_140999.1, read on the forward strand.
CCTAAGCGGGAGACACAGAACCGCGGCAGAGACCCAGTGCTTCCTTTTGTCCCAGAAGAAGTCGATGAGCTTCTTCTGAATCTTGGCGACAAACGCAGGGGGAGGGATCAAAGTGACCAACCGGTACCACAACATGACGGCCACCAGCTGGTTTATGACCAGCGCTCGACCCCTGTAGGACAACACTCGGAGCAGTCCTGTCCAGCGTCCTAGGCGAGCGGTGACTTTGGCCTCCAGCTCTTGCCAGTTCGCCGGCCAAGCGTCCTCGGCAGGGCTAAGGTAGACTCCCAAATAGAGGAGGTGCGTGGTGCTCCAGGCGAAAGGCCTGAACTCCTCCGGCAGGGAGTCCACCCGCCACTGACCCACCAGGAGTCCGGAACATTTCTCCCAGTTGATCTTGGCGGAGGATGCGTCCGAGTAAATCTGCTGGCATTCCCGCATCCTCCGCAAGTCAGCGGGATCCGTGACCGTGAGGAGCACGTCATCGGCGTAAGCCGAGAGGACCACCTCCACGCTCGGCCCTTGCAGAGCCAGTCCCGTCAACCTCTTCCGCAAGAGGCGCAGGAAAGGCTCCACGCAAATGGCATATAACTGACCGGACATGGGGCATCCCTGACGCACCCCCCTCCCGAAGCGAAGGGGCGCCGTCAAGGACCCGTTAACTTTAATCAGACACTCCGTGGCGGCGTACAGAAGTCGGATCCGGGCGACGAAATGCGTCCCGAACCCGAATGCGCGCAGAGTCCCGAAGAGATACTCGTGATCCACCCTGTCGAACGCCTTCTCCTGATCCAGGGAAAGGAAGGCGACCGACAGACCAGCCCTCTGGGAGTGGTGGACCAGGTCCCGGACCAGATGGATGTTATCGTGGATGGTCCGGCCCGGGACCGTGTAGGACTGGTCGGGGTGGATCATGTGGGCCAGCACGGTGCCAAGGCGAGCAGACATGGCCCTGGCAAAGATTTTATAGTCCGTGCTGAGGAGGGAGACTGGGCGCCAGTTCTTAAGGAGGCGGAGATCGCCCTTCTTAGGCAGCAGGACAATGACCGCCCTGCGCCAAGAGAGGGGCATCTCCCCGGTCGCCAAACTTTCCCCCAGGACCCGTGCGTAGTCGCCCCCCAAGACGTCCCAGAACGCCCTGTGGAACTCCACGGTCAGCCCGTCCAGCCCCGGGGACTTTCCCCTAGAGAGCTGGCGGAGGGCACCGGTCAGCTCCACCAGACTTAGCGGAGCGTCCAATTTTTCGGCACCCTCCGGGCCAACCTTCGTCAGGTCCTCCCACAAAACTCTGCGCGCATCCTCGCTGGACGGATCCGGAGAGAACAGAGCCCCGTAATAGGCGCGGGTCTCCGCGCTGATTCCCTCCGGATCCGAGACCAGAGATCCGTCGTCGGCCAGCAGCCCCAAGAGCTGCTTACGGACCCCCCGTCTTTTTTCCAGCGAGCAGAAGAAGGGGGAGCCGCGGTCCAGGTCCCGCAGGAGCTGGATCCACGACCTCACGTACGCGCCTCGGGACCCGATGAGCTGCAGGTCCTTCAGCGCGCCCTTCTTCTCTTCGTACACCTTCCGCAGGGCCGGGTCCTCGACGACCTGACCGAGACGGGACTCCAGGTCGAGCACCTCCTTCTCCAACCGCCCGACCCGGGCCTCCCGCCTCTTGGTCGACCCCTTCGCGTACTCCTGACAGAAGAGACGGATGTGAGCCTTGCCCACATCCCACCATAGCCTCAAGGAGGGGAAGCCCCCCCTGCTTCCTTCTCCAGTCGGCCCAGAATCGACGAAACGAATCCCGGAACCGTGCATCCTCCAGCAGCAGGTTGTTAAAATGCCAGTACACGGACCTCCCCCGCGCGTGCAGCGGAGCGAGCTCCGCCCACACCAGGTGGTGGTCCGTGCACGGCACCGGCCGCATGGAAGCTGCCGGAACGCAGGAGACGTACGCCCGGGAAATGTAGAGGCGGTCGATTCTGGACCTTCCTCCCCCAGACCTCACGCTAGTGAAGGCGCTGGAGTCGGGGTGGAGATTTCGCCAGACGTCCACCAAGTCGAAGGACCCAACCAGGTCCCTCAACTTCTCCATCGCCGCCGGGCTTCGCGGGGGACCCGAACGGTCCCTCGCCTCGAGGGTGCAGTTAAAATCCCCCCCGAGGATGACGCACTCGCCCACGTCGATGGAGCCCAAGAGAGCGGACACTTCTTCGAAGAAGCGCACTTGCTGCGCACTGGTCTGAGGGGCGTACACGTTCACTAGATGGAGCGGCACGCCCCCCAGGCGAACAGTGACCTGGAGCAAGCGGCCCGGCACGTGCTCCTTGACCCCCAAGATCTCCGGCTGAAAATGCGGGGCCAGCAAGATAGCCACCCCGCTGGAATTGTTGGAGAGGTGACTCATGCTGACCCCTCCTTGCCACTCCAGGAGCCACGTGGCTTCGTCTCCCGGAACGGTGTGGGTTTCTTGCAGGAAGCACACCGCATACTTCCCGTCCCGAAGGACCGAGAAGTTATTGAATCTGCGGCGCGCCTCCCTGCTGCCATTGATGTTGAGGCTGGCTATGGTTATCTTCATGTCAGAAGCATAGTGCAACCTCCACCTACACCTAACGGGGGGGGGAGCAAGCGCAGCCGCTGGTCAGCCGCCACTTCCTCAGCAGCCCAGTGAGAAACGTTGTGAGCCGACGCAGCTCGAGCGGGTTCACACCCTCGTCCGCGCCCATGATCTTAACGGCGGCGCGGACGGAATCGATGAGCAGCGCCAGCTCCGACCACCTGTCGAGGGCCAGCCGGACCTTATTGTGCCGACCCAGGCACGTGGCCATAAAATCCCGGAGTTCCCTTACGGAAATGAGGGGAGACTCGGCAAGGGGCACGAGGTCATCCATCGCCACGTCGGCGCTGGAGTCCGAATCGTCCTCCGTGCCCATCACCGAGTCCCCATCCTCCTCCAGGGGGTCGTCACCAGCGGCCGACCCGTCCGCCGCGCAGTGCGAAGCGAACGACTCGGCCGCGCCAGCCAGCCCCGCCTCCGCCCGGATCCCACCCCCAGGATCGGCGGCAGAGGATTTCTCCCTGGGCTCCTCTAGGGGTGCCGGGCCAGAAGACGGCGGCGGTTCAGAGCTCCCCTCCGCCTCAGACGCCGGAACGACCGGAGAAACCGGGGAGAGAACAATTTCCAGCTCCTCCAGTACGTCCGGCACCAGAGACGCAGCCAGGGGGCCATCCTCCTCCCCGCCACCAACCTCCGACCCAGCGGACGGGGGGTTTTGAATTAAAAGCTCTACCAGGACGAGCATCCCCTGGGAGACGTCCGGGTCGCATTGGGCGAGCTCATTATCCTCGAGCTCGCCCGACCCAGCCCCCAGGCTGCCCGACCCGGCGAGGGGTAACGGCACCGATAAAAGGTCAATTTCAATTACTGCCGCGGGTTGTTCCGCAACCCCCCCCACGGGCAGGGTCTCATCCCCATCCCCGGGAGGCACGTGCTGGACAGACACATCTGCCTCAGCCTCCCGAGGGACAGGCGACCCCTGCCGATCGCTGGTGATGACGACAGCGCTGGGGGGGGGGGGCACAGTACCCGCGGCGGGCGACGACTCCCCCTGCTCGGAGGGACCTTCCTCCTCCCGGTCCTCCTCCTCATCCAGGGGGTCGTGCCTTCTTTTTAGCATGGAGGGAGCGAGGGAGACCTCCATGTCTGCAAAGGCCTCCTCCTCGACTCCCTCCGGCGGAGCAGGTTTGTCGGGTTCCTCGGGCCCGAGCCCGGCCGCAGGTATTGGCATTACCGCTGCGGCGGTTGCGGCCACAGGCTCGGGCACGAGGCCCCTCCCGCTCACATCTGCCCTGATCAACTCCGCGAGGAGCACGGGTGTAAGGGGCTCAAGGGGCAAGGGCTCGCCATCCACGGGGGGACCCGCCCTAAGGTGCTTCTTTTTTCCCCGCGCCTTCTTTCCGGCCGGACACGCTCCCTCCCCCCCGCCGGAGGCCTTGGTGGCATCGGCCCCCGACGTCAACCGCGCATCAGACGTACTTGACGCGCGGGCAGATCCGGGGGGAAGGGCGGCGGCGGCGGCGCCAGCTTCGGCCGCACGAGATGATCCGGCGGCCTTGGAGGCAGGGCAGTTCCTCCTGATGTGCCCCACCTCCCTGCAGGCATGGCACCTCACACCGTCCGACGTCCAAAAGGCACGGTAGGCGGTCCCCTCGTGGAGGACGACGAACGCCCCATCAGTGTCCTCCTCCCGCGCCAGCTGGATAAACAGCTGGCGCCGGAAGGAGAAGACGTGGCGAAGGCTGGCCTCCCGGAAGCCGAGCGGGATGGGTGTGATCCCCGACCTCACCTCCCCAAGTTGTCGCAAATGGGGAAGGAGGAGCTCACCAGGAACATGGGGCGGGACGTTGGAAATAATGATCCTCTGCGCGGTGGCCTCGATAGGATCCACCGGCAGGAAGGTCCCGCCCACGGTGAGCCCCTTGGCGACAGCCAGGGACACCGCCCGCTCCGACCCCAGGAAGAACACAGCCTTCCCATACATTTTCGAGGCCGCGACGATGGCTGAGGGGCCGACAACCCCAGCCATGGCCTTGACGCAGGCCTCGATGGTCATAGTGGGGTGAGTGTAGCTCTTCACCCCAAGCTTTTTTGTTATTAATCGAAAAGGTGACGGGGCAGCAGGAACAGCGGGAGCAGCTGTGGCTGTGGCTACCACTCTCGCATAGGTCCCGGCTGGCCCCGCCACCGGCGAAGACGCAGTCGCCATTCTGGGGTGCTTTTTTTTAAGGGCTACACTCACCCCAAGTCACAGGCCTGAAGGTGTTAATGGCCTTGGTGTATATATATATTTTTTTGTCCTCTATTGAGCAGAGGGAGCTGATTAAAATGAGGACACACCTCTCTCCTTATTGATTTAAATTGGGAGAGGGGCCCTCTCCCCTCTGCTCAATTGGCAATTAATAAAATAGATGAAACTAAGGTGCCTTAGAAAGACAGGCAGAGAGAGACAAAGAGAGAGAGAGAGGTGGGGGGTGGGAAGGAGGGAGGCCGCAAAGGGCAGTGTTGCCACTCAGGATGGTGGGTGGGTGTTGGCAGGGTTGCACTCTCCGATGGAAAAAGTCTTTGGTGGTGGTGGTCTTCTGGCAGGGGGAGAAGACGTCTTCACCTGGAAAAGCTGGAGAAGCCCAGGCTCAGTCCTGCAACAGGTCTTAACGATGTAATTAAATTAAATTAAGGACTTCACCTTGGGCAGCTCCAAGCTCTCCCAGGGCAGGCAATAGAAGGGATGCTAATTAGTGGTGTGTGTGGCCTAGCTTTTAACAAGAGCCACACACACACACACTACACCCCTTGATGATCCGGCCTTGCTTCTTCTTTTCTCCCCCCACCTAAAATACAAAGTCTTGGGAGAGTGCCCCAAATAACACCCACCTGTAGATGTTCCGGATGAAGTTTTCTTCCCTCCTTTCAAGCAGTTGGTTTCTCTCCCCTCTCTCCCTCTCCTGAAGTGGAGGCCAATTTGGGGAGGCAGTGATAGAAAAGGCCTCTCCCCTGGTTGATGTTGATGTAGGCCTCCTTTCTCCTTCTCCTCCTCTGTCCTCTCTCTCCAGGCACCTCAGTTGATGTAATGATGGTGGAATTGGTGGTGGTGGTGGTCCAACGTTCTCCTCCTCTTCCTGGTCAGGGGACCACCACTTTAATCCACTCTCCAAAGTCTGGCTGCTCCCTCTGCTCGTGCTTGCAGCTGAACAGAGGGTAACTTAAGACTGACGTACAGAAGCCTGCTATGGCTTTATAAACAGGGGTGGTCACTGCCGGTACTGCAGTATAGAATCAGTTCTTCTCTTAAAGGTACATACACACCGGCACTCTTCCAGCAGCAGGTGGCTGGTCCCGCGCCATCCGCCATTTTGTGAGAGCCAGCAGCACTGCCGGTAAAAGCAATGGCCCTAGAAATGTAAATGGAGAGAGGGTGACATAAATAACATTACCTCAGTGAATTTGGACCTTAGCATTGAGTTCAGCGCTGGGTCCTAAGCTCCCCATGAAAACCCAGCATTCAGCAGACTGACAGTGGTGACATCAGCACCTCTTAAATGGGCACACACATCTTTCAATTAAGCTTTTGGACTTTAAATTTTTTTTTATTGAGTAGTGGCTTGCTGCAATACATGTTAAAAGTTTTTAAATGTGCAGGGAGTGCTGCTGGACGATTGCAAAGTCTCAGATGGTAAAGGAAGACCTCTGGGAAGACTGCAAATGCTGCAAATACTCAACAAGTCAGGCAACATCCGTGGAGAGAGAAACAGAGTTCACATCTCAGGTCGAGATGCTGCCTGACCAGCTGAGTATTACCAGCATTTTATGCTTTCATTTCAGATTTATAGCATCTGCTCGCAGAGGGAAGAGGAAGACGCAAAAGAAGAAGAAGAAGCAGAGGACGAAGAAGCAGAAGAGGAGGAAGCAGAAGAGAAGGAAGGATGCAACCCAGACAGCCCCTTTCTGGCTGGGCTATCCGGGATGGAATCATTCGCCTGCGGTACCAGTGACCCCAACCTGAATTCCCCTTTCAACATTTGTCCCACACTTTACCTTCCCTTTGTTACTGGCCATCACAGCGTCCTCTTGGTCACAATGCTGAAATAAAAACCATGACAAAGCAAACTTTCCAATCCAATTTTATACATCTATCCATCCAATATGACATCAAGAAATCAAGTCATCACCATTGTGCATTCCCTTAGTGACTGTCTTGTGTGTACCTTTGCCTATCCTATTGATGTCACGCAGTGCTACCCCAGTGGCTGCAGTATGGCTGGTGGAAGGCTGCTGACTTTCAGTGGGGGACACTGCAATTGGCCTTGCTGGTTGACCTTGAGGAGCTGGTGGCTGGGAGTGTCAAATTGAGTGACAGTGTTTCTTCTTTTTTTTCTTCTTCTTCTTCTTCTTCTCTTCTCTCCCCCTTGGTCAACCACTGGCTGGGCAGTCTGCATTTCTTGGGTGTGTGAAATGGGGAAGGCACAAGGGTGGAGTTGTGGTGAGGTGAGGGTGGGAAAGCAAGAGCTGCATGTGAGAAGGAGGATACTGTATGAGGTTACCAGCATCTTATATCCTTTCAGCCCTGCCGCTGGCCAAGGGCTCAGCCATGCCCCTGCCAGGAATGGCCAGCACTGTCTCCTCCAAGGGGGTGAGGTGAAGCTAGGAATGAGAGGTGTGCCTCGGGTTTGGTACAGATTGTTGGTAGGCGAGTAACTGGGGTGGGGGGAGTTGTACATTGAGCAGTGTGTGAGGCTAGTGATGCAGTTGGTAGGAGATGACTTTTGAAGATGCATTTACTGACCTTGACCACTGGTTTGAGGTCATGAAGCTTCTTTGGGCACTGGAGCCAGGTCGTTAAGGCAACACCGCTGGCAGTGACCACCTCGGTGATGTGGTCCCACATCATTCTTTCTGGAGGGCCTCCTGGCCCCTGTGGGTAGAGGACCTCTCTTGCAGTGAACCCCCCTGCACAAAGCTGGAGTGCTGCATGCGATATCCAGGGTGCCCCTTCCCTGGCTTGCTAAGCCATTTGTGTTAGTGCTGAAGCACTTTCCCCATTTTTTTAGGCGCAGAAGGGAATTCAGATTTAAGAGCTGAAGACTCCCATTTGGGAATTTTTGTGTTAATTTTTTTTTCAGAAGGCAGTTGAGCTGTAAGGGCTGAAAACTGCATATTTTTACATCATTTTTATTTTTAGCATTTGAGAAAATGACAATGCATTGCCCTTTTAAGATCCCACAACGCTTTGCGAAATCACAGCCTTGCTTTCAGAGGCTGTTGGAAGTTGCAATGCTGTTTGTGGATGCCACATTGGGCCCTGATGCTGGGACGAGCGTCACCAGGAGAACGTTGCACAGTGAGTTTAGTGCTGGGCTAATAATCATTAGTCCCCAGCGCCACTTTTTCAGTTCTACCAGCGCCACCATTTTTGTCAGCTGTTAACCCATGGCACCGGCAGCTTTCCTGTCGCACTCAAATTTTTAGCCCCTAGTTCTTTTTCAACTTCATCCTCAACTATTTCAACACCATTGATGGAGTACATGCGTTGCCCATGTTTTCTTCCCATGAGCAGTACTTTACACTTATCCACAATAAATTTCATCTGCCAGCGTTCTGCTCACATAAATCTTGTCCAACTAATTTAGTAACTTCTGAGTTAGTAGCCTCTACTGGAAAGTATATACCCTGGGTGAATACAGGATTGACGTCGGTTGTTATACTCTCATTGAATAGCTTCCCGGAATGGTCACTTGGGTGAGATAACAGAGGGCCACTGTTGCCTGTTAAACAATAGCTCAGCATGATTCAATTCTTTCTGGGTAGAGCAGAGAAAATTTAAAAAAAATGTTTTTCTCATATCTGACTATAAGAAGATGTTTAATGTTGTTAGTGATTACAAAAACAGCATTAAGCATTACATACTTGTCATTGTGGTGAGGGACTCTTAATGAATGAGTAGAAATTATTGCTAGCTATGCTATTGTACAAACATTTAACACACTTGTACCAAATTAACTTCTCTGCTGTTTAGATGGAGCATTACGCTATTTATTTTACAGAGCTATATATTGATGTGAGTGCCAATTATCCTACATTAGTCAAAAAAAAGCCTGACGTAAGAAAACTACTAAGCACTTGGTTTGAGTATAAAACAAGGCTTTAATCAACCGTTTCACAACCATGAGTTTCTAGTTACATCACCAGTTCCTGGTTACAAAAACGCCCTGAGCAAGCTGGGCCCACGCCCGAGTATTTATACTTTCCTTGGATGGTGCCACCAGCTGGCCGCCCAGTGTTATCTCATGAGTCATTTCTACATGAATGGTAAGATTGGTGACAAAGCCCATCCAAGGAGGTTGCTGGTATCAGCAGTGTTTGCCGGAATAGTTTCATACAAGAATTTTGTTAACCCAAATTTAACCATTACCTTGTGGAAGTGAGGCACAAAACAAAGTTAACAAAATGCTTTGAGATGTTTCAGAACTATCACAGGCTAGAAAAGGCAGAACTGCTTATTAACAGTTAAAAAAAAAATTACACACAGGTAGACTAGATAACAATATTCACTCTGTTTTCCATCTTTGGCTAGCAAAGTTTCATTCAACTAGACCTGTCCATATATACATTGATCGTCAGCATTTGCTTCTCTGCAAAATTACCTCCCAAGCTTTTCTTTGCTGCTTTCAAAAGGTGCCACCTGCCATCATCGAAATCATAGGGTGTGAGCCGCATGTGTCCTGGGGGAAATAACAACAGAAAATGCTGGAAAAACTCAGCAGGTCAGGCGACATCCATGGAGAGAAATTTGAGTTGACATTTCGGGTCGAACCCTTCTTCAAAACTGGAAAGAAAAGAAATTAGATCGAAGGCAGGGCTGCGATCGGACAAAAGCAGCACGGTGGCATAGTGGTTAGCACTGTTGCCTCACAGCGCCAGAGACCCGGGTTCGAATCCGGCCTCGGGTGACTGTCTGTGTGGAGTTTGTACATTCTCCCTGTGTTTGCATGGGTTTCCTCCGGGTGCTCCGGTTTCCTCCCACAGTCCAAAGATGTGTGGGCTAGGTTGATTGGCTATGGTAAATTGATCCTTAGTGTTGGGGGGATTAAATACATGGGGATAGGATGGGATATGTGTTGATGTAGGGGTTACGGGGATCGGGTGGGATATGTGTCGTTGCAGGCTCGATGGGCCGAAATGGCCTCTATCGGCACTGTGGGGTTTCTGTGATTCTGTGATTCTGTGAAGTGAAAGAAACAAAAGAGCTAGACGAGATGGTAATAGGCTGAGATTAGATGTAAAGTGTACTGGCAGGGCAAGAGATAGCTGCCAGGTGTGAGAGAGAAACAAAAGGAAAGGGGGGGGGAAAGGAGTTGAAAAATTACAAGAAAAAATGTGTAATAGGGGCCAAGGTTATGATCTGAAATTGTTGAACTCGATATTGAGTCCGGAAGGCTGCAGAGTGCCTAATCGGAAGATGAGGTGCTGTTCCTCGAGTTTATGTTGAGCTTCCGTGGAACAATACAAGAGGCCAAGGACGGTGAGGTCCGAGTGGGAATGGAGCGGTGAATTAAAATGACAGGCGACCGGAAGCTCGGGGTCACCCTTACGGACTGAATGGAGGTGTTCCGCAAAGCGGTCACCCAATCTGCGTTTGGTCTCCCCAATGTAGAGGAGACCGCCGTTCAGTCCGTAAGGGTGACCCCGAGCTTCTGGTCGCCTGTCATTTTAATTCACCGCTCCATTCCCACTCGGACCTTACCGTCCTTGGCCTCTTGTATTGTTCCATGGAAGCTCAACGTAAACTCGAGGAACAGCATCTCATCTTCCGATTAGGCACTCTGCAGCCTTCCAGACTCAATATCGAGTTCAACAATTTCAGATCATAACCTTGGCCCCTATTACACATTTTTTCTTGTAATTTTTCCACTCCTTTTCCCCCCCCCCTTTCCTTTTGTTTCTCTCTCACACCTGGCAGCTATCTCTTGCCCTGCCAGTACACTTTACACCTAATCTCAGCCTATTGCCATCTCGTCTAGCTCTTTTGTTTCTTTCACTTCTTTTGTCCGATCGCAGCCCTGCCTTCGATCTAATTTCTTTTCTTTCCAGTTTTGAAGAAGGGTTCGACCCGAAACGTCAACTCAAATTTCTCTCCACGGATGTTGCCTGACCTGCTGAGTTTTTCCAGCATTTTCTGTTGTTATTTCGGATTTCCAACATCTGCAGTATTTTGCTATCGTACTTGTGTCCTGGGGGAGGTTGAAGTTGTGGAGATGCTAGACAGTTTACGCAGATATTTCTGTGCAATGATTTCCACTTTCATCAAGTTCAAGGCAGTGCTCTACCATGTTCTACCATGAAACACAGTAGGTACTGTAATTGTAAGCACAATGAACATAAGCTGCTCATCCTGTGCCTTCTTTTATTACAGAAATCTCACAAGCCCAGAAAAAGGAAACCAGTACTTCTGGATCATGCTGCTTACGGCGTCACACACATGACTTAAAGCAGGCTGCAAGGCAGATACACAAAGTTTGGAGGATGTTAGTGAGTTTGCAGAGAAGCACAGTGTAATCATGGGTGAGGTGCAGAATGAAGAGGATAGTGAGCTTGATAAAACTGTGCATTAGTACATAATAACCACGGGCCCTGAAGGCTGGCTTTGTGACTCTGACTTAATGGGGCCACCAATGAAAGTTACTTACTTCACTGCATGGTATGATGCAGGCTGGCCCAGATGGAGTTGCATATTTTACCACCTAACTAGGTAATGCCATACAACAAGATTTTTCTGCCCTGTAGACTGCCACTGAACAGTATGCAGCATCAGTGGCTTCTGAAGGGGAGCTCCACCTAGTGATGCTGAGGCATCACGATCAACAGTACAAGATAATGGCCCAGAACTTGCGGTCCTGATGACGCCAAACTGTCAGCGTTCGCCGTCATTTTACCTTTGAAACTGACTGCTACTTCAGGATTTAGCGCATGCACAGCCTAATGCGGAAATCCTTAAGTTGCGGTCTGTCATTCACTGCTCCTCCACCGGCTGCGCTGTGCCCACCACCCCCACTAACTGAGCCGGCAATCAGTGAAATTACCGATCTGATGAAAACTTTTCCTTTTCCCAACAAATATCAATGTTAGAAACCCCATAAACAGTTAGGCCTATTCAAATGAGATGTAACTGGGTTTTTAACAGCAATCTGAATATTAACTACTGATAAACAACCGTTCTGGCCTGAAAAACATATTTTATATTGGCGGAATGTCAAATTTCTCCATTAAGTTAAAAATGATTAGATTTTAGAATTAATTTTAAAATATGCATTTTTAAAAAATCTGGTGTTGTAAACTACCCTCCCCCACTCCAAATTGCAATGCTGTTCATGGGATATAGAAGAGAGGCAGCTCTCAGCTCTATTGGGGGTAATTTTAACCTAACTCCCCCTGTAGAAAACTGACATGATCAGATCGGCTGTCCATTTTATACAACGTCTGATTTTACTTTCCATTGACTTCAATTTGGTATGCAGGGCCGTGTGGCTGCTTTGTCTAGGAGCGTGAGAACTCTGGAAGGTTTCCTGTAGTGCTTGGTACCATAACAGGAGAAATGATGACTTCTTTGCCCATTCATGTCTCTACTGAAGACACATCACAGGATGAGGATCTCACAGGCCCATCTGGAGAGGATGCCTGCAATTGCCTTGAATTAAAAGCAGTTTCTTGTCGTGCACCAGTGGTTCTGAAAATTTTGAATGAACAATATCCCTCCTGCTCACAGAATGAGTTTTACCAAGGTACTAATGGTGCCAAATAATATGAATTAATTTAGCATGTAATTAATAACTTCTATTTATTGTTGCAGGAGACAAACATTACAATTAACTTTCCACATTAGCACATTTTCATTTTAATGCGGCATAAAATGTTGACAACAGCAAAGGAACATCCAAGCAATACAGATGGCAAGTCTTAGCTTTAATTTGAAGATTTCCATACAGTTAATGGAAGCATTCCTTCTCTTTAACTGATTTTTTCTTCAATTAACATGTAAATACACAGTTAAATTACAGATAAATAGACCAATACTTATATAATTTTACATAAGTTACTACACAATAGAATCCACTGTGCGAAACACTTTTGAAAAGTTTGGCCACGATAAGATGCTATATAAATGCAAGTATTATAAACATTTATATAAGATATATCCTTCAAAAGAAACTGCAGCAAAGATAATTTAAAACAAGATAAGCACTTAATAAAAGGGCTGCAGAAAAAATTGTCAACTGCTGCCCATGAGTGAATGATAGTCTTGGTGACTATGACCTTAAAATTACCCTGTGCAATATCAGAGTACAAATGCTTAATGTGCTCCAATAGCAATTCTTCCATCTGCTCTTTTAATGCTGGTGAACCTGTGAAAATGGAGGAGCACTTCTGGTGAAATAGCAGAGAGATGAATTTGATATGAATTTGTACAGCGTTAATATGCTAATCTCACAGAGTGATTTCAAGCCCTATGAGTGCACTTGCTGCATATTAAAAATTTTATTGGGATGTTCAGAACATATTTTGTTCTCAAAAAGCATCTGCTTCAGCTTATAAATGTGTTAAATTGGAAACTGGTGAAATTAATAATGGATAAGTTAGCTCACAATATGGGAGATCATATGTAAGGATTAAAAATCCCATCCCATCTGAGATGTAAACAGCCACAAATAATGAATGTTAAAAAGCAAATATTTTTTCATGCTGCTGCCACAAGAAGCAGCAATCGTTCAGCTTATGCCCTGCAGTAGGTTTTATTACAATCAAATGTATATTTTGTAATTTTTATATAAATAACTTATTTTAACAAGCAGACATCTGCTTTATCCTTACCCTCTTGGTTATTTGACTTCAGTAACATGCATCCAAAAATATTCAATATTTTGCAAGCCCACTCTGTGCTTACAGTCAAATAGCCTCTAACTGGAATAATGAAACTTACAAAAAGTGCTTTATGTTCAGTCACAAAAGGCAGACATTAATATTATTCTCAATTTTGTGGTGAAACAATCACATGTACCCACATGATGAAAGGATTAATATATTTCACGAACATGCAATAATATCTTTATCAAATGTCAGAGACGGGAGAATTTGTAATGGGGAATGAGGAAATGGCTGAGAAATTAAATAAATACTTTGTTTCTGTCTTCACGGAGGAAGAAACAAAAAACCTCCCAGAAATACAAGAAAACCAAGGGTGTGGTGAGAATGAGGAACTTAAAGAAATTATTATTAGTAAAAAAACAGTACTAGCAAAATTAATGGGACTAAAAGTCGATAAATCCCAAGGGCCGGATGACCTATATCCTAGGGTTTTGAAAGAGGTGGCCACTGGGATAGTGGACGCATTGGTTGTCATCTTCCAAAATTCTATAGATTCCGGAATGGTTCCTGCAGATTGGAGGATAGCAAATGTAACCCCACTATTTAAGAAAGGAGGGAGAGAGAAAATAGGGAACTACAGACCTGTTAGCCTCACATCAGTAGTTGGGAAAAGGCTGGATTCTATTATAAAGGATGCAATAGCTGGGCACTTAGAAACTAATAATAAGATTGGGCAGAGTAGTACCATTATTCAAGAAGGGTAGTAGGGATAAACCAGGGAATTACAGGCCAGTGAGCCTAACATCAGTGGTAGGGAAATTATTGGAAAAAATTCTGAGGGACAGAATTAGTCTCCACTTGGAGAGGTAAGGATTAATCAAGGATAGTCAGCATGGCTTTGTCAGGGGGAGATCATGTCTAACCAATTTGATTGAATTTTTTGAGGGGGTGACTAGGTGTGTGGATGAGGGTGGTGCAGTTGATGTAGTCTACATGGATTTCAGTAAAGCTTTTGACAAAGTCCCGCATGGGAGACTGGTCAAGAAGGTAAGAGCCCATGGGATCCAGGGCAATTTGGCACATTGGATCCAAAATTGGCTTAGTGGCAGGAGGCAGAGGGTGATGGTCGAAGGTTGATTTTGTGACTGGAAGCCTGTGTCCCGTGGTGTACCGCAGAGATCGGTGCTGAGTCCCTTGCTGTTTGTAGTGTACATTAATGATTTAGATATGAATGTAAGAGGTATGATCAGTAAGTTCGCAGATGACATGAAAATTGGTGGAGTGGTAAATAGCGAGGAGGGAAGCCTCAGGCTACAGGATGATATAGACGGGTTGGTCAGATGGGCAGAACAGTGGCAAATGGAATTTAACCCTGAAAAGTGTGAGGTGATGCATTTTGGGAGGACTAACAAGGCAAGGGAATACACAATGAATGGTAGGACCCTAGGAAGAACAGAGGATCAGAGGGAGCTTGGTGTGCATGTACATAGATCCCTAAAGGCAGCAGGACAGGTAGATAAGGTGGTTAAGAAGGCATATGGGATACTTGCCCTCATTAGCTGAGGCATAGAATATAAGAGCAAGGAGGTTATGATGGAGCTGTACAAAATGCTAGTTAGGCCACAGCTGGAATACTGTATGCAGTTCTGGTCACCATACTACAGGGAGGATGTGATTGCTTTGGAGAGGGTGCAGAGGAGATTCACCAGGAAGTTACCTGGGCTGGAGCGTTTCAGCTATGAAGAGAGACTGGACAGGCTGGGGTTGTTTTCCTTAGAGCAGAGAAGACTGAGGGGGGACCTGATTGAGGTGTACAAAATTATGAGGGGCATGGATAGGGTAGATAGAAAATAACTTTTCCCTTAGTAGAGGGGTCAATAACCAGGGGGCATAGTTTCAAGGTAAGGGGCAAAGGGTTTAGAGGGGATTTGAGGAAAAACTTTTTCACCCAGAGGGTGGTTGGAATCTGGAACGGTGGTAGAGTCAGGAACCCACACAACATTCAAGCAGCATTTAGATGAGCACTTGAAACACCATAGCATACAAGGCTACGGTCCAAGTGCTGGAAAATGGGATTAGAATAGATAGGGCTTGATGGCCGGTGCAGACACAATGGGCCGAAGGGCCACTTTCTGTGCTGTATAACTCTATGACTCTATGAGAGTCAACATGGATTTATGAAAGGGAAATCCTGTTTAACAAACCTACTACAGTTCTTTGAGGATGTAACTAGTGGAGTAGACAAAGGGAAACCGGTAGATGTGGTGTATTTGGATTTCCAGAAGGCCTTCGATAAGGTCCCACACAAGAGGTTGGTGACCAAAATTAGGGCACACGGAATTGGGGTAATATACTAGCATGGATTGAGAATTGGTTAACAGACAGAAAACAAAGAGTAGGATAAACGGGACTTTTTCAGGATGGCAGGCTGTGACTCGTGGGGTACCGCAAGGATCGATGCTTGGGCCCCAGCTATTCACAATCTATATCAATGATTTGGATGAGGGGACTAAATGTAACATTTCCAAATTTGCTGATGATACAAAGCTAGGTGGCAGTGTCAGTTGCGAAGAGGATGTGAAGAGGCTTCAAGAAGATCTCGACAGGCTCAGTGAGTGGGCGAGAACATGACATATGGAATATAATGTGGATAAATGTGAAGTTATTCCGAAATGGTGAAAGTTTGGAGAATGCAGATGCTCAAAGGGACCTGGGTGTCCTTGTACATGAGTCACTGAAAGTGAATGTGCAGGTGCAGCAAGCCATTAGGAAGGCAAATGGTATGCTGGCCTTCATTACAAGAGGATTTGAGTGCAGGAGTGAAGAAGTCTTACTCCAATTATATAGGGCCTTAGTGAGACCACACCTGGAGTACTGTGTACAATTTTGGTCTCCTTACCTAAGGAAGGATATACTTGCCATAGAGGGAGTGCAATGAAGGTTCACGAGATTGATTCCTGGGATGGCGGGACTGTCGTATGAGAAGAGATTGAGTAAACTAGGCCTGTATTCTCTTGAATTCAGAAGAATGAGAGGAGATCTCATTGAAGCATACAAAATTATTACAGGGCTTGATAGGGTGGATACTGGGAGAATGTTTCCCTTGGCTGGGGAGTCTAGAACCAGGGGCCACAGCCTCAGGATAAAGGGTAGGCCATTCAGGACTGAGATGAGAAGAAATTTCTTCACACAGAGGGTGGTGAATCTTTGGAATTCTCTACCCCAGAGGACTGTGGAGGCTCAGTCATTGGGTATATTCAAAATAGAAGTCGATAGATTTCTGACTAGTAAGGGCATCAAGGGATATGGCGATGGGGCCAGTGAATGGAGTTGAGCCATGATCTCATTGAATGGCGGAGCAGGCTTGAAGAGCCGAATGGCCTACTCCTGCTCCTATTTCTTATGTTTTATGTTTTTATTTAATATATCTGACATAATCAAATACTGCTTTTTGTGTAAACAAGCTTAAAGAGTTGCTTAACCCATCATACATTTCTAGTTTTGTCTGAAAATCTGACAGCTGTGTGAACTTGCCTGCGTTGTTTATTTTTTAAATTTCTTACATTAATTCCTGTCATGTTTCAGATTCTGACTCATTATCCGCTGAGATAACTTTTCACTAACTTGATTTGCTCATTTAAAAATAAACAGCACTTGATTTATTGAAACCAGAAATGTGTCTGCCTTATTCAATTTGAAAATGCAGCTGAAGCATTTGTTTTCAAAGGCCTATAATTTGAGTCAGCTCCACATTTGAGTTAATTTTGTTCTCCTGATGGCCAGAAGCTGAAGGAGTCTCCACTTCTAGTCATGCAACATTTTCAGTCCCATCTGTGTTCTTACATGAGTAAGCAACACCTTTTGTGATACTTCTCATCCCATTTGACATCTTAAGTTCTGTTTTAAAAGTGGGGGGAAGGCAAAACTCTTTAAAGCACCTTTTGAAGTTTTCATCCAGAAAGGCATAAAGAACAGGATTGAGGCTGCTATTAGCATATCCAAGAGCAACACAAAAGTACCAGCTTGGCATAATTGTCATGATTTCATGATTACAGATAGCTTGCACTAACACTAGAATATGGATTGGAGTCCAACAGATGATGAAGACCGCAACAACCACTAAGACCATTCTTGTGATTCTACGCAAGTTCCTGTCCTTCTCTTTTGATCCCGAAAGCACACGCACACTTCTCAACCGCCTAAGCATTAATGTGTAGCAAACTGTTATGATAGTGACTGGAATAACAAAGGAAAAAAGAAACACAGCGATTTCAATTGTGGGCTTCCAGTAACTGTGAGGCTGAGGATGAACCAAAAGGCATTCAATTTCTGGAACATAAGAAACAGAAAGCAAGTTAAAACATGTTAACATTTGAATATTCTTAAACAGGTTTGTTGCAATGATCCTGCACATTGGAGTACAGGTAGACTATCCTTTATCCGAACTTCCGAAAACCTCTAAAAACCGAAAGTTTTTTCGTTCAGCGTAAGTCGCGCGCACGACATGACTAGAGTGGTGCACGACTTACGCTGAGCAGGGCAGAGGGTCACAGAGTTCCCTCCTGGGTAGGAGATTGCAGGCCGAGCCGGGCAGTGTGAAGGAGGTACCGGGAGAGTGAACCCAACAATACAGCGGCCGGTCCAATAGCTGCAGCAGCCCGTCCGATATTCTTTTCTCCCCCCAACCCGACCCGACCTGACCCCCGACCCGTCCGATATTCTTTTCTCCCGACCCGACCCGAACCGCGGCCCGTCCGATATTCTTTTCTCCCCCCTGACCCCCCCCGACCCCGACCCCCCCCCCCGGACCCCCCCCCCGACCTCGACCCCCCCCCCAGACACCCCCCCGACCCCGGACCCCCACCGGACCCCCCTGACCCCGGACCCCCCCGACCCCGACCCCCCCCGACCCCGACCCCCCCGACACCCCCCCGGACCCCCCTGACCCCGACCTGAACCGCGGCCCGTCCGATATTCTTTTCTCCCCCCCTACCCAACCTGATTTGCGGGCCAGCTTAGTAGGAGTCAGCCGATATCCGGCTTTCCAGAGAAGCAGGAAGGGGAATGAGACACGGAACAGTCGCAAGAGGTAGCCTGAACTTTTAAAATTTATATTAAATACAAATTTCCCAGTCTTATAATAATACCTTCTGAAATCCGAAAAGTTCCGAAAACCGAAACTCAGCTGGTCCCAAGGCTTTCGGATAAGGGATAGTGGCCTAGAAATTCAGTTAAGGCCCGCCAGCAGGCTAACGCCCAAAAGTTAGCGCTGCGCGCGGAGCCAGGTGCACCTATCAGATATTCGGCTTTTGCGCCTCAAGTCGGAACCGGGCACTATTCCAGGGTGTGCCCGCCCCCGCTTGGGGCGCTGAAACTGAATTTCTGCGCTGTAGGCCCCGCTGCGCCACCTGCTGCGGAGCGGCAGGCTGCGGTACTGCAGGCCTCCTCCTTCTCTTAAGGGGGAGGTGCCTGCAACAGCGAGATCGCCGCTGGATTGTGCCGGCAAATGAGCCCGGCACCACGGCGAAGTGCCGGGCTCGCGGAAAGCAGCCGGCAATGCCGCGGGGGGGGGGTGGAGGAGGCCGGGGAAGGAGGTGCGGGCAGGCGGCCGCCGAAAAAGCGGCCGGCCGCACCTCCACCTTAAAGCGCCCCAGTAGCGCAGCAGTACGGCCCCGTTTTTCAATCACTGTTTGCAGCCACTGTAGAAGAGGCGGCCGCAACTAAATATGGGGTTTGGGCCGGAAGCGGGGCGGAACCGGGGCACTGCGCACACCGATGACGTCATCGGTGTCGGCACAGCGCTACTGGCTACCGCCGCCATTACTGCAGCGCTGAATATCAGTGCACTCTCTTACACTGGCACAGAAACCCTATTTGGGCGGAAACTGGGCGCAAAGCCCACTGAATTTCTAGCCCAGTGTACCTGTATTACTAGTTGCTTCCCTGTGGCATTGCACATGAGGAGTCAAGTTCAAGTATAGTCTTCAGACATAGCGAAGTTAAAGGGTAAGAGATAACTAGACCAAGGTGTGCAGATTTTATTCAGTCCCCATTTTACATTCATACATTCTGTTCTTATTTTTATATTCACATTATAATTCCTATGTCCACATTTGTAGTGGAAACTGCCTATGTAAACTTGCTATACTGTAACTATACTCTCCCGCCAGTGGCTCAGCAAGTATGCCCAGTGAGTAGCTGACCTATATTGACCAGGAGGTTCCTAGGTTCGATTTAAGAGCGTGCTGAGTTAGCTGACCTTGGCCAGGGTGCCAGTAGGGATGCTACAATTGGTCTCCACCCCCACCCAAATTAGGAAAGGGAAATTGGCTCGGGTTTGTGCTCCTGATCACTATCCAAATGACATTTGTTGGAAGTGCACATGTGTGGATGCTACGTGAAGACAGAATCATGCTTCGCTACGATGCCTCTATGGTAAATAGCTTGCTCAAACTCAATGTCGAGACTTGCAAATGCAGAATGCTCACATAGGCGCAATACCAGAGGCATAAAACCATAACCCAGCAAGGTCTCCATGTTTATAAGGAGTCAATGTAATGGAATAGGAAAAAAATTGATGAGAAAAGGAAAAA
Source organism: Somniosus microcephalus (assembly GCF_052327205.1). Taxonomy (NCBI): domain Eukaryota; kingdom Metazoa; phylum Chordata; class Chondrichthyes; order Squaliformes; family Somniosidae; genus Somniosus; species Somniosus microcephalus. The sequence goes on from NC_140999.1 coordinate 162,335,959, forward strand.
CAAAAGAGAAGGAAACAGTGATTAAACGAAAAAGAAAGTTCTTACTGCGCTTTATCTTTGACTTCTATAAGGATTATAATATAACCTCCACCAAGATCATATTTCAGATCAGTTGAAATAATTATAATGGAGCCTCTGTGTCGCAGTGGTAAATACAGGATTATTGTGCTCTAGAGATATGTTAAAAACTTTCCAAGTCAGTCCAAAAACAGACAAGCTATTATGTCTCTTACTTGAACAACACCATTTGTCAATAATTTAAATCTTTTTATTTGGCAGCTTTTTTGGGGTCATTTTGAACACTTCATGGTGATACTGCTGGAATTATTTTTTCATTTGAAGCACCCTGTGTCAGCATTAACCATCCTCAGGCCAAAAATATCACAGGTTAGATGCATTATAAATCTCTGTCCACTGTACCCCACCAATGTGCCTTAATCTCAACCTCTGATTCCTGAATCAGTCTGATATTTCCACTTTCCAAACTTTTGTGCTGTGGGCCATGCCCCACTGAATTGAAACTTGTTGGGCCCTGACAGCCAACAGACACAGGAGACTTTCATCCCAATATTCAGGCTTCGATTTGTACTAAAGCCCAAGAGTGAAAGGGTAATGTATCCATTCACCAGCAATGAGCTATTACTGATGGAACAATGATAGAATGTATACCATCAGTAATACCAATTAAGAAATACTGTTTCTTTATATGACATATATATTTGATAGTATATATGTATAGTAACATAGTATTGTGACTTACCATTGTTTTCTATGTCAGCTGATCCCATAATCATTGCAGGTATTCCAATCACAGAAGCAAGTACCCAAATGCACACATTGACAACCTTTGCATTGAAAGGGGTTCGCAGAACTAATGCTTTAACAGGGTGACAGACGGCTATGTATCGATCAACGCTCATCACTGTCAGAGTAAAGATGCTGGTGAACATGTTGTAATAATCAATCGATATTGCTATTTTACAGAGTATATTTCCAAAAGGCCAGAATCCCAGGAGAGTATCAGTTGCCTGGAAAGGTAACGTGATTAATTCTAATGCATCTGCAAGTGCTAGATTGAAAATATAGATGTTTGTTGCTGTCTTCATCTTGGTATATCTGAAAGAAATGGATCTTATGAAAGTCAGAGATTTATTAGGAATTTAAACAGCGCAATTGAAAAAAATGATCAGATTTATACATCACATTTATCAAGATATTGAAACTCTCCTTTTGTAAATATACAATACAGAGGGGGTCATTTTCACCTTACCACCTGGGCACTAATCTGGCAGAGTGGATTGACAACCCATTGCAAAACACACCCAATTTTCAACCCTTTGATTTATGAAAATTACCTCCTAGTATTGTTACACCCATAGTCAGCAGATGTAATCCTTTTGGTAGTGTATTTTGTTGACCCTTATTGAAAGCAATGTGGTTGACTCTTAACTTCCCTCTGAATTGGCCTAGCAAGCCACTCAGATGTAAAAAAACCGCTACAAAAAACAATATGAATAAAACCGGACGGACCACTTGGCATCGACCTCGGCGCCAGCTACGGACACGACAACGGCACACCCAGCCCAGTTGACCCAGAAAATTCCTCCTCACCAAGATCTGGGGAATTGTGCCAAAATTGGGAGAGCTGTCCCACAGACTAGTCAAGTAACAGCCTGACATAGTCAAACTCCTCCATCACCATCCCTGGGTATGTCCTGTCCCACCATCAGGACAGACTCACCAAGGGGGCGGCACCGAGATATACAGTCAGAAAGGAGTGGCCCTGGGAGTCCTCAACAATGCATCTGGACCCCATGAAGTCCCATGGCTTCAGGTCAAGCATGGGCAAGGAAACCTCCTGCTGATTACCACCTACCGCCATCCCTCAGCTGATAAATCAGTACTCCTCCATATTGAACACAACTTGGAAGAAGCACTGAGAGTAGCAAGGGCATAGAATGTACTCTAGGTGGGGGACGTCAATGTCCATCACCAAATGTGGCTCTGTAGCACCACTACTGACCGAGCTGGCAGAGTCCTGAAGGATAGATACCAGTCTGGGCCCGTGACAGGTGGTGAGAGAACCAACACGAGGGAAAAACCTACTTGACCTCGTCCTCACCAAGCTACCTGTCGCAGATGCATCTGTCCATGACAGCATCGGTAGCAGTGATCGCCACACAGTTATTGTGGAGATGAAGTCCCATCTTCACACTGAGGACACCCTCCATTGTGTTGTGTGGCACTACCACCGTGCTAAATGGGATAGACTCAGAACAGATCTAACAGCTCAAAACAGGGCATCTATGATGTGCTATGGGCCATCAGCAGCAACAGAATTGTATTCCACCACAATCTGTAACCTCATGGCATGGCATATCACTCACTCTACCATTACCAGCAAACCAGGGGACCAACCTTGGTTCAATGCGGAGTGTAGAAGAGCATGTCAATGAGCAGCACCAGGCGTACCTAAAAATGAGGTGCCAAACTGGGGAAGCTGCAGCACAACTAAAAAGCGGAAGCAGCATGCTATAGGCAGAGCTAAGAAATCCCACAATCAACAAATCGTGGGAAGGCGCCAAAGGGCCAGCGCCGCGCTCCGCACCTCGACAGCCGCCGGGTCCGTGCCAGAGCGGCAGACCGGTGGTCAACCCGGCAGCCCGGGAGCGGGTGTGCGGCTGCCTACAGGACAGCAAAAGCCTGGACGGCATCAGCCAGGTGCTGGGCGGCCTCCGAGGCCGGGACAGCAAGCTGGAAGGGCGGAGGGCCACCATTTCCAGTGCACTTGAGCTGGAGGGCACGGTCAGCCACGATGGCGACCTCACCCACTATGTGGCGAACAACCTGCAGCATAAGATCAAGATGAGTTCGAGGCAGAGTCTGGACACACGGACTCTGGAAGCAGCGTGAAAACCAGAAGTATGCAGAGGTTAAAATTGGATATTCCTCCAATAGATCCTGGTGTACTGCTAGATCTGGAGAGAGATGCAAAGGAGGTGGCACAGAAAGTCGATCAGATGATGAAAAGCCTAAACGCCACCATCCAGAATATGACAGCATTAAGTGTGGGCTACATTCAAACTTACCGAGATTCAGTAGACAGTCTCGGAGAGTCGGTGGATATGAGTATAAAGAAGCTTTTATATCCTGGAGGGGAGGCGGCCAGCGGACCGAGGGCGGGATAAGCAGGCCCTGGGAGGTCGGACACCGCGGGAGGCTCGGAGGTCAGACCGGGTGGAAGGAGAGCCAGGGAGAAGCAGGCCCCGGGACGTCGGCTGAAGATTGTCGGGCAGGAGTGCGGGAAAGGCGGAGCGAGGCGAGAGCGGACCCTATTGTGATGGCGCCGATGAAGATGGCTGCCGTCCTTGCGGGCTCCGTGCGTACCAGGCAGCTAAGTGTCCTTTGCTGCTTGGTGCTCTCGGCTCGTTAAGAAAAAAGCATTTCACTGACTGGATTTCACTTGTTGTATTTGGTTATGTGACAAATAAAAATTGAAATTGAAATTGAAATCAGATCAAAGCTCTGCAGTCCTGCCACATCCAGTCATGAATGGTGGTGGACCATTAAACAACTAACGGGAGGAGGATGCTCCATGAATATCCCCATTTTCAAAGATGGTGGAGCCCAGCACGTGAGTGCAAGAGGCAAAGCTGAAGCATTTGCAACCAACTTCAACCAAAAGTGTTGATTGGATGATCCATATTGGCCTCGTCCTGAGGTCCCCACCACCAGAGATGCCAGTCTTCAGACAATTCGATTCACTCCACATGATATCAAGAAACAGCTGAGCGCACTGGATACAGCAAAGGCTATGGGCCCCGACAACATCCCGGCTGTCGTGCTGAAGACTTGTGCTCTAGAACTAGCCGCGCCTCTAGCCAAGCTGTTCCAGTATGGTTATAAAATTTGTCATCTATCCGACAATGTGGAAACTGCCCAGGTGTGTCCTGTCCACAAAAAGCAGGACGAATCCAATTCGGCCAATTACCGCCCCATCAGTCTACTCTCAATCATCAGCAAAGTGATTGACGGTATCGTCGACAATGCTATCAAGCAGCACTTACTCACTGACGTAAGAAAACTATTAGGCACTTGGTCTAAGCATTAAACAAAGCTTTAATCAACTGTTTTACAACATGGAGGTCTAGTTGTGTCCTTCACTAGTTCCTGTTAAGAATGTCCTGCGCAAGCTGGGCCCGTGCCCGAGTATTTATACTCTCCCTGGACAGCGCCACCCGTAGGCCACTCGGTATTATTTCATAAGTCTTTCTTTCATGAATGACTGATTCATGTCACTCACCATTAACTTGCTCACTGATGCCCAGTTTGGGTTCCGCCAGGACTACTCGGCACCCAGACCTCATTGCAGCCTTGGTCCAAACGTGGGCAAAAGAGCTGAATTCCAGTGGTGAGTTGAGAATGGCTGCTGTATTTGAACGAGTGTGGTGTCAAGCAACCCTAGTAAAACTGAAGTCAATGGGAATTGGGGGGAATACTCTCCACTGGCTGGAGTCATACCTAGCACAAAGGAAGATGGTTGTGGTGGTTGGAGGTCAATCATCACAGCCCCAGGACATCGCTGAAGGAGTTCCTCAGAGCAGTGTCCTAGGCCCAACCATCTTCAGCTGCTTCATCAATGACCTTCCCCGGCCAGAAGTGGTGATGTTTGCTGATGACTGCACAGTGTTCAGTGCTATTCACAACTCCTCAGATAATGAAGTAGTCCATGCCCGCATGCAGCAAGATCTGGATGACATTCAGGCTTGGGATGATAAGTAGCACGTAACATTCGCGCCACACAAGTGCCAGGCAATGACGATCACCAACAAGCGAGTGTTTGACATTCAACGGCATTACTATCATCAAATCCCCCATCATCAGCATCCTGGGGGTTACCATTGAACATAAACTTAACTGGACCAGCCACATAAATACTGTGGCAACAAGAGCAGGTCAGAGGCTGGGTATTCTGTGGCGAGTGTCTCACCTCCTAACTCCCTAAAGTCTTTCCACCATCTACAAGGCACAAATCAGGAGTGTGATGGAATACTCTCCACTTGCCTGGATGAGTGCAGCTCCAACAACACTCAAGAAGCTTGACACCATCCAAGACAAAGCAGCCCGCTTGATTGGCACCCCATCCACCACCTTAAACATTCACTCCCTCCATCACCGTCGTACCGTGGCTGCAGTGTGTACCATCTACAAGATGCACTGCAGCAATTCGCCAAGGCTTCTTCGGCAGCACCTCCCAAACCCGTGACCTCTACCACCTAGAAGGACAAGGGCAGCAGGCGCATGGGAACACCATCACCTCCAAGTTCCCCTTCAAGTCACACACCATCCTGACTTAGAAATATATCACCGATCCTTCATCGTCGCTGGGTCAAAATCCTAGAACTCCCTCCCTAACAGCACTGTGGGAGTACCTTCACCACACGGACTGCAGTGGTTCAAGAAGGCGGCTCACCACCACCTTCTCAAGGGCGACTACGGATGGGCAAGAAACGCTGGCCTTACCAGCGACGCCCACATCCCATGAATAAATAAAAAACAATGGTCCCTCACTTGATTTTCTGCATCTACTACAATGTTGTCCAATAAACTACAACATAATGATTGTACTGATAAATCATCCCTGTGCACAAATGTGAATGATTATGGCCCAGTAATTCGGGTCCCAACGCGTGAGTACGGACGGGGTACTCACGCGTGGGCCTGATGGAAGTGCCGGTTTTTAGGATGCACAGCGCATGCGCTGAAAACCGGCATTTCCTGTCCTCTGAAGCAAGGGGTTAAGAGGCGGAACGCGTGCGACCTTTCAGGCAGTGCGTGCGCGCTGAAATTCCTTTTTTTTTTAAAGAGTTGCCCGTGCGTAAAGGCCTCCGGTTTTTACGCGTGAAAAAAGCAGACGTAAGTACTTAGTTTTAAAAGGTAAGTGGTCTATTAATAAAATTTAGAAATTTTTTCCACAGGTTTATTATTTTTAAAGAATTTACAGTAAGGTAAGTGTATTTTTAGACCCGATTTGTTAAAAAATTATTTTTTTCAAAAATTTGATTAATTGTTTAAAATAGTTTTTTACAGTTATTCATAGTTCATTTATTTAGTGGGATTTTTTTTAACTTTTATTTGAAGTTTAAGTACTGTTTTGGGCGCCCTGAGTTTTCATGAGTTTGACAGTTCTTACTATCAAACTCATGAATGAACTTTTGCAACCTCCGATTGGTTGCCCAGTGCTCACGTGGTCCCAGCCGACTCATCGAACTAACTACGCCGCTGGATCACGCAAGCACAGCGCGCCGGGAGCTGGACCGGGTCACAGAGTGGAAATCCACGCAGGCCCAGGCCTCAAATGTCGGCGCGATAGGTAAGTGTAGGTCGGGGGCTTGCACCTGCGGGAAGCCCCTGACCCGAATTTCTGGGCCAATATCTTTCTGTAAACATATTGATGACTCTTAAGAAATACATTTTTGAGCCTTATGTTACTGATTCAAAATCAAAAAATTAAAGCATGGAAAGAAGGAGGCTATTCCTTCCATTGCATCGGTGCCAATGCTTGCTCTTCAAGTGGAGCTATCTATTCTAATCCCATTTCCATGTTCTTTCTCACATATCCTTTTAAGTACTTTTTCAAATACTTATCCAATACCCTTTTAAATTATGTTATAGTTTGTGCCTCAATAGGTACTTCTGGTAAAGTGTTCTATTATCCAATAATTTTCTGTGTTACAAAAATTTCTTCTAACATTCCCCTTCATTCTTCTAGTGATAATCCTGAATCTATGTAAAGAATTGTAAGGTAATACAGATAGATCATATGGAGGACCTAGCATGCCAACAAGTTCTGGTCTGACAGGAATTTATATCTAGAAATTAAATGTTTTTGGCCTGGATTGACAGCAAGTAAGTCATCAAATTGCACCAGTTTTCAGTGGAGCACAAAGTAGCATGATAGGTATCGTAAAATGTTATACAAACTGAAAGTGTCAAAATATACTCAAAATAAATGTACTGTATAATTGTTTGTCTTGGTATAAAAGACATCGAACAGCTATCCTCTGTATTGTGTTCAAACATGCAAAATTATATGCTGTTCAGTACTCTTATGCCACAAAAAACTAATATGCAGTAATAGGATTGCAAACCAGTTATCATTACAGTCAAGGTATGGCTATTAAATTTCAAATAGTAGTTGAAAAAATTACATTTTTATTAGTTCATGAATATTGCAAGTTATAGCTTGTTACATAACTGTGATATGTTGTTAAAGATGAAAGCAAATATATCTAAATGCTGTTCTGAAACTGGAATTATGAAAACCATTAATTTGTTTGCTGTGATTGGTAATTGCTTTCCCATCGCACTTTATATAATTGCACCCAGCAATGGCAATGCTAATCTGGAGTAAAAATTGCATAAAATTAGTCAAATGGAATAAATTAATTCGATTTTACATAATAAATAATGATGCAAAATACAAACAAATACATGTACAAAATGGGGAAATGCATAATTAGTCCCACTATTGAGTTTGGGTTCATATTTCATGATTAGGGTCAATGGAAACTTTCCAAGAAATTGAACACTGCAGAAATAATGAAATAATTTGCAGGATCACACTGTCATGCCAAAATGTGTGTTTGCATTGTAAAAGTTGATATACCTTGCCTTCTTACCGATAAAAACACTTGGAATAATTCCAAGACATGTTCATTTATTAAATAAACAACCTCTTTACAAACAACTTACACATTCATTGATTGCATATAATGCATGGCTCCGAATTTCCTGTATTCCACAATGGCAGTGGATTTTCGGTGGGGTGGAACATAACTTGCCTGCAACTCTAGCCCTGGCCATTTACCAGGGTCAAAGGATTTAAATATTTCGGACAGGTGGTGGGGCACCAGCCTTTGGTTGAGGGGGTGGGGAGGGAGAGACATTGCTGTGGCAATTTTCCGCCGCGCAAGTGGCCCACATTCACTTTGTGATCGATTGCATCAAAGAAATGGCCTTGTAACGTTGGACACCAGAAATGCACAACTGTGTCCAGGATTGCTCAGGTGAAAATGACAGGAAATGTGTTGTATATGATTATACTATAATTTGCCTCTCATTATAATATTTCCACCTAATACCACTTCTGGCGGGAAATGCCAGATGTTCCATCGCAAGGCCCCAAATTTCCTCCCTGCCTACTTAGATTGAGAACCCACAAGCGATAAGCTTTATTTCCTTTTAGTTATGTTTATGAAATGACATCCATTTGTGCCATCAGTGTATAGCTTTGTTGCATGGTGCTTGTGGAAGTATTCATTATTGCATTGGGATCATTAGCATGATTGTGCATGCACCGTTGACCCTGCTTTATGGTCAAGGCAATTTGGTGGTGGCCCCTGGAATTCATTTGTGTCCTCCTGATGCATAACAAACCCTGCCCATGTGGACTAGATATCTGAAAATTAGTGTTTTATTCATGTTATATTGTCAGAAATAGAACTCTGTAATGTGGCAATGTTTCATTCAGCCTGTTGCTTCTGACTGCAATTTTGTGAGCTGCAAGGGGATATTTTATGCAATGACAGTTCTACGAGGTCAGGAGAGCAATATGTTCAGTCTCTTCCAGTGTCTTCTTGGCTTACTCAGAGTTCAAATATAAGCATTTTCATGGGGTCTTTAATGTAACAAAGATCCCAAGATGCTCCAAAGTAAGAGGTCAGACCCAAGCAGGAAAAGAGTGACTGAAGAGGTAGCCAAAGACATTGTTGAAGAAATGTTTTAAAGGTGAATTTTCAAGGTAGGGAGAGATGTAGCAAGACAGAGGAATTTATGGAGCGTTCCCTCCATAAAGTGGAGTGCAGAAACAAGATGTTTGAAGCCTCAGTCATCACGGATAGGGCAGAGGGAAAGGGGTGAAATTTGTAGCAGACTTGCATTGGAAGAATGGAGGGTGCAGCCAAGGATATACAACAAAAGAGGCTGCAAAGGTAGTGAGAGGCAAAGCAGTGGATAGATACAGGCAGGGATTTTGATATTAATGAAGATTGGCATGAATCAGGGTGATCGGTGAAAGGGATTTTATGTGGATTAGGATGTAGGCAGCAAAGTTCTGAATGAATTGGAGTTTATGTAGAGTGGAGTGCTGTAGGCCAGTGAGGAGGGCATTGGAAAAGTTAAGTTGAGAGGTGATGAAGGCATGCGAGAGAGCTTCTGATAAATGTCCTAGCCTTGCACCGCCCTATTCTTAGTGACCCCTCTAGTTTCATGTTCCTGCACTCACCCTCTGCTCCTCTATCACCACACTATTTCTTGCTCCTCACTCCCTTTGTTCCCTATTGGTGGTCACTCTTTCAACTGCTATGCTCCTATCCTCTGGAACTCCCTGCCCATTTCACTCTGCCTTGCTACCTTAAGAACATAAGAGCATAAGAATTAGAAGCAGGAGTAGGCCATATGGCCCATTCAATAAGATCATGGCTAATCTTCGACCTCAACTCCACTTTCCCGCCCGATCTTCATATCCCTTGATTCCCCTAGAGTCCAAAAATCTATCTATCTCAGCCAAAGATAGCCTTGGCTTCAAAAATCTCCTTGAAACTTTTCTTTCTGACTATGGGCACTCACCCTAAGTCCTACATTTTTCCCTTTTCTCTACTGCTGAGCACCCATTGCTTTTTCCTCCTTATTGTAAAGCACTCGGTCATCTTCTTGCACATAAGCAGCGCTGTAGAAATGCAACTTGTCACTGATTGGTAAACAAATCAAAAAAACACTTCACTATTATCCACTTACTCCACATTCTCTCACCCCATTTCTCACAAACTTCTACTATATTCACTGACTCACCGTTAGCAATACCATGTGAGATCCGTTATTATATAATTTTCTTTTATAGATACAAAAGAAGCTGACTGCAACAGTCCCTCCTGAGATGGAGTTCAGCTATTTTTATAGACTATGTAGTCTCTTAAGGATTAAAATTAGATTTTGCGAACGTTAAGAGGACCACTTAGAGAATAATAATGGCAGATCAATGATCATTTCTACTGGCACAATAGGTTTGGGAAGCTGCCAATTTTTTGTTCCTGCATAGAGTATGTTTTACTTTCTATCACCAAGTCATAGCACAATATGTTGTTTTGCTTGATAGTTGGGTGATGTATATGTATGACACTGGGAACCAAATGGTACATGAGAAATCTTTTGAACTATAAAACCAGTAATTGTCATCATCATCTACAGATAACCATCTGTGACAATTTAAAATGTTGTTACATTAGGCCGGAATTGCTAATATTGCAAGTCATAATTTCAATGGGGGATTGGGGTTTCCAAAGGCTAGCTTTGAGGTCTTGCTCAAGCAACTAGGAAACACATGACTGCCTCAGAGTAAATGGCTCTCACCTCTGATTGGCGCAAAGTTTCCAAAATCAAATCAAAAACAACTTGTATTTCTATAGTATGCTCCACACACAGGAAGACATCTCAAAGTTAAATATTGAGGAAAAAACAGTGATAACAGAGGGGTTAGGGTAGGGGCCTGGTGATGAGTCAGTGGTAGATATACTATGCACCATGGTATTGAGCCATACAGACCAGCAAAGTCCTAGATTTGATCCTTAGTCTATGCTGAATTAGATATCAGCCAAGGTGTAATTAAAAGCATGGTAATTTGCCTCAGTGTACCGGGACTGGGGCGGGGTGGGGGGGTGGGGGTCCTTGAAACTATGGCTTGTAAAATGCAACCTATAGCAGCTCCTGCCTAATGTGATACCTTCTGCAAGAACATGTGTGAAGCTTGGATGAAGCTGGACAGGTCTTGGCTGTGGTGCCCTCACAGTGGATGGCTTATGTAAATTTTCATATAACCTTAGAAAGTAAGGCTCACACCACAAAAAAATTTCTTTTCAAGTATATATCTAATTCTCTTTTGAAAGTTACTATTGAATCTGCTTTAGGCTGTGCACTCCAGATCATAACAACTCGCTACGTAAAAACAATTCTCCTCATCTCCCTCCTGGTAACAAAGGGCTGTTAATATCCAAGGGACCTTTTTTTTAAATTTATTGATGGGATGTGGGCATCGCTGGCTAGGCCTGCATTTAGTGCCCATCCCTAATTGCCCTTGAGAAGATGGTGGTGAGCTGCCTTCTTGAACCGCTGCAGTCCATATGGTGTAGGTACACCCACAATGCTGTTAGGAAGGGGGTTCCAGGATTTTGGCCCAGCGACAGTGAAGGAACGGCGATACAGGTCCAAGTCAGGATGGTGTGTGGCTTGGAGGGGAACTTGTAGGTGGTGATGTTCCCATGCGTCTGCTACCCTTGTCCTTCTAAGTGGTAGAGGTCGCGGGTTTGGAAGGTGCTGTTGAAGGAGCTTTGGCGAGTTGCTGCAGTGCATCTTGTAGATGGTACACACTGCAGCCACAGTGCGCCAGTGGTGGAGGGAGTGAATGTTGAAGGTGGTGGATGGAGTGCCAATCAAGCGGACTGCTTTATCCTGAATGGTGTCGAGCTTCTTGAGTGTTGTTGGAGCTGCACTCATCCAGGCAAGTGGAGAGTATTCCATCACACTCCTGACTTGTGCCTTGTTGATGATGGAAAGGCTTTGGGGAGTCAGGAGGTGAGACACTCGCCGCAGAATTCCCAGCCTCTGGCCTGCTCTTGTAGCCACAGTATTTATATGGCTGGTCCAGTTCAGTTTCTGATCAATGGTAACCCCCAGGATGTTGATAGTGGGGGATTCAGCGATGGTAATGCCATTGAATGTCAAGGGGAGATGGTTAGAGTCTCGCTTGTTGGAGATGGTTATTGCCTGGCACTTGTGTGGTGCGAATGTTACTTGCCACTTGTCAGCCCAAGTCTGAATGTTGTCCAGGTCTTGCTGCATATGGACACGGACTGTGTCAGTATCTGACGAGTCTCGAATGGTGCTGAACAGTGTGCAATCATCAGCGAACATCCCCACTTCTGACCTTATGATGGAGGGAAGGTCATTGATGAAACAGCTGATGATGGTTGGGCCTAGGACACTGCCCTGAGGAACTCCTGCAGTGATGTCATGTGATTGAGATGAATGACCTCCAACAACCACAGCCAACTTCCTTTATGCTAGGTATGATTCCAACCAATGGAGAGTTTTCCCCTTGATTCCCATTGACTTCAGTTTTGCTAGGGCTCCTTGATGCCACACTCGATCAAATGCTGCCTTGATGTTGAAGTAAGATTTAAAAATGAGCGTAACAGGGCACGTTTAGTAGAACGCAATTGCGCAGCAAAATGTTTAAAGAGGAAATGTACTAATTACTTGTATGTTTAATTGCAGAAATGACCATGCCAGTTTAGAGAGATGAACTTACAAAAAGAGACACTGACATAACCCTTTTCTGGAAAAACAAAACTTAGTAGTGGTCAAGAGAGAGAGGGTCTCGCTTCTCAGAAATCACATGACCTGATGACTCATTTCCAAGAAATCAGAGGGGCCACAGGCCCATACAGTGAAAAGTGAAACTTATGTTATTGGTTACCTTGTAGAAGTTAGGCACACCTAGTTAGTGATTAGCGTATAGACTTTTAAATCGATTGGACCTCTGGAGTAGGAGGTCTCGGAATATGTGTACAACTGTGTAAACCTCAAGAGATTCGGTGGAGTTGGAGCCTTGTGTTGGGACGCAAGAGCCATAGCTCCCCAGGCCTGAATAAACTGTTTTACCTCAATTATTGGGTCTGTCTTTCTTACAACAAGCCAGTGTTGTCGACTTTGTATATCACTCAGTCCACACTTTGGGGGCTTACATCAATGTCAAGGGCAGTCACTCTCACCTCACCTCTTGAGTTCAGCTCTTTTGTCCATGTTTGGACCAAGGCTGTAATGAGGTCAGGAGCTGAGTGGCCCTGGCGGAACCCAAACTGGGCGTCAGTTAGCAGGTTATTGCTGAGTAAGTGCCGCTTGATAGCACTGTCGACGATACCTTCCATCACTTTGCTGATGATTGAGAGTAGACTGATGGGATGGTAATTGGCCGGGTCGGATTTGTCCTGCTTTTTGTAGACAGGACATACTTGGGCAATTTTCCACATTGCCGGGTAGATGCCAGTGTTGTAGCTGTACTGGAACAGCTTGGCTAGGGGCGCAGCTAGTCCTGGAGCACAAGTCTTCAGTACTATTGCCGGAATGTTGTCAGGGCCCATCGCATTTGCAGTATCCAGTGTCTTCAGCCGTTTCTTGACATCACGTGGAGTGAATTGAATGGGCTGAAGACTGGCATCTGTGATGCTGGGGACCTCAGGAGGAGGCCGAGATGGATCATCCACTCGGCACTTCTGGCTGAAGATAGTTGCAAATGCTTCAGCCTTGTCTTTTGCACTCACATGCTGGGCTCCACCATCATTGAGGATGGGGATATCCTAAGATGTGTTAAATTACATCTGCCACACTTGGGCCAATTCTCCCATCTCATCTCGACCTGCCTATAATTTATTTTTCTCCAATAAGGTCACAACTGTTGCACAAATCATTGTATCATCCGCAAATTTGCAGACAGTTTATTCCCCCAATGTGTTCACCCAGATCATTGATGAATATAGTGAAGGGCAATGGCCCTAATACCGAGGCCTGCAGAGCTCCACTAACAACCAGTCCCTTGTGCCATTATTAGCCACCCTTAGTCTATGAGGAATTCCTTATTCAACCCAAAATCTGCCCACAAATCCTGGAGGACTCTTATCTTATTGTATGGCACTTTGCCAAAGTCTTTTTGAAAATGAAGCTATACAATGCTAACCAGGCTAGTTACCAGTGTATCTCTAATAATCCCTTTTAGCAACTTGCCCAGAACCAAAGTCAAGCGAGTGGGCTTGTAATTTTCTAGTTCTTACTTATTACCTTTTTAAATATTGGCACGTAATGGGACTCCCTCTAGTCCATGGAAACAATTCCACACCGCAGCAAGCTGTTACATATATAGGCATGGTGCTCACAGAGCACAGCTTCCATCTCTTTGAGCACCTTCAGGTGAATGCTGTCACGGCTGGCAGTCTGATCTGATTTTGAGACTCATTCTAGCCAGAACCATGCACATCTACTTTAAGACTTTCAACTTTAGCATCATCCCTATGATGTATTATGAATAACTCAGCATTATCTTCTGCCATGAAGTAGCCATTTAAAACCTCTGCCATAACCTGGGAGTCCACGTGAATCTGCCGGGTGGAATTGTTCAATGGCCTTATATGATCCTTAATGGTCCTCTGACTCCTAGCTCAGCTGATGGTGAGTGATGGTGGGGGAGGTGGGGGGGAGGCAGTGTTTTTTTTTGTGCATTGAGCAGTGTGTGAGGCTAGTGGTGCAGTTGGTAGGGGACAGCTTTTGAAGATGCATTCCACTCATCTGAGGTCATGAAACTTCTTTGGGCACTGGAGCCAGGTCCTGGGGGTGACACAGTGACGGCCTCGGTGATCTGGTCCCACATCCTTCTTTCTGGAGGGACTCCTGGCCCCATTTATTTTTTTATTCATTCCTGGGGTGTGGGCGTCGCTGGCATGGCCAGCATTTATTGCCCATCCCTATTTGACCTTGAGAAGGTGAGCTGCCTTCTTGAACCATTGCGGTCCGTGTATACTTTTTTGCAGTTGTTTGGTACAACTGAGTGGCTTGCTGGGCCATTTCAGAGGACAGTTAAGAGTCAACCACATTGCTGTGGGTCTGGAATCACATATTGGCCAGACCAGGTAAGGACAGCAGATTTCCTTCCCTATGGGACATTAGTGAACCAGATGGGTTTTTATGACAATCCGATAGTTTCATGATCACCATTACTGACACTAGCTTTTTATTCCAGATTTATTTAATGAACTGAATTTAAATTCCCCAGCTGCAGTGGTGAGATTTGAACACCCGTCTCTGGTTTATTAATCCCCTGCACACAGCTGGAGTGCTGTGTTCGCGACCCCGGGCCAGGCCTGTTGAGCTATTTATGTTAGTGCTGAAGCATTTTTTGCATTTTTCTTATGTGCAGAAGGCAGTTCAGCTTTAAGGTGGGAGGCGCCAACTGCCTAAGGAAAGCACTGAAGATTGGCTCCTTTTAGAGCTTCTTGGGGACCAAGAGGAGCAGGAGTGCCCCCCAGGCACCGCAAGGAAGCCTTCGGCCTCCCCAGTCCAGATTGTGGCCTCAATCTTTTGACTTCACACCGCCTCCAGCTCTGATCACAGCCCCGATCTTTTGATCCCCCCCCCATGCCCCTCCCCAGCCCCAATCATGGCCCCGATATTTTGACTCCCCTCCCTCAGTCCCGATCGTGGCCCTGACCTTTCGACTCCCCTCCCCCAGACCCGATCGTGGCCCTGACCTTTCGACTCCCTTCCCCCAGTCCCGATCGTGGCCCTGACCTTTCGACTCCCCTCCCCCAGTCCCGATCGTGGC
Source organism: Somniosus microcephalus (assembly GCF_052327205.1). Taxonomy (NCBI): domain Eukaryota; kingdom Metazoa; phylum Chordata; class Chondrichthyes; order Squaliformes; family Somniosidae; genus Somniosus; species Somniosus microcephalus. The sequence continues at coordinate 162,351,386 of NC_140999.1, forward strand.
CCTGACCTTTCGACTCCCCTCCCCCAGTCCCGATCGCGGCCCTGACCTTTCGACTCCCCTCCCCCAGTCCCGATCGCGGCCCTGATCTTTCGACTCCCCTCCCCCAGTCCCGATCGTGGCCCTGACCTTTCGACTCCCCTCCCCCAGTCCCGATCGTGGCCCTGACCTTTCGACTCCCCTCCCCCAGTCCCGATCGCGGCCCTGACCTTTCGACCCCCCCCACCCAGTCCCGATCGCGGCCCTGACCTTTCGACTCCCCTCCCCCAGTCCCGATCAAGGCCCTGACCTTTTGACTCCCCTCCCCCAGTCCCGATCGCGGCTCTGACCTTTTGACTCCCCTCCCCCAGTCCCGATCGCGGCTCTGACCTTTCGACACCCCTCCCCCAGTCCCGATCGCGGCCCTGATCTTTTGGCTCCCCCTCTCCCGATCGCGGCCCGAAGTCTTCTCTCTCCCCCCCACCCCCGCCCCCCACTAACTGTCGAGGAGCGTCCCCAGGAGTTCCCGGCTCCGGCCTCCTGCTGCCAGTGTCCACTTCTGCCCACCGGCAAGGCACTCAATCTGTCTGACTGTCAGGCAGGAATCTGGCCAAAAATCTTCAAATGTGGCCCTGCCGTTAAGATCGACAGAGCCTCCACGTCCCCGACCTTGCCAGGCTTTCCGCTCTCTACCGGGCTCCCCTGCACCCTCTCCCACCTCCCTGTTAATATCGGGGCCAGAATGTCAAAATAAATCATAGAAAAGCAGAAATTAAATTAAAAATAATAAAATAACTGAAGGCTCAAGGGACTTAAAATTGACTAAAATCATAGAGCTGATTATATAAAATCAGAAATAAACAAGCTCAGAAAGATCTAAAAGTTAGTTAAAGGAAAGGAATTGGACCAACAAACATTTTATCTAGTAAAACTTGGCAAGTCTGGGATTTAAAAGCATTGAACTTTATAGTATTTTTTATTTTTATGATATAGCATTTACTGCTACTGAAAGCTTTATTTTCTACAAAGTTGAATAGAAACATAGAAACATAGAAGATAGGAGAAGGAGTAGGCCATTTGGCACCTCGAGCCTGCTCCGCCATTCAATGCGATCATGGCTGATCATCCAAATTCAGTACCTGGTCCCTGCTTTCTCCCCATACCCCTTGATCCCTTTAGCCTTGAGAAATATATCCAACTCCTTCTTGAATATATTTAATGAATTGGCCTCAACTGCCTTCTGTGGTAGAGAATTCCACAGGTTCACCACTCTCTGGGTGAAGAAATTCCTCCTCATTTCTGTCCTAAATGGCCTACCCCTTATCCTTAGACTGTGACCCCTGGTTCTGGACTCCCCGACCATTGGGAACATCCTTCCTGCATCTAGTCTGTCTAGTCCTGTTAGAATTTTATAAGTTTCGATGAGATCCCCTCTCATTCTTCTAAACTCCAGCGACTACAAGCCCAATCGATCCAATCTCTCCTCATACGTAATTCCTGTCATCCCAGGTATCAGCCTGGTGAATCTTCGCTGAACTCCTTCCATGGCAAGAACATCCTTCCTCAGATAAGGCGACCAAAACTGCACACAATACTCAAGATGTGGTCTCACCAAGGCCTTGTACAACTGCAGCAAGACATCCTTGTTCCTGTACTCAAACCCTCTCACTACGAAGGCCAACATACCATTTGCCTTCTTAACCGCCTGCTGCACCTGCATGCTTACCTTCAGCGACTGGTGCACAAGGACACCTAGGTCTCGTTGCACTTCCCCTTCTCCCAATCTATTGCCATTCAGATAATAATCTGCCTTCCTGTTTTTGCTACCAAAGTGGATAACCTCACATTTATCCATGTTATATTGCATCTGCCATGCTTCTGCCCAATCACCCAACCTGTCCAAATCATCCTGGAGTTTCTCAGCATCCTCCTCACAGCACACATGCCCACCCAGCTTTGTGTTGTCTGCAAATTTTGAGATATTACGTCTAGTTCCCTTGTCTAGATCATTAATATATATTGTGAATAGCTGGGGTCCAAGGACCGATCCCTGCGGTACCCCACTAGTCACTGCCTGCCACTCGGAAAAAGACCCGTTTACTCTAACTCTTTGCTTTCTGTCTGCCAACCAGTTCTCTATCCAAGTCAGTACCTTGCCCCCAATCTCATGTGCCTTAACTTTACACGCTAATCTCTTATGCGGGACCTTATCGAAAGCCTTCTGAAAGTCCAAATACACCACATCCACTGGTTCTCCCTTATCTATTTTACCAGTTACATCCTCAAAAAATTCCAGTAGATTAGTCAAGCACGATTTACCCTTTGTAAATCCATGTTGACTTTGTCCGATCCTGTCACTGTTTTCCAAGTGCTCTGCTATTACATCTTTTATAATGGACTCTAGCATTTTCCCCACTACCGATGTCAGGCTTACTGGTCTGTAATTCCCCGTTTTCTCTCTACCACCTTTTTTGAATAGTGGGGTAACATTAGCTACCCTCCAATCCGTGGGTACTGTTCCAGATTCCATCGAATGTTGGAAGATGATCAGCAATGCATCTACTATTTCTAGGGCCACTTCCTTAAGTACCCTAGGATATTGATTATCAGGCCCTGGGGATTTATCGGCCTTCAATCCCATCAATTTCCTTAACACCATTTCCCTACAAATACTGATTTCTTTCAGTTCCTCCCTTTCATCAGACCCTATGTTCCCCGACATCTCTGGGAGGTTATTTGTGTCCTCCTTTGTGAAGACAGAACCAAAATATATATTTAATTTGTCTGCCATTTCTTTGTTCCCCATTATAAATTCCCCTGATTCTGACTGCAAGGGACCTACGCTTGACTTCACCAAACTTTTTCTCTTCACATATCTATAGAAGCCTTTACAGTCAGTTTTTATGCTCCGTGCAAGCTTACTCTCATATTCTATTTTCCCCCTCTTAATTAATCCCTTTGTCCTCCTTCGTTGAATCCTAAACTGCTCCCAATCCTCAGGTTTACTGCTTTTTCTGGCCAATTTATATGTCCTCTCCTTGGATCTTATGCTATCCCTAATTTCCCTTGTTAGCCAGTTGCAGTTCTAATTTTGGTCATAAATCAAGATTTTTTGTGTTTGCCTCATATTTATGGAGAAAGCATAACTGGGTGTATAAAGAATGGATTTACAATTTCACTGTAAGTAGCAAACAACACAATCTCTCATCCCCACCCTCACACTCCACCAAGTGCTACTGATAACAAGTGGTGGCTTATCAGACATAACAGTAGCTGTAATTATCAGTAAACTGATTCATAGCTTCACCAAAAATAAAGCTATTAAAAGGGGATCCTTGTTTGTAGCAGCATATATCAGAAATTCGGGCAAGCACGGCCCACAAATGTCTTGTTAAATAGACAGAAAATCATGGGCAGTGCATGCCCAGATTACTGTGTTGTGCTGCCAGCAGGCCCAGATCATGAAATCGGGAAACTGTTATTATTATATAGAAGTTCCTGTCTATGTGTATAGACCATTTGCTCCAGACTTTTCAAATAAGAAAACTGTGATGCATTAGAATATCTGCAGTGGGTAAACAAATGGGAGGAAAAATTCAGTTGGTTTGCACCTCCCGTTGGCGCCTTAAGAGGGCACTAATGGGGCACAAAGCAACTAGCACCCAGGCACGGCGATGTTTGTGCCGCTCGCGAAATTAACTAGGGGGAAAAATTCAGTATCGCCCCGTTTAGGGCGCCATTATTGGCCGTGCGCAAAGATTAGCGCCTGGCTCTAATTATTGCCTCCGACGGCAAACTTGGCTTTTATCGCCCCTGGAGGTGATTGGAGCGCTAAATCATGTGCTTCACACCTGTCTTAAGGCGCAAAGGCCGAGGAGCGAGGCGCTACCTCAGAGCGCTGGCGAAGCTCATGTGATGTCAGTCAGCAATGGAACACAGACACACTGGCGCCGGCCAGTTCTTAAAGGGGAGTTCTGACGAAAGGTCATCAGCCTGAAACGTTAACTCTGTTTCTTTCTTCACAGATGCTGCTTGACCTGCTGAGTTTCTCCAGCAATTTCTGTTTTTATCTTAAAGGGGAGGGTTGATTTTGCTCTCCATCCACATCCTGCTCATTGCAGCCTTGAATCTCAGCCTGGCGAGACCTGTACATCAAATCTGCTGGAAAGAACAATGGAGAGACCCAAGGAAAGAGCTCAGAGTGCAGCCCCCACAGTCTCTTCTAAATCGATACAAGGGCAAATCAAAATGAACCTGCAAAGTGCTGCTCAGTACCCAAAACTCCTTCTCACAGCTTTGAATCTCTCCAGAAGTCTCTCTGTCTCTCTCTCAGAATGTGTGGTGCAAAAATGTCACCAACAAAAAAAGGCAGGATGCGTTCGCCTTTAAATAGCGTTCCCTCAGTCCCTTTCTGACTGCAAAACGCTCCCCTCAACCTACCGTTGCTAGCGGCAGGCGGTAAGGCAGGGGGCGCCACTCAATATCCGGTCCGGGGTGCTACCGGGGCGTTGCACATTTGACTGATGTCACGATCTGCCAATGCAGGAGATCGTGGCGGTAGTGTATAGCGCCGCCACAAAATGTCTAGTTAATTTCATGAGCGGCGCAAACATCGCCGCGCCCGGGCGCTAGTTGCTTTGCGCCCCATTAGCGCCCTCTTAAGGCGCTAATGGGAGGTGCAAACCAACTGAATTTTTCCCCCCTAGACATTTTGTGGCAGCGCTAAACACTACCGCCACGATCTCCTGCGCCGGCAGATCGTGACGTTAGTCGTGTGCGCAACGCCCTGGACCGGATATTGAGTGGCGCCCCCTGCCTTACCGCCTGCCGCTAGCAACGACAGGTTGAGGGGAACGTTTTGCAGTCAGAAAGGGACTGGGGGAGCGCTATTTAAAGGCGACCGCTTCCTGCCTTGTTTCGTTGGTGACATTTTTGCACCACGCATTCTGAGAGAGAGAGAGACTTCTGGAGAGATTCAACGCTGTGTGAAGGAGTTTTGGGTACTGAGCAGCAGTTTGCAGGTTCATTTTGATTTGCCCTTCCTTGTATCGATTTAGAAGGGACTGTGGGGGCTGCACTCTGAGCTCTTTCCCTGGGTCTCTCCATTATTCTTTCCAGCAGATTTGATGTACAGGTCTCTCCAGGCCAAGATTCAAGGCTGCAATGAGCAGGATGTGGATGGAGAGCAAAATCAACCCTCCGCTTTAAGATAAAAACAGAAAATGCTGGAGAAACTCAGCAGGTCAAGCAGCATCTGTGAAAAGAGAAACAGAGTTAACGTTTCAGGTCGATGACCTTTCGTCAGAACTCCCCTTTAAGAACTGGCTGGCGCCTGTGTGTCTGTGTTCCATTGCTGACTGACATCACATGAGCTTCACCAGCGCTGTGAGGTAGCGCCTCGCTCCTCGGCCTTTGCGCCTTAAGACAGGTGTGAAGCGCCTGATTTAGCACTCCAATCACCTCCAGGCGCGATAAACCAAGTTTGCCGTCGGAGGCGATAATTAGCACCAGGCGCTAAACTTTGCGCACGGCTGATAATGGCGCCCCAAACTGGGGCGATACTGAATTTTTCCCCCATGATTTCTCCATAATTATGAGGCAAACACAAAAATGTTATGATCAAAATTAGAACTGCATCCAACTTTGTAGAAGATATCCTCCTAAATGGATTCGTGCTCTGCTTCCTGTCAGCAACTGGTTGGACCCTCATTTTGGGTTTCTACTACAAATCTGTGCTGGTCTAAAAGGGAATTGCTTTGCACCACCACTCCAATGGTAGTGCAATTGCAGCCTATGAGTTATATGAGTTTGACTTTGTGTGAATAATTTTTCTTAAAGGTCTATAAACATAGACAAGAACTATTATATAACATTAACAGATAATTTCTCAATTTCATGATCTGGGCAAGGAGCCTTGCTTGCTGGCAGCACAACTCACTTCACCTTATTCTGAAGTCAGGCCATGTCCTGATTTTGGATTTACACTAAAACTTGACGTCCATGCAAGGTGGTTCTGCTTCACACCAGTGATACTACTGTAGAGGAAATGCATCCCTAGTAGCCAGCTCTACAGGAGAATTAACTGCATTTAGAAGCAATCACATTCCCCTCTACTCCCAAAAGAAAATTACAAATGTTCAGTTTGCCAAATGTTCAGTTTAACATTATTACAGTTCCTTCATAAATTAATTACATTTCTTTAAAATATATTACTGAGGCTCTAATTGCGACACAGCACAAATTGGCCTCTATGCTTATCAAGTCCACATGCTTAAAAGCAAGTCTTCCTCTAAAGCCTTGTTGATGAATCTGTGCAAGGCCAACTTTAATTTCCTTTTAGTCATATAAATACCCCACAAGGGAAGTTTAGGCCTCCCCTGCCCTGCTCCCATTCTCTACCGTGAGACCCCCACAAACTCCCTTCCCCACACTTAGCTGAGTGCCGGTGAATGGCCGAGGGTTGCCCACTTTTTTTGACAAATGTAAGAAGTCACACAACACCAGGTTATAGTCCAACAGTTTTATTTGAAATCACAAGCTTTCGGAGCGCTGCTCCTTCGTCAGGTGAAGTGGAGAGATACATAAAGACACAGCTTATATAGTCAGAGAATAATGCCAGAGGATTACAGGTAATCTTTCTAACTGCCATTTATCATACCTCGGCAGAGAGATAATCACAGCAATCAAAGGTGTGAATGGTGTCCAAACAGGTTAGTCAGGAAAACATTACATCAAAGAACAATGAGGTGGGGTCACAAGGGGTCAAATGTTGCAGATGCTGGGGTCTGTATGAAAAACAAAAAACAGACGAAAAAACATTTTTTTTGCTGGAAATCACAGCAGGTCCGGCCGCATCTGTGTAGAGAGAACGTCCGGCCGCATCTGTGTAGAGAGAACAAGCCAACGACGACTCGAATCTGGATGACCCTACGTCAGGTGGGGTTACGTGTAGCATGACATGAACCCAAGATCCCGGTTGAGGCCATCCTCATGAGTGCGGAACTTGGCTATCAGTTTCTGCTCTACGATTTTGCGTTGTCGTGTGTCTCGAAGGCCGCCTTGGAGAATGCTTACCCGAAGATCGGAGGCTGAATGTCCTTGACTGCTGAAGTGTTCCCCGACTGGGAGGGAACACTCCTGCCTGGCGATTGTTGCGCGGTGTCCGTTCATCCGTTGTCGCAGTGTCTGCATGGTCTCGCCAATGTACCATGCTCTGGGGCATCCTTTCCTGCAACGTATGAGGTAGACAATGTTGGCCGAGTCACATGAGTATATACCATGTACCTGGTGGGTGGTGTCCTCACGTGTGATGATGGTATCTGTGTTGATGATCTGGCATGTCTTGCAGAGGTTGCCGTGGCAGGATTGTGTGGTGTCATGGTCGCTGTTCTCCTGAAAGCTGGGTAATTTGCTGCGAACGATGGTCTGTTTGAGGTTAGGCGGCTGTTTGAAGGCGAGTAGTGGAGGCGTGGGGATGGCCTTAGCGAGGTGTTCGTCGTCACCGATGACATGTTGAAGTCTGCGAAGAACATGGCGTAGTTTTTCCACTCCAGGGAAGTACTGGACGACGAAGGGTACTCTGTTGGTTGTGTCCCGTGTTTGTCTTCTGAGGAGGTCTATGCGATTTTTTGCTGTGGCCCGTCAGAACTGTCGATCGACGAGTCGAGCGTCATATCCCGTTCTTACGAGGACGTCTTTCAGCGTCTGTAGGTGTCCATCGTGTTCCTCCTCGTCTGAGCAGATCCTGTGTATTCGCAGGGCTTGTCCATAGGGGATGGCTTCTTTAACATGGTTAGGGTGGAAGCTGGAGAAGTGGAGCATCCTGAGGTTGTCCGTGGGCTTGCGGTAGAGTGAAGTGCTGAGGTGTCCATCTTTGATGGAGATTCGTGTGTCCAAGAATGAAACCGATTCTGAGGAGTAGTCCATGGTGAGTTTGATGGTGGGATGGAACTTTTTTTGAGACAGTAATGTAATCTCCTCTAGAATATTGTGATTGACTGAATTGTGGGTACACAGATAAAATATGATCCTTTCATACAATAATTTCAGCTGGTGAATGTTTGATGTACAATAAAATAACTGCAGTATCCTTCATGACAATTATTTTGTTGAAGTTTATTTATTTAATTACCAAAGGTGATGAATGGAATCAAAAATGACACCATTTTTGTATTGAGCAGCAACAGCCTTGTATGTTACTGCTAGAAAGTTGAGTCAAGTCAGCGATAACTGGATTAAACTGTTGTTTATATTTATTTGATTTGCACAACATTTGTCCATTATTTAATTTATACTGTTTTATTATGCTAGCATGTTCATGTTAATGCAGTGTTCTGGCACTTCTCCGAAAGTACCTTTATGTATAAGCTCTTGTTATAATGGTTTCCAGCATATGTTGGATTGATCTTGTTAAATGACAATTAAGGGGACTTTGCACAAATTTACTGCCTTTAACTTTCCATGCTAAAGCTGTGTGCGTCTTGCCTGTTTGGAGCTGGCATTAGAGCAGTGGAAGGAACAGAAAAGCACAGAAGGTGAACTGAAACTGAAAAAAGGGACATTGGAGAATCTAATAAAAAGGCATAAAATGACACATGGAGTGGATAAAACTTCAAGCTGTCCTGCTGGGAAAGTGCTTTGCATGCCACAAAGACCACAGGGGTGATTTTGCCAATGGGGAGCTTTTGGAGGTGGGACTCCCACTTGTCGGGTTTCAGTCCTGCCTCCATCAACTTCTGGCCAACCCACGCTATTTTCCCTTGATAAGCCCAGCGGGCTTAGCAGGTCAATTAAGGGAAAGCCGGTTACAGAGAATGTCAACATATGACGCTTCATCTGTCAAAATTTTTAACAGACAGTTAACAGGCAGTTAAGTGGCTGTAATCCCTTCCCGCCTCCAAGGAGACGGGACCCAGCGCGGGATGGCTACCCACCTCCTGGCAAGATGGCACAGAGGCGGGTTTGGGGCGGGTTGGAGGTGGGTTGCGGGCAGGTTGGGCACCCACCCACAGATTCTGCCATTTTTCCAGCAGTCCCTCCTCCTTACCCGCCTCCCCAGGGCTGGCAAGATTGCGCCCCACGTCATTGTCTGGGACATAGGTTACCATTAATGCCAATCCCATCAGTTATGTTTCTGTGATACAACATATCATCACATCAAAAAGTAGAACTTCAAATCAATAATCAAGTTAATATTGAATTGTAAATGGTTATGTGCATCTTATTAACAAGACTAACCAAAATTGACTAAATTGGCTGAAGTACATTTTCATCTTTACTGCCTGGGCATTAAACATCGCCTGTGGAGAGTGCAGAGAAGAAAATTTGGAAGGGAAATCTGGTGGTTTCTGTAAGAGGCATGCTTCCCATCAGATTCTTTTCCTTTCTGTGTTCAACTCAGGCAATGTTTAAGGGGCCCGGTAGTAGAGAGGAAAATCTACTCTGCTGACTTCCAAGCTCCTTTATTATTAAATTATTGTATTTTATTTTGCCATGGAACGCAGGCATTCAAATTCAGGATTCAAAAATCATCCCTGAGTATCAGATCGATTTACAAGTTGCGATGTGTCAAAATGATTCCTAAGCGAACACAAGAACTGTTTGCCTCTGCTACTACTGTAAGTACCTTTGCATTTAGAACCATAAAAGTTCAGTATTGCAGTGTTAAGTGTGTACAGTAGCATTCTGGGCACTCACGGCTTCTTATTTGAACGATGAAATCCTATATTGATCTTGAATTATATTTTCCGATGCCAATGGGTGTGCACGAGCTGTGTACACACCCGTAGGGACCTCGCAAGTGTTGGTTTCAGGCATGCGCTGAAAATCGGCACTTCTAATCCTCTTGACAGAGCGCACGCCTGCCCTGGAGAAGAGCCTCTGCGGGGGGAAATTTCCGCTTTCTGCAGAACCTCCGCCCGCTGAAAACCCTTAAAAATCTTACGCCTGGTAAAATCAAGCATAAGGCCTGCTTTTACCAGCATAAGAGTGTAAAAAAGTAAAAAAATAATTTTCTTTTCGCTCATTTATAATTTTAAAATACTTTTAAAAAGGTAAGTTTATTTTTAGCCCTGTAAAAACTTTAATTTTTTTTCCAAAAATTAAATTTTTATTTAAAATATTTAATTTAGTGTACTTTTAACTAATTTTAAAAACATGATTAAAAAAAAAATGTATTTAATGTTTTGACGTGTTTTTAAGTGATCCCCATTCATACTTTTGACAGGTCTAAGCTGTCAAAAGTGTGTAGGGGGATTCCCTTCTTTCATTGGTTCCCCATGGCCCACGTGATCCCGGGGATGCTTGCGAACCGCATGCGACCCTGGGATACCTGGGCCCTGCGCATTTTGTAGAGCAGAAGCCCAGGAGCGGAAATGTCCGGATCTCCGGAGCCCTCCCATTTTTTCCAAATCAGAGGCCTCCGCACGCACGTTATGTTTATGAAATGCTTTTCAAGAATCTTGAAGATAAAGGCCTTAAATGCGCATATTCTTTACTTCATGTTATTCTTCATATGTTAGCTATGCAGTGACACTGAGGCACAAATCAGTGAAAGGCCATGCAAAATACATATCTACAAGTTACATGCAGATTATAAGCAGAGATACATGCCTAATTGTTAATCCTGTGCATGTCATATCATATATTGGTTTTGCAAGATTACACAAGATATTGATAAAAATCAAAAGTGAATCTTTTTGTAAACCATATTTGATTCCGGCATGGTAATACTTACACATTTTTCACTTTGTTCCACCCCTAATCTCAGAGACTTAATTTAAATGCATTTTCTCCGTGTAACAGTGTCAAGTGCAACACCCCTATAATGTCACTCCAGTTGAGGCTTGTGATCTGGTTTGCTCCTCACAGTTTAGAAACACGACTGATCTGATCCAAGAGCCTGTTGATATGCATGTTAGAGCAGCTGATAAGATATATCAAATGGACAGCACGTTAATACTCTTGGAAGCAATAATTTTAGCAAAGGTTGAATTTTATTATTTGCAAAATGTAGAAGTGTTGCCATTACAGGGTTATGAAGCAGCAGGGCCATCATTTGGAAGATATGTTAAACTGAGACCCCGTCTGCCTGTTCCGCTGGATCTAAACGATTCCATGGTACTATTCAAAGAATAGGATGTTCTCCTGGTGTCCTGGATAATATTCCTCCCTTAACCAACGCCACTAAAAACAGATTAGCTGGTCATGTGTCTCATTAACTGTTTGTGAAACTTTGCTGTGCACAAATTTACTGCAACATTTGACTACATAACAGTAACCACACTTTAAAAGCACTTTGGAATGTCCTGAAAAGAAATGAAAGGTGCGATATAAAAGCAAGCTCTTCCTTCTTTCTATCTTTTCTGGGTGCATCATGTTTCCCACATTTCCACTTCAGGCATCGATGCTACACAGCAACAACGGCAACGATCTGCAGATTTCAGCCCAATGATGCCTCTTTAGCCGCCAATAAGTAGATCAGGAACTTTTCTGTAAGTGTGATCTGAATATCTCATCAGTTGTTTATGGACTCTAACTACCAGTGTAGGCAGCATAAGAACTACAAGCAAATGTGTACAATCTTTAATAAACCAACTGTTGCAGTACAAGCTTATGAATAAGGTGGAGAGTGTGTCTGTGTGAAGGGGGAGAGTCTGTGTGAAGGGGGAGAGTCTGTGTGAAGGGGGAGAGTCTGTGTGAAGGGGGAGAGTCTGTGTGTGAAGGGGAGAGTCTGTGTGAAGGGGGAGAGTCTGTGTGTGAAGGGGGAGAGTCTGTGTGAAGGGGGAGAGTCTGTGTGTGAAGGGGGAGAGTCTGTGTGTGAAGGGGGAGAGTCTGTGTGAAGGGGGAGAGTCTGTGTGTGAAGGGGGAGAGTCTGTGTGAAGGGGGAGAGTCTGTGTGTGAAGGGGGAGAGTCTGTGTGAAGGGGGAGAGTCTGTGTGAAGGGGGAGAGTCTGTGTGTGAAGGGGGAGAGTCTGTGTGTGAAGGGGGAGAGTCTGTGTGAAGGGGGAGAGTCTGTGTGTGAAGGGGGAGAGTCTGTGTGAAGGGGGAGAGTGTGTGTGAAGGGGGAGAGTCTGTGTGAAGGGGGAGAGTCTGTGTGTGAAGGGGGAGAGTCTGTGTGAAGGGGGAGAGTCTGTGTGAAGGGGGAGAGTCTGTGTGTGAAGGGGGAGAGTCTGTGTGTGAAGGGGGAGAGTCTGTGTGAAGGGGGAGAGTCTGTGTGAAGGGGGAGAGTCTGTGTGAAGGGGGAGAGTCTGTGTGAAGGGGGAGAGTCTGTGTGTGAAGGGGAGAGTCTGTGTGAAGGGGGAGAGTCTGTGTGAAGGGGGAGAGTCTGTGTGAAGGGGGAGAGTCTGTGTGTGAAGGGGAGAGTCTGTGTGAAGGGGGAGAGTCTGTGTGAAGGGGGAGAGTCTGTGTGAAGGGGGAGAGTCTGTGTGTGAAGGGGGAGAGTCTGTGTGTGAAGGGGGAGAGTCTGTGTGAAGGGGGAGAGTCTGTGTGAAGGGGGAGAGTCTGTGTGAAGGGGGAGAGTCTGTGTGTGAAGGGGGAGAGTCTGTGTGAAGGGGGAGAGTCTGTGTGTGAAGGGGGAGAGTCTGTGTGAAGGGGGAGAGTCTGTGTGAAGGGGGAGAGTCTGTGTGAAGGGGGAGAGTCTGTGTGAAGGGGGAGAGTCTGTGTGTGAAGGGGGAGAGTCTGTGTGAAGGGGGAGAGTCTGTGTGTGAAGGGGGAGAGTCTGTGTGAAGGGGGAGAGTCTGTGTGAAGGGGGAGAGTCTGTGTGAAGGGGGAGAGTCTGTGTGAAGGGGGAGAGTCTGTGTGAAGGGGGAGAGTCTGTGTGAAGGGGGAGAGTCTGTGTGAAGGGGGAGAGTCTGTGTGTGAAGGGGGAGAGTCTGTGTGAAGGGGGAGAGTCTGTGTGAAGGGGGAGAGTCTGTGTGAAGGGGGAGAGTCTGTGTGTGAAGGGGGAGAGTCTGTGTGAAGGGGGAGAGTCTGTGTGAAGGGGGAAAGTCTGTGTGAAGGGGGAGAGTCTGTGTGAAGGGGGAGAGTCTGTGTGAAGGGGGAGAGTCTGTGTGTGAAGGGGGAGAGTCTGTGTGAAGGGGGAGAGTGTGTGTGAAGGGGGAGAGTCTGTGTGAAGGGGGAGAGTCTGTGTGTGAAGGGGGAGAGTCTGTGTGAAGGGGGAGAGTCTGTGTGAAGGGGGAGAGTCTGTGTGTGAAGGGGGAGAGTCTGTGTGAAGGGGGAGAGTGTGTGTGAAGGGGGAGAGTCTGTGTGAAGGGGGAGAGTCTGTGTGTGAAGGGGGAGAGTCTGTGTGAAGGGGGAGAGTCTGTGTGAAGGGGGAAAGTCTGTGTGAAGGGGGAGAGTCTGTGTGAAGGGGGAGAGTCTGTGTGTGAAGGGGGAGAGTCTGTGTGAAGGGGGAGAGTCTGTGTGAAGGGGGAGAGTCTGTGTGTGAAGGGGGAGAGTCTGTGTGAAGGGGGAGAGTCTGTGTGAAGGGGAGAGTCTGTGTGAAGGGGGAGAGTCTGTGTGAAGGGGGAGAGTCTGTGTGAAGGGGGAGAGTCTGTGTGTGAAGGGGGAGAGTCTGTGTGAAGGGGGAGAGTCTGTGTGAAGGGGGAGAGTCTGTGTGTGAAGGGGGAGAGTCTGTGTGAAGGGGGAGAGTCTGTGTGTGAAGGGGGAGAGTCTGTGTGAAGGGGGAGAGTCTGTGTGAAGGGGGAGAGTCTGTGTGAAGGGGGAGAGTCTGTGTGTGAAGGGGGAGAGTCTGTGTGAAGGGGGAGAGTCTGTGTGTGAAGGGGGAGAGTCTGTGTGAAGGGGGAGAGTCTGTGTGAAGGGGGAGAGTCTGTGTGAAGGGGGAGAGTCTGTGTGAAGGGGGAGAGTCTGTGTGAAGGGGGAGAGTCTGTGTGAAGGGGGAGAGTCTGTGTGAAGGGGGAGAGTCTGTGTGAAGGGGGAGAGTCTGTGTGAAGGGGGAGAGTCTGTGTGAAGGGGGAGAGTCTGTGTGTGAAGAGGGAGAGTCTGTGTGAAGAGGGAGAGTCTGTGTGAAGGGGGAGAGTCTGTGTGAAGGGGGAGAGTCTGTGTGAAGGGGGAGAGTCTGTGTGAAGGGGGAGAGTCTGTGTGTGAAGGGGAGAGTCTGTGTGAAGGGGGAGAGTCTGTGTGAAGGGGGAGAGTCTGTGTGAAGGGGGAGAGTCTGTGTGAAGGGGGAGAGTCTGTGTGTGAAGGGGGAGAGTCTGTGTGAAGGGGGAGAGTCTGTGTGAAGGGGGAGAGTCTGTGTGTGAAGGGGGAGAGTCTGTGTGAAGGGGGAGAGTCTGTGTGAAGGGGAGAGTCTGTGTGAAGGGGGAGAGTCTGTGTGAAGGGGGAGAGTCTGTGTGAAGGGGGAGAGTCTGTGTGAAGGGGGAGAGTCTGTGTGAAGGGGGAGAGTCTGTGTGTGAAGGGGGAGAGTCTGTGTGAAGGGGGAGAGTCTGTGTGAAGGGGGAGAGTCTGTGTGTGAAGGGGGAGAGTCTGTGTGTGAAGGGGGAGAGTCTGTGTGTGAAGGGGGAGAGTCTGTGTGAAGGGGGAGAGTCTGTGTGAAGGGGGAGAGTCTGTGTGAAGGGGGAGAGTCTGTGTGAAGGGGGAGAGTCTGTGTGAAGGGGGAGAGTCTGTGTGAAGGGGGAGAGTCTGTGTGAAGGGGGAGAGTCTGTGTGAAGGGGGAGAGTCTGTGTGAAGGGGAGAGTCTGTGTGAAGGGGGAGAGTCTGTGTGTGAAGGGGAGAGTCTGTGTGAAGGGGGAGAGTCTGTGTGAAGGGGGAGAGTCTGTGTGAAGGGGGAGAGTCTGTGTGAAGGGGGAGAGTCTGTGTGAAGGGGGAGAGTCTGTGTGAAGGGGGAGAGTCTGTGTGAAGGGGGAGAGTCTGTGTGTGAAGGGGAGAGTCTGTGTGAAGGGGGAGAGTCTGTGTGAAGGGGGAGAGTCTGTGTGAAGGGGGAGAGTCTGTGTGAAGGGGGAGAGTCTGTGTGTGAAGGGGGAGAGTCTGTGTGAAGGGGGAGAGTCTGTGTGAAGGGGGAGAGTCTGTGTGAAGGGGGAGAGTCTGTGTGAAGGGGGAGAGTCTGTGTGTGAAGGGGGAGAGTCTGTGTGAAGGGGGAGAGTCTGTGTGAAGGGGGAGAGTCTGTGTGTGAAGGGGGAGAGTCTGTGTGAAGGGGGAGAGTCTGTGTGAAGGGGGAGAGTCTGTGTGAAGGGGGAGAGTCTGTGTGAAGGGGGAGAGTCTGTGTGAAGGGGGAGAGTCTGTGTGTGAAGGGGGAGAGTCTGTGTGAAGGGGGAGAGTCTGTGTGAAGGGGGAGAGTCTGTGTGAAGGGGGAGAGTCTGTGTGTGAAGGGGGAGAGTCTGTGTGTGAAGGGGGAGAGTCTGTGTGAAGGGGGAGAGTCTGTGTGAAGGGGGAGAGTCTGTGTGAAGGGGGAGAGTCTGTGTGAAGGGGGAGAGTCTGTGTGAAGGGGGAGAGTCTGTGTGTGAAGGGGGAGAGTCTGTGTGAAGGGGGAGAGTCTGTGTGAAGGGGGAGAGTCTGTGTGAAGGGGGAGAGTCTGTGTGAAGGGGGAGAGTCTGTGTGAAGGGGGAGAGTCTGTGTGAAGGGGGAGAGTCTGTGTGAAGGGGGAGAGTCTGTGTGAAGGGGGAGAGTCTGTGTGTGAAGGGGGAGAGTCTGTGTGAAGGGGGAGAGTCTGTGTGAAGGGGGAGAGTCTGTGTGAAGGGGGAGAGTCTGTGTGAAGGGGGAGAGTCTGTGTGTGAAGGGGAGAGTCTGTGTGTGAAGGGGGAGAGTCTGTGTGAAGGGGGAGAGTCTGTGTGAAGGGGGAGAGTCTGTGTGAAGGGGGAGAGTCTGTGTGTGAAGGGGGAGAGTCTGTGTGAAGGGGGAGAGTCTGTGTGAAGGGGGAGAGTCTGTGTGAAGGGGGAGAGTCTGTGTGTGAAGGGGAGAGTCTGTGTGAAGGGGGAGAGTCTGTGTGAAGGGGGAGAGTCTGTGTGAAGGGGGAGAGTCTGTGTGAAGGGGGAGAGTCTGTGTGAAGGGGAGAGTCTGTGTGTGAAGGGGGAGAGTCTGTGTGAAGGGGGAGAGTCTGTGTGAAGGGGGAGAGTCTGTGTGAAGGGGGAGAGTCTGTGTGAAGGGGGAGAGTCTGTGTGTGAAGGGGGAGAGTCTGTGTGAAGGGGGAGAGTCTGTGTGAAGGGGGAGAGTCTGTGTGAAGGGGGAGAGTCTGTGTGAAGGGGGAGAGTCTGTGTGAAGGGGGAGAGTCTGTGTGAAGGGGGAGAGTCTGTGTGTGAAGGGGGAGAGTCTGTGTGAAGGGGGAGAGTCTGTGTGAAGGGGGAGAGTCTGTGTGAAGGGGGAGAGTCTGTGTGTGAAGGGGGAGAGTCTGTGTGAAGGGGGAGAGTCTGTGTGAAGGGGGAGAGTCTGTGTGAAGGGGGAGAGTCTGTGTGTGAAGGGGGAGAGTCTGTGTGAAGGGGGAGAGTCTGTGTGAAGGGGGAGAGTCTGTGTGAAGGGGAGAGTCTGTGTGAAGGGGAGAGTCTGTGTGTGAAGGGGGAGAGTCTGTGTGTGAAGGGGAGAGTCTGTGTGAAGGGGGAGAGTCTGTGTGAAGGGGGAGAGTCTGTGTGAAGGGGAGAGTCTGTGTGAAGGGGGAGAGTCTGTGTGAAGGGGGAGAGTCTGTGTGAAGGGGGAGAGTCTGTGTGAAGGGGGAGAGTCTGAGTGTGAAGGGGGAGAGTCTGTGTGAAGGGGGAGAGTCTGTGTGAAGGGGGAGAGTCTGTGTGAAGGGGAGAGTCTGTGTGAAGGGGGAGAGTCTGTGTGTGAAGGGGGAGAGTCTGTGTGAAGGGGGAGAGTCTGTGTGAAGGGGGAGAGTCTGTGTGTGAAGGGGGAGAGTCTGTGTGAAGGGGAGAGTCTGTGTGAAGGGGGAGAGTCTGTGTGTGAAGGGGGAGAGTCTGTGTGAAGGGGGAGAGTCTGTGTGTGAAGGGGAGAGTCTGTGTGAAGGGGGAGAGTCTGTGTGTGAAGGGGAGAGTCTGTGTGAAGGGGGAGAGTCTGTGTGTGAAGGGGGAGAGTCTGTGTGTGAAGGGGGAGAGTCTGTGTGAAGGGGGAGAGTCTGTGTGAAGGGGGAGAGTCTGTGTGAAGGGGAGAGTCTGTGTGAAGGGGGAGAGTCTGTGTGAAGGGGGAGAGTCTGTGTGTGAAGGGGGAGAGTCTGTGTGAAGGGGGAGAGTCTGTGTGAAGGGGGAGAGTCTGTGTGAAGGGGGAGAGTCTGTGTGTGAAGGGGGAGAGTCTGTGTGTGAAGGGGGAGAGTCTGTGTGAAGGGGGAGAGTCTGTGTGAAGGGGGAGAGTCTGTGTGTGAAGGGGGAGAGTCTGTGTGAAGGGGGAGAGTCTGTGTGAAGGGGGAGAGTCTGTGTGAAGAGAGAGAGTCTGTGTGTGAAGGGGGAGAGTCTGTGTGAAGGGGGAGAGTCTGTGTGAAGGGGGAGAGTCTGTGTGAAGGGGGAGAGTCTGTGTGAAGGGGGAGAGTCTGTGTGAAGGGGAGAGTCTGTGTGAAGGGGGAGAGTCTGTGTGAAGGGGGAGAGTCTGTGTGAAGGGGGAGAGTCTGTGTGAAGGGGGAGAGTCTGTGTGAAGGGGGAGAGTCTGTGTGA
This sequence comes from Somniosus microcephalus, assembly GCF_052327205.1. NCBI lineage: Eukaryota > Metazoa > Chordata > Chondrichthyes > Squaliformes > Somniosidae > Somniosus > Somniosus microcephalus. The sequence goes on from NC_140999.1 coordinate 162,368,928, forward strand.
AGGGGGAGAGTCTGTGTGAAGGGGGAGAGTCTGTGTGAAGGGGGAGAGTCTGTGTGAAGGGGGAGAGTCTGTGTGAAGGGGGAGAGTCTGTGTGTGAAGGGGGAGAGTCTGTGTGTGAAGGGGGAGAGTCTGTATGAAGGGGGAGAGTCTGTGTGAAGGGGGAGAGTCTGTGTGAAGGGGGAGAGTCTGTGTGAAGGGGGAGAGTCTGTGTGTGAAGAGAGTTCTGTGTGAAGGGGGAGAGTCTGTGTGAAGGGGGGAGGAGTCTGTGTGAAGGGGGAGAGTCTGTGTGAAGGGGGAGAGTCTGTGTGAAGGGGGAGAGTCTGTGTGAAGGGGAGAGTCTGTGTGAAGGGGGAGAGTCTGTGTGAAGGGGGAGAGTCTGTGTGAAGGGGAGAGTCTGTGTGTAAGGGTGAGAGTGTAGAGGGGGAGAGTCTGTGTGAAGGGGGAGAGTCTGTGTGAAGGGGGAGAGTCTGTGTGTGAAGGGGGAGAGTCTGTGTGTGAAGGGGGAGAGTCTGTGTGAAGGGGGAGAGTCTGTGTGAAGGGGGAGAGTCTGTGTGAAGGGGAGAGTCTGTGGAAGGGGGAGAGTCTGTGTGAAGGGGGAGTCTGTGTGAAGGGGGAGAGTCTGTGTGAAGGGGGAGAGTCTGTGTGAAGGGGAGAGTCTGTGTGAAGGGGGAGAGTCTGTGTGTGAAGGGGGAGAGTCTGTGTGAAGGGGGAGAGTCTGTGTGAAGGGGGAGAGTCTGTGTGAAGGGGGGAGAGTCTGTGTGAAGGGGAGAGTCTGTGTGTGAAGGGGGAGAGTCTGTGTGAAGGGGGAGAGTCTGTGTGAAGGGGGAGAGTCTGTGTGAAGGGGGAGAGTCTGTGTGTGAAGGGGGAGAGTCTGTGTGAAGGGGAGAGTCTGTGTGAAGGGGGAGAGTCTGTGTGAAGGGGAGAGTCTGTGTGAAGGGGGAGAGTCTGTGTGAAGGGGGAGAGTCTGTGTGAAGGGGGAGAGTCTGTGTGAAGGGGAGAGTCTGTGTGAAGGGGAGAGTCTGTGTGAAGGGGGGAGAGTCTGTGTGAAGGGGGAGAGTCGTTGTGTGAAGGGGGAGAGTCTGTGTGAAGGGGAGAGTCTGTGTGAAGGGGGAGAGTCTGTGTGAAGGGGGAGAGTCTGTGTGAAGGGGAGAGTCTGTGTGAAGGGGGAGAGTCTGTGTGAAGGGGGAGAGTCTGTGTGAAGGGGGAGAGTCTGTGTGAAGGGGAGAGTCTGTGTGAAGGGGGAGAGTCTGTGTGAAGGGGGAGAGTCTGTGTGAAGGGGGGGAGAGTCTGTGTGAAGGGGAGAGTCTGTGTGAAGGGGGAGAGTCTGTGTGAAGGGGGAGAGTCTGTGTGAAGGGGGGAGAGTCTGTGTGAAGGGGGAGAGTCTGTGTGAAGGGGAGAGTCTGTGTGAAGGGGGAGAGTCTGTGTGTGAAGGGGGAGAGTCTGTCGTGAAGGAGGGGGAGAGTCTGTGTGAAGGGGGAGAGTCTGTGTGAAGGGGGAGAGTCTGTGTGAAGGGGGAGAGTCTGTGTGAAGGGGGAGAGTCTGTGTGAAGGGGAGAGTCTGTGTGTGAAGGGGGAGAGTCTGTGTGAAGGGGGAGAGTCTGTGTGAAGGGGGAGAGTCTGTGTGAAGGGGGAGAGTCTGTGTGAAGGGGAGAGTCTGTGTGAAGGGGGAGAGTCTGTGTGTGAAGGGGGAGAGTCTGTGTGAAGGGGGAGAGTCTGTGTGTGAAGGGGGAGAGTCTGTGTGAAGGGGGAGAGTCTGTGTGAAGGGGGGAGAGTCTGTGTGAAGGGGAGAGTCTGTGTGTGAAGGGGGAGAGTCTGTGTGTGAAGGGGGAGAGTCTGTGTGAAGGGGAGAGTCTGTGTGAAGGGGAGAGAGTCTGTGTGAAGGGGGAGAGTCTGTGTGAAGGGGGAGAGTCTGTGTGAAGGGGAGAGTCTGTTGTGAAGGGGGAGAGTCTGTGTGAAGGGGGAGAGTCTGTGTGAAGGGGGAGAGTCTGTGTGAAGGGGGGAGAGTCTGTGTGAAGGGGAGAGTCTGTGTGTTAGGGGGAGAGTCTGTGTGAAGGGGAGGAGTCTGTTGTGAAGGGGGAGAGTCTGTGTGAAGGGGAGAGTCTGTGTGAAGGGGGAGAGTCTGTGTGAAGGGGAGAGTCTGTGTGTGAGGGGGAGAGTCTGTGTGAAGGGGGAGAGTCTGTGTGAAGGGGAGAGTCTGTGTGAAGGGGGAGAGTCTGTGTGTGAAGGGGGAGAGTCTGTGTGAAGGGGAGAGTCTGTGTGTAGAGGGGGAGAGTCTGTGTGAAGGGGGAGAGTCTGTGTGAAGGGAGAGCTGTGTGAAGGGGGAGAGTCTGTGTGAAGGGGGGAGAGTCTGTGTGAAGGGGGAGAGTCTGTGTGAAGGGGGAGAGTCTGTGTGAAGGGGGAGAGTCTGTGTGAAGGGGGAGAGTCTGTGTGAAGGGGGAGAGTCTGTGTGTGAGGGGGAGTAGTCTGTGTGAAGGGGAGAGTCTGTGTGAAGGGGGAGAGTCTGTGTGAAGGGGGAGAGTCTGTGTGAAGGGGGAGAGTCTGTGTGAGAGGGGGAGAGTCTGTGTGAAGGGGGAGAGTCTGTGTGAAGGGGGAGAGTCTGTGTGAAGGGGGAGAGTCTGTGTGAAGGGGGAGAGTCTGTGTGAAGGGGAGAGTCTGTGTGTGAAGGGGGAGAGTCTGTGTGAAGGGGGGAGAGTCTGTGTGAAGGGGGGAGAGTCTGTGTGAGTGAAGGGGAGAGAGTCTGTGTGAAGGGGGAGAAGAGTCTGTGTGAAGGGGGAGAGTCTGTGTGAAGGGGGAGAGTCTGTGTGAAGGGGGAGAGTCCTGTGTGAAGGGGGGAGAGTCTGGTGTGAAGGGGAGAGTCTGTGTGAAGGGGGAGGGGAGAGTCTCTGTGAAGGGGAGGGGAGACACTCTCTGTGAAGGAAGGGGAGAGTCTCTGTGAAGGGGAGGAGAGACACTCTCGCTGAAGGGGAGGGGAGAGTCTCTCTGTGAAGGAAGGGGAGACACTCTCTGTGAAGGGGAGGGGAGAGTCTCTGTGAAGGGGAGGAGAGACACTCTCGCTGAAGGGGAGGGGAGAGTCTCTCTGTGAAGGAAGGGGAGACACTCTCTGTGAAGGGGAGGGGAGACACTCTCTGTGAAGGAAGGGGAGAGTCTCTGTGAAGGGGAGGGGAGACACTCTCTGTGAAGGGGAGGGGAGACACTCTCTGTGAAGGAAGGGGAGAGTCTCTGTGAAGGGGAGGAGAGACACTCTGTGAAGGGGAGGGGAGACACTCTCTGTGAAGGGGAGGGGAGACACTCTCTGTGAAGGGGAGGGGAGACACTCTCTGTGAAGGGGAGGGGAGACACTCTCTGTGAAGGGGAGGGGAGACACTCTCTGAAGGGGAGGGGAGACACTCTCTGTGAAGGAAGGGGAGAGTCTCTGTGAAGGGGAGGGGAGACACTCTCGGTGAAGGGGAGGGGAGAGTCTCTCTGTGAAGGAAGGGGAGACACTCTCTGTGAAGGGCAGCACGGTGGCATAGTGGTTAGCACTGTTGCCTCACAGCACTAGGGACCCGGGTTCGAATCCGGCCTCGGGTAACTGTCTGTGTGGAGTTTGCACATTCTCCCCGTGTTTGCGTGGGTTTCCTCCGGGTGCTCCGGTTTCCTCCTACAGTCCAAAGATGTGCGGGTTAGGTTGATTGGCTATGATAAATTGACCCTTAGTGTTAGGGGGATTAAATACGTGGGGTTACGGGGATAGGGTGGGATATGTGTTGGTGTAGGGGTTACGGGGATCGGGTGGGATATGTGTTGGTGCAGGCTCGATGGGCCGAAATGGCCTCTATCTGCACTGTGGGGTTTCTGTGATTCTGTGAAGGGGAGGGGAGACACTCTCTGTGAAGGGGAGGGGAGACACTCTCTGTGAAGGGGAGGGGAGACACTCTCTGAAGGGGAGGGGAGACAGCTTCTGTGAAGTGGAGGGGAGACAGCCTCTGTGAAGTGGAGTGGATGTATCAATAAAGGGGGCCGAGCACTTTAGTGAAGGAGAAAGATTGCAACTATGAAAAAGGATGTATCTCTGTGCTGGGGAAAAATGCCTCTGTGAATGTTCAGCTGAACCTCTGTGAAAGGGGAGGGTGGATTTTTGTGAACCTGGGAGAATATCTCTGTATAGGAAGGACAGGGTCCATCTGTGAAAGGGAGAGCAGAAAATGCTTCAGTGAAGGAGGATGAGAGTTCCTGTTTGAAAAGGGGAAAAAGTGTCTCTGTGAAAATAAAAGAGAATATATTCACGAATGAAGAGGAGAATGCATCAGTGAAGGGACAGCGTTTTTGCGAATGTGGAAGTGTTACAATTCAAGTACATCTTAGGGCAGTGATGGTCTGTTGAATGCAGATTAAACCCAAGTGTAATTCATTTTTCTATGTGTTTTTAAATTAAAAATCTATCAATTGGGAAAGAAAAGATTAATTTCAAATTTTGCTAGAATTTGCCATTTAAACATAAACATCAGGGGAGCATTCACCTTCTCCCCACCCCCAGAAATGCATGTATCAGTGAGTAGGAAGGGTAGGACAACATATGGAAGGACTGTGTACAATTGTAAATGTGCTGCCTACACCCTTGGCTCCAACAATTCCGAATTTGCATAGATCATTCTCTTCAAATTAAAGTGCTCCTGAGCATGTGTTAAAAAATCTAGGGAAAAAGAAATGATACTCGTTTAACCCATTTTGTGTCAAAACAAGAACTTACTCACGTCTATTTGTTTCAAGAAAATACTGACATTTGGTCCTGCTTAAGAAATTTACTGAGAGGGGGAGGGGAGGAGACAAGGAGAGGAAAGAAGAACAATGAGTACGACAGTGTAGATGTACTTAGGAGCATGTTTTTAGACTGTTTAATGTGAAGAAAAAGAAGATTCTGCCCCTGGCCTCTCCATTACTTCACATTTTGTACATTAGAGTGATGTAAGAATATTGGACTCATCCTTTACAATGAAGGGGGAGATAATGTCAGTTTCATAGCATAAAGAAATAAAAATTGCACAAGACATAGTATTATTATAACTAAATTGTATAGGATCTGTAGGACAACTATACTATAATGTTTTGACTGAAGACAAATGTAATCAGTTCTTTGCAGGCAGAAGAACTGTCCAAGAGAAAATATCAGCACTGTGGGGAGTTTATACTTGGCTTCTAATCTTCACATGAAAATGAGCTAATATTCTACAACAGTCAAGTATATTGCTGTGTGTAGGGTGGGGCATGGAAAAGAACTGGTGTAAAATATAATTTATATATCGATTGCTCAGGAAATGTTGGGGTCCATTATCTACAACGTATGTGCAAGCTTAAAAATATTTGACAAATAGCACCTAATTTATTTGGAGACCAGTTATATTGATGCATATTAGGCTTAACATATAGTCAAAACAATGTGAAACTATTATAATTTGAAATGAAACGTTTTCTCCCTCTATCACCCTGCAAAACTGCCATATTCCACAGCAACGCTGATTTGGTCCAATACCCACAGAGTACATGCAGTAAACGTCAGCTTTATTTTGGGAAACATAATGGTCTGGGATGCATCTTAGTTCTGAACGTGTCATACACTTTGTGGTACTACTTAAAAACACAATAAAATTAAATCATTAACAAACCCAAAACGTTCGAGTCGGAGAATCGTATATTCCCTTCTCTGTAAAAGCAATCGATTAGCTTTAATAAATGAATTAAGAAACTCCTCGAAGAGCATGAAATTAACACAATGGATTCATTGCAAAACCTTGCATTCTAAAAATGCATATATATAAAAGATAAAAATAGGATCCTTAACGTCAATTCAGGTAATAATCCTGATGGAGCCAAACCCCTCGTAAAATGGAAGTCTTATATCAACTAAAGTTTATCACACATGGGTCTGACTGCAAAATCTGGGCGACGGTTTGTAAAATAGTTGAATTCCGTATTATACAGTGCTTTACATTAAGACATGAGGGGTTTATGGATTCAGAGCCAGAGTTCAGTCTGGTGTGCCCGGTTCCCTTAGGAGGGCGCTCCAAGGCAATAACCGCAACAGCTAAATTGTCTTTTACCTTTATAAGCTTTTTTTTTGTTGAAAAGCACATACAACAGTATAACATGAACAATCCAAGCCTTACCTGACGATAACGTACATTACCAGACAATTGCCCACCAGTCCCACTATGCAAACAAACAGATAGACCACGATGATGGTAAGTTTGATCGTGCTTGACCGTTCCAATATGTGGTCGGTAACATTGTCAGACCAGCGATCAAGAAGAATCGTGTAATTTTCATCAACAGAGTCATTAAAATATCTGTAGTGTTTAAAGCTTCCAAAACCGCAGACTGTGTCAATATCCATGGTGCAGCCTGACCTGGGGGTAACACAGTATCAATATACGTAACAGCAATGTAGCTCTTTTTGACTGAAAACACACATATATAGTACACTTGTAAATAAATAAGTTATTATAAATTATGAACAAATTATTACAGTTACACTTTAGTCTTAAATGTAGAAATATATTTCAAATGCTGTACCCTTGGCAACTGGACTTCAGAAGCCGAATGCAATTTCAAAGTACAGCTTGATTCTCTTCGGCGTTCCGCCCAGTTCAGAATGATGAAGCTGAAATTCTGTACAAGTTATATAATTTGAAAGTCTCAGACACGTTTTCCCCCCCCGGGTGGGGCCCGGAGAGGTTATCACAGTGTCAGCGCTGCCGAGCGTTTGAAGTATTACAGATGCAAAACTTGCACTCTTGTCACTGCCGACCAACGTTCAGCTTGAGGTTGTCTGATCCCCCCCCTTACTTCTCTTTTTTCTTATTCCAGCGTGCTGCCTCCCCTTTCAAACTGTTTAATCTCATCCAGCACGCAAATAGCAAGCTTTGCTCTGCATCTGTAAAAATACCAGTCCTGATACCTTTACAAGAGGCGTTTTCGTCGTGCAATGCAGGCAACGTCCTCTGACTGCAGTAGCTCAGCTGCACACCAGGGGGCGGTCGGCGCACGAAACCATTCTGATCAAATCTTGATTTCCTTGGGCTCTCCGCACTTAAATCAGCCTCTGAAGTAAGACATCAGGAGTAGGATCTGCATCTGAGGTTTCGAGTGGCCTGGTTTTAAATTATTTCTACGGTTATCGACTTCGATGTTAGTGTTTTTGAAGAACAACCCGATTCAAAGATGTAAAGTGAAGAATTAGTTGGAAAATAATAAACGTGCTGTTCAAGATGATTCCCTAACCTCTGTTGACATGCCTTAGGTTAGAAGGTTGTGCGTTCAAGTCCCACTCCAGGGACTTGAGCACATAAAGCAGGGTTGACACTCCAGTGCAGTACTGAGGGAGTGCTGCACTGTCGGAGGTGCCGTCTTTCAGATGAGATGTTAAACCGAGGCCCCGTCTGCTCTCTCAGGTGGCCGTAAAAGATCCCATGGCACTATTTCGAAGAAGAGCAGGGGAGTTATTCCCGGTGTCCTGGCCACTATTTATCTCTCAGTCAACATTAAAAAAAACTATCTGGTCATTAGCACATTGCTGTTTGTGGGACCTTGCTTTGCGCAAATTGGCTGCCGCGCTTCCTACATTACAACAGTGACTCCACTTCAAAAGTTCTTCATTGGCTGTAAAATGCTTTGAGACGTCCGGTGGTCATGAAAGGCGCTATATAAATGCAAGTCTTTCTAAAAAAAAATTAAACATCAGTTTTTAATTTATGATATACAAGCCACTCAGTAAGGCCACATACTATCGCGTTTGGCAAACATTCACGTACTGTCATACTTTTGTGATTCGTAGTCATAATCACAGATTTTAAATTGATCAACTTGCTCTGCTTTTTCTTTAATAAACTGTCCTTATTTTAAGTGTTCCATTAGTTAGTTAGCCGCTTGCTGTAGAAGTAATTACGGTACATTGATTTCACATGCCCTTTGGGCACAGCCATTGCGAATAACCAGCTGCCATAGTTAACCATTTCGAAATTACATCTGATAACATGATCACATGCTGAATCCTTCATACAAAAACCTGATGCAGATTCGATTTCCGTTTTTAAAATGCGTGTTAGGATCTCTGCAAAAAGCGTAAAAACATCTATATTTTGCTCCGAACAGATTTTGGCCCAGAATTTGCAGTTGTAATGACAGCGAAACTGTCAGTGTTCGCCGTCATTACTGTGTAAAACTGACAGCAACTCCTGGCGTCCGCACATGCGCAGTTAAAGTGAGAAAAACATTTGGAAGTTGCTGCCAGTGATACCCTGCTCCTCCACAGGATGTACTGTTGCAGTCTTTGCAGCTGCAATCAACACAGAATCAGTGACTTGACATGAACTTCAACTTTTTACACACTATTCTCACTGTAAAAACCATTGAAAAAGTTAAGCCTTGTTGCGTGAGGTGTAACTGAGATTTTAACACTGTACTAAGTCATAATTACTGCCGACCAAGCTCTCTGGCCCTGAAAAACTAATTTTATAAGTGTGGAGTGTCATTCCCTCCATTCCATGATAAAAATTCCATAGATTTTTAAAATAATAAAAATGATTTAATTTTTTTAAAGTTTGTTTGATATTTCAGCTTTTACATAATCTCATGTATGTCCCAATCTTTATTTCACTCTCTGTAAAATGATTAAAAAGTGAATGATAATCAGTACTTTTTACTTTCTGGTTTGCTGTCTGTGAGAATCCTTCAATCTGATTGGCTGCTCAGCCTGCTTGATGATTTCACTGTTCCTTGATGCCACAGATCCCCTATACATGATGCCAGATTGAAACTGATGATGAAATAGGGGCAATCTATGCCACAGAGCCCGTTACATCTTTGTGGGCAGCTTTCTTTGAGGTCAGCGGCAAGTGTCATCCCTTTGCCACTGACCACAAAATCCAAGCCATTAAATCAAAGCAGTGGTTATATGCAGGGACTTATCTGCCTTTATAAAACAGTATAGACCCCTTTTCTTCATGAATATTTTAAATTCCTCATCTTTATCATTTGTTTTGCACATGGGAGGGGACTCCAGGATTCAACTTTATGTAAAATCTTTTTGGTTAAAGCAATCTGTCCCATAAAGTAATCATTGTTGTTTCTGTAGCATGCCTTACACATTGGTAGAAAACAGATGCGTATCAACTAAATGTAGGCAAGTTGCCAGCTTTGATACTCATCTGTATGTATGTATGGCTCCTCAGGGACTGCTCAGTGTGATGGATGTAGAGGATTATAATGTGTACAGGAGTGTATGTCTTTTTGAAATAGCAGAATGGCTGGGGATAGGATTGGGCTTGGCTGTGATGATTTCCCTTGTCCAACAACCTACTGACATTCACAGTCCAAGAATCCAAAAGAAGCTTAGAATATAAAGCAATGAAGTTTTATTAAAATTGAATGGAATGCTGATCAGACCTCATTTGGCATATTGTGTTTTGTACTTGGGTGACCTACCTTAGGAAAAAGTTAAGAAATGATTGATCAGATGATATTTAGAATGCAAAACTGGGTAGACTTGGGCCATATTCCCTGGAGATGGGCAGGGTGATCTGATTGAGATGTTTAAAATAATTGAGGTTTTTAAAATTTTTAAAATTCACACAAGGTATATGGAACACACTGCCCAAGAAGACTACAGATGTAAAGTCCATTGAGATATTCAAAAGAGAGATAGATAATTGTTTGAGAAGTTATGGCATATGGGGAAAAGGCAGGAAATTGAGATTAAGCAATCTTAATAGAGCTGCTATGGCTAAAACATATTGTGGAGCAGGTTTGACAGGTTGAACGGTCTGTACTGTTCCTATGTTCTTAAGAATGAACACTCTGGCAAAGTACAGATCATCGTCCTTCAAATGTACATAACTTGAATCATCATCTCAGAAGAGGAAAGGTAAGGGGTTAATAAAAGAAGAGGTAACTGAAGCAGAGAAAAAATCGAATCAACGATGTTTTGGTAACATTCTCTCTTCCAGTTAGCAGAGTATTATAACCTTAGTCTAGCATTATGATCTTGTATAAATGATTAAATCATCTCTTCCTGAAGTGATCTGCAGCTAAAGGCGAATCTAATTTCTGTCTTTCGGATGAGACATCAAACCAAAGCCCTGCCTGCCCTCTCAGGTGGATGTAAAAGATCCCATGGCACTATTCGAAGAAGAGCAGGGACGTTTTCCCTGTTGTCCTGGCCAATGTTTATCCCTCAACTAAAAAACAGATTATCTGATCATTATCACATTGCTGTTTATGAGACCTTGCTGTGCGCAAAATTGGCTGCCGCATTTTCTACATTACAACAGTACTTCATTGGCTGTAAAGTGCTTTGGGACGTCCTGAAGTCATGAAGGCTCCATATAAATGCAAGACTTTCTTCTTTTTTTCATTCATTGCAGTAATAACTGAAGATAGCAATTTTCACCATAACAAAGACCAGGAAATGGTTTTAAAAATACAGAAGCTCTTTATATAATGTAAACAAAATGGTTAAAAGTGTGCAAGGCTACAACACCTAACTGGAGTTTGGATGATTAAGCTTTATTATAGCATTTTATAATACATTGAAACCCAAAATATGTGTTACAGCCTCATAATATGTTGTTAATCATCTGCTATGGTCTGTGTAATGGCAAATGGTTGACTGTAGGTAGAATTGGTAATTTTGGATATAAACCTTTGCTTCTGTGACTATAGCCTAGAAATTACTGTTATATAAGTGGACTAGTGGTATGCAGATACATTCATATGGGCCTGGAAATTGTGGTCGGAGTTGTACCTCCGGAGTACGACTCCAACCTCCGAAACAAATGCGCACCTACCTTCAGTCGGGCCCCAGACGGAGAGTTCCCCTTTCACGCTGCAGAGTTCTGCACAGTGTATGATGTCACTCAGGCGAGGAGCACTGCATAGCACAGTATAGGGCCTCATACGGAAGGGAAGACCCGCCCTGACCTGTCAAAGCTCGCCTTTGCATAGGCTACGCCCTCAGAGCTTTTTTAACTCTGCAGAGCATTCAACATTGAAATCACCTGTATTTCTTCAAGGTAAGTGCTTAAACTTTTGAAAACTTTTAGAAAATTTTAAAGACTTTTAAAGAGCTTTAAAGCAAAACCTTGAAATAATTTTAATTAAACAACAAAGTGAAATGGAACCAGCAAACAAAGTTGCGATGATGAAGATGGCGCAGACCTTTAATGACGATGAAATGAGCACACTCCTCAATGAGGTTGAGGCGAAGTGCTTATGGCTCATTGGGACTGTGAAGCCTAGAGCCTTGCGCAAAGGGCAATCATTAGTTTGGACAGAAGTTGCGCAGGCTGTTAGTGCTAACTCCACCGTCCCAAGGACAGCAGAACAATGTCGTAAAAACTTAATGGGCCAGAACTTCGGGTCCCCACGGGTGAGTACGCACTGGGTACTCATGCGTAGGCCCAACGAAAGTGCTGGTTTCGTGCATGCACTGCGCATGCGCGGGAAAACGGAACTTCCGTTCCCTTAAAGGAAGAGGCAGCGCGTACGCCTGGAACTTCCATTTTTTTTGCAGGTTTCTCTGGGAGGGTAAGTCTCCAGGAGTTACGCTTTTAACAAGGTAAGTGGTGAATTAAGTAAAATTAAAACATTTTTTCCACAGATTTATTATTTTTAAATACTTTAAAGAAAGGTAAGTTTATTTTTAGCCCCATTAGAAACTGTAATAAATGTTTTCAAAAATTTAAATTATTGTTTATAATAGTTATTTTATGTAATTTATAGTTATTTTAAAAATGTGATTTTTTTTCCTTAATTTATTTGAAGTTTTAGTGATGTTTTGGGGCTGAATTGTATTCATAGATTTGACAGGTCTTCCTGTCAAATCTATGAATAGAGATTCCCTGCTACCATTGGCTCTCCATGGCCCATGTGATCCCAGGGGACGCTTCGAACTAACTGCACCCCTGGGATACGCAGGCACTGCGCGCCGGCAGTTGGAGCAGGCCCAGGATCGGAATCCCACGCGGGCCCACAGCACAATGGCCGATGTGCTAGGTAAGTGCAGGTCGGAGGCTTGCACCCACGGGAAGCCTCCGACCCGAATTTCTGGGCCAATGATTTAATGCGATCTGCCAAGGTTTGTACAGTTATTAGTAATGTAAAATGTAAAATTTTGTAAAATTTAACTTTACTAGTGCAAAACATGTTTAGTTGCACAGCTGTTGTGAAGTGACTTGATTATGCAAGCATCTGAGCTAGTCGTAAAATTCAATTGCTTTGGAGACAGTCAGCGACACCTATTGTGCTTGTAAAGATCTTATCTGTACTCCACAGGTTTGAGGTGTGAAATTTCAATTAGTGAACAATACCCTGTCTCCAAAGCAGGCAGCTGGTCTCTGAAGCAAAAATTTAAAGTTTCATTTTCATTTCTGTTTAGAGTAAAAGAGCGCATAATGCCAGAGAGCATGCCATGACAGGCGGTGGTGTTGCCACTCTGAGGGAGTTGTCGGAGCAAGGGGAAAGGGCCATACACTTGCTGAGAATCAGTGGTGGCAGTTCAGTGTTTGGTGCCCAATCAGACATTGGAGTAAGGAAAGGTGGGTTGCTCTGTCCAGCTGTATGTTTAAAACTGCAAGCTGTGCACAGAATATCAGCTTCAGTGATGTGCCAGATCGTGTTTCACCATTGTAAATGTTTACTGTTTCCTTCCCACAAGTGGACAACTGTCTTCACACACATGAGATGAAGAGTGCGGTGAGTCGGCGGCTGCAGAGGATGTCCACAAAGGGCCCGGAGAGGGCACTGGGGATGGGGCTACAGATCAAGTGTGAACGGTGAGGTGGAGAAGGAGGAAGTTGTGGAGTGTCAGCTAGTGGAAGGGGAGGGTGTGGACCCTGGGTGAGCTGTCGAGTGAAGTGGCGATCTTAACCAAGATGAAATGCTGCCCACCATCTTTCCATCTCCTGGCCCTTCTGGCTCTGTGCGAGGCACAGATGACTGTCCTTCCACAGCCAGCCTGATACTGCAGAGCAGGTGGCAGAAGCAGCAACACGTTTAACACAGCAGGCTGATTTTGACACTCAGATGCAACAGATTGAAGGCTTGAGGCAAGAAATTCTCACTCAGCAGGAAAAGAAACTTGACTCTCTTGCCTCTATCAGGCAGGGGATAGAGGTTCATACGAGCAATCTGTGTAATCAGTTGGACATAAGTGGACAGACCATCACTAATCAGTTAGCCATAACCACACAGACAACTGCTAATCAGCTCACTATGGGTTCACAGAGCATATCTGATGTGTTGGCCCAGATGCATCAGGTGACTAATCAGGTTAACGAGCCTCTCGTTCATCTATTGCAATTGCAGACAGCAGGTTCAGCTGTCGTTCATTTGACCCGCGTAGAATCCCCTTTGCTTGCTCCCATCGCAGACACAGTGTAGGCCCATGAGACAGCAGCTCCGATAATTATGTTGGAACCAAATGTTGCCTTTCAGCAGCAGCAGTAGCAATCCTGTCATGAGCCCACTGCTGAAGAGCAAGAGACAGCACACAGGGGTCTTTCCCTTGGCGTGCGAGGGCTCCGGTCACGGGAAGGGCAAGGTGCAGGAGACCGTAGGGTGCCACCTTTTGCAGGATCCACCTCCTTCAACCCTCAGGCATGGATGCGAGGAGACAATTTTTTATTGTTTGATATTATTTAAATGTTGGTGTGTTATTTCTTGAAATTTATATTTGTGACTGATAGTGTAATTACCCATTTTGTTTCAGATGTTATAGTCTGTAGTCATTTTAAAGTGTTTAACTGTTTTTATTAACAACCAATTTAACATTACAACTGTTTACAAAGTAGAAAATAGCTAGCTAACCATTTGTATTTAAAGACTAAGAACATCAGAAACTACCTTAAATGTCTTGCAAAGAGTATTTGCTGCTGCAATAAAAGTTCACTGCTTCACTTTAAATTGTGTCTGTTCTTTTCTCTGCCTTGCTGAGGGAGGGGGAGGTAGGAGGCGACACTATCATCACTTCAAAAACACGTTGGCTACTAGCTGTTCACTTACAGCTCTGCTCTCCGCAGCACCTAGCTCATCCCCATCAGGCCTGGCCACAGGGACATCAATGTTGGCATCCTCCATTTCCACGGGGATCTTGTCAGCAGGGTTAAGGGTCAGTCCTTCCCACAAAGCGCAACAGGCCACCACAATTCTTGATACTTTCAGAAGTGAGTACTGCAAAGTCCCCCCTGGCCTGTCCAGGTGCCGGAAGCATGATTTTAGAACGCCGATTGTCCTCTCCACTGCTTGCCGTGTGGACATGTGTGCACAGTTATATCTCTCCTGTGCCTCTTTATTTGTCCTGGGTATGGTGTCATCAGCCATGGTTTTAGCAGGTAGCCCTTGTCACCCAATATTCATGCAAATCCTGCAGGCAATGTGCTGAGGGCATCATGTAAGTCCGAGTGCCATAGGACGAAGGCATCCTGAACACTTCCCCGGTGATCTGCATTCACATTAAGTATCCTCAGTAGGGCATCACAGACGATCATTACATTTAAGGAATGAAACCTCTTCCTGTTGATAAATGTAACAGGTGTATCAATTGCTGCCTTCAATGCAATATGGGTTCCGTCAACGGCCCCAATCACTTTGGGGAAGCCAGCAATCCTGTAGAATGCAAGGGACCACATATTCCAACCACATATCCGCAGCATAACAAAGATCGCCTACTTCCACCTCCGTAACATTGCCTCAGCTCATCTGTGGCTGAAACCCTCATCCATGCCTTTGTTACCTCTAGACTTGACTATTCCAACGCACTCCTGGCTGGCCTCCCACATTCCACCCTACGTAAACTTGAGATCATCCAAAACTTGGCTGCCCGTGTCCTAACTCACACCAAGTCCCATTCGCCCATCTCACCTGTGCTCGCTGACCTACATTGGCTCCTGGTTAAGCAATGCCTCATTTTCAAAATTCTCATCCTTGTTTTCAAATCCCTCCATGGCCTCACCCCTTCCTATCTCTGTAACCTCCTTCAGCCCCACAACCCCCCCAGATATCTGCGTTCCTCTAATTCTGCCCTCTTGAGCATTTCTGATTATAATCGCTCAACTATTGGTGGCTGTGCCTTCTGTTGCCTAGGGCCTAAGCTCTGGAATTCCCTGCCTAAACCTCTCCGCCTCTCTACCTTTCTTTCTTCCTTTAAGATGCTCCTTAAAACCTACCTCTTTGACCAAGCTTTTGGTCACCTGCCCTAATTTATCCTTATGTGGCTCGGTGTCAAATGTTTTGTCTTAAAATACCCCTGTGCAGCGCCTTGGGATGTTTTACTACGTTTAAGGCGCTATATAAATACAAGTTGTTGTTGTTGGACCTCTCCTTTTGCTGCCGAGGGGACAAGTCAAAATCGACAGTATATGTGGCGAAAAAATGGAAAGAGTTGTAAAAGTCATATTAATAAAGTGAGTCGGTAGAAATTCATGTCGGGCGGTAGTGTAAAACGGACAGTATCGGACTGCCCCCCTGTTATACGCAGTGGCTGATAAGTATCACCGCCCGAGATGAATTTCTAGGACTTTTAAAATTATTACAAACTCACATATATGGATGTGAAAATTTTAAACAGTGTATAAATGTTAACAACATTTAAAACATTCATATATTCTGGCATAATTATTTTAAAAATTCATGTAAATGTGAAAAAATTAATTTTTACACCGTCATTTTCAAGTTTAAAAAAATAAATCGAATTGAATAGATTGCTTACTTTGTCCACAGCAAAAGTCCCACTGTAAAATGCCTATAATCTTCAGAACACCCCAATTGGAATCCAAAAGCACTAAAATATTTAACAAATATTAATAAAAGTTGTTACAAACTTAAATGAGGCTTTATCCTAAGAACTTTCTTCACTTCACAGTTTTTACTATCGTTTTCGAGTTCACCCGCTGAGACTGCGAGGTCTTCTTCCTGCTTCTTTCTACAAAATGCAGGCTGTACGCCTGCTCTTATCAACCGTAGGAGTTGCGTGCGGACCTGCTGGGCAGTTGTTGGGCAAGCACTGCTTGGTTTCCAGTCGGTTTGGTAGATCTGCCAAGGCATACCTTGACAAATCACAAGTTCCGGGTTTTTGCGCATGCGGAAGCCCAGAACTTATGGGGCCTTTTAGAAGGCGTACGCTCAGCATATGCCGTCGATGCCACCGCAAAATCCGGGCCTTTATGTTCCTCAGTTTGCTATTTTAATGGAAGATTTAACATATTTAAAATAAACAGGTTAATGTTTGTGTTAAAATAGCAAATAGAGAAAGGTCATTGATTACATTAAGCATTTGTGCGTTAATATCACCAACAATAATTTTTAGGCTACTATTAAAGTTGTAAAACTTCAGTGAGGAATATACCTGTTAAGTCTGTGTGTTTCAGTTATGGTTAATATGAATCACTGCACACAGACCACAAGAATAACTTTAACAGGTCTTTACTAGTCGAAGGTCAGGGCTGAACTGCCCAATAAATCATTACACAGCACTTATATACCGGTGTGGTCACCACCGGTATTACAGTATACAGCAGCCAAGATAAAGTAGTGCATCTCTTAAAATAGTTCTCTTAAAGGTGGAACGGTCACATACACCACAATCCTTCCTTTTTAGCTTAACAGTATATATTCCCCATTAACATAACATAATAACATATATACACAACTTCATGTAAAAACAGTTCACAGATTCAGTCTCTGAGGAGGCCTCCTGATCCGAGACGGATAATGCCTTTCAGGGGTCTCTGGTTCTCGTTGCTGGGGTGACTCATCTAGTTGATCCCCTATGGATAGGACATCATCATCATCATCAGGTATATTCACTTCTGAGGTAGATGCTTCAGGTTCACTAACTTCCTCCACGGTTGTCTCTGTCGTAACCATGGGCTCGACCCTTGTTCTCAATCCCACCAGTTGGTCAGCATGACGCCGTATTACATTTTCACCAACATCTACAGTGTACATCAGGGGTCCTTGTCTGGCCCGAATTGTTCCAGATTGCCATTTCTCGTTTTTATAGTCCCTGGCTAACACCGGTTGTCCTATTTCAAAACTCCGAGTGGGCTTGTTATTGATATGCTGGAACTGTTTGTTTTCGACTTCCCTCCGCACATTTGGTTTTAACAAGTCCAACCTGGACCGCAACCTCCTGTTAAAGAACATCATGGCAGGACTTTGGTTTGTTGTTGCATGGGTGGCGTTTCGATATGCCAGTAGGAAATTGTCCACCTTGTGTTGCAGTGGAATCTGATCTTCGCTCATGGCCTTTATTGCCTTTTTGAACGTCTGTACAAACCTCTCGGCCAGCCCATTCGTAGCTGGATGATATGGGGCAGAGGTATAATGTTTCACCCCATTCTTCTTCAGGAATTTCTGGAATTCCTCTGACACGAACTGTGGTCCGTTGTTTGAACATATTTGCTCTGGCAAGCCATTTCTTGCAAATATCGTTCTTAGCACCGCGATCATCTTCTCCGAGGTAGTGGTAGTCATTTTAATTACATCTGGCCATTTAGAATGTGCGTCCACCGCAATTAAAAACATGGAATCCATGAATGGACCAGCAAAGTCAATATGTACACGTTGTCATGGGGTTGAAGGCCATTCCCATGGATGCAGCGGTGCAATTGGAGGTGCATTTTGGACTTTTTGGCACCCTGAGCAGCTTTTCGTCAGATCCTCTATCTGTTGGTCGATACCCGGCCACCACACATAAGCCCTAGCAAGGCTTTTCATCTTGACCCCTCCCAGATGACCTTCATGTAGTTCTTTTAGAACTCTCTCTCTTAACTTAGGAGGGATAATCACCCTTGTTCCATACATCAATGTTCCCTGACAGATGGACAGCTGTTCTCGTCTTGCTGAGAATGCCGGTAACAGTGGATCACCATGGGCTGGCCATCCCTTTACTGTCAATTCGTAGACCCGGGACAGTGTCGGGTCATTCCTAGTCTCCCTTTCAATATTTGCATTGGTGACAGGTAAACATTCGATGATGGTCGAGTGAAATAACTCCACCGGGTCAACCGCCGGTGCCTCCTCCTCAGTAGGTAGTGGCAGGCGCGACAGCCCATCAGCATTACCATGCTGCTTTGTACCTTTGAATTCTATCTGATATTGATGTGCCCCTAGGAAAAGGGACCATCTCTGGAGCCTCTGTGCTGTCATCACCGAAACACCCTTCTTAGGGTTAAAAATGGTTACCAACAGCTGGTGGTCTGTCAGCAGTGTAAACTTCTGGCCCTGCAGGTAATGATTAAACTTCTTTACTCCCCACACAAGGCTGAGAGCCTCCCTATCTATCTGAGCATAGTTGCGCTCAGCGGAGGTCAATGATCTGGATGCAAATGCGACTGGCCTTTCCAAGCCATTTGGCAACTTGTGTGAGAGTACTGCTCCAATACCATAAGGAGAAGCATCACAAGCTAAACGAATAGGTAGCGTTGGGTTGAAGTGAGCCAACACTTCCTCTGAGGTGATCAATGCCTTGCTTTTGCGAAAGGCCTTCTTACAGTCCTCGCTCCACTTCCATGGTACTTCTTTCTGCAAAAGAGCGTTCAGCGGGTGCAGCACCGTGGATAGATTTGGCAGAAACTTATGGTAATAGTTAATCAACCCTAGGAACGACCTCAACTGGGATACATTTTCCGGAGTGGGAGCCTTTACAACAGCTTCGATCTTGTCAGGTGACTTGTGCAGCCCCTCCTGGTCAATGACATGACCACAGTACGAGATCCGTTTCTGAAAGAACTCACATTTCTGGCGATTAACTCGAAGTCCATATTCCTTCAATCTGGTGAGCACCAGTTTGAAATTTGCAAGGTGTTCCTCATCGTCATCTCCTGTAATCAGGATATCGTCCAAGTAACATTGAGTGCTTGGAATTCCCTGTAATACCTGCTCCATGGCCCTCTGCCAAATTGCTGGAGCCGAAGCCACGCCAAAAACCAGTCTATTATATCGATACAAGCCTCTGTGCGTGTTGATTGTGAGATACTGGCGCGACTCTTCCTCAACTTCCATCTGTAAGTACGCTTGCGCCAGGTCTATCTTGGTGAAGTGTTTCCCGCCAGACAATGAAGCAAAGATATCCTCAATCCGCGGAAGCAGATATTGCACCGTGTGAAGCACCGGATTAACCGTGATCTTGAAGTCTCCACAGATGCGGACCTTCCCCGGTTCCCCTGGCTTGTTACTCGATGAACGCTTCATGACGGGAACAATGGGCATGGCCCACTCGCTCCAGTCCACCTTAGACAGTACTCCTGAACGTTCTAGCCCTTCCAGCTCAGCTTCCACAGCAGGTCGTATCGCATAAGGTACCGGTCTGGCTTTGAAAAATTTTGGGTTTGCATGTTCTGCAATCTTGATTTTTGCCTCAATTCCTCTCAGTGTTCCCAGTCCCTGTTGGAACACCTCTTGAGCCTCATCCAATATTCTGGACAATCGTTCAGGTTTGACATCTTTTTTTCCGGAATCTAGCGTTATTGCTTTTAGGGAGTGCCAGTCCATATTTATTTTCCTGATCCACTCCCGTCCCAGAAGTGGTGGACCTCCCTCAGGTAGTACATATAAGTCCATTCCTTGGTGTTCTTTGCCCTTGTGTACCACCTTGACTTTTATCTTTCCGATGGGGTATACTCTTTGCCCCGTGTATGTCTGCAATACTATCTCCATATCCCATAGGGGAATATGTGTGAATAACCTTTTGTAATCTTGCTTATTCATGACCGTCAACGCCGATCCGGTGTCCAATTCCATCTTCACTTGGACTCCTGCTATCTGAAGTGTGACCCAGATAGTTTGTAGGTCAGCTTCCTTACTCACATTGTGAATTCTCAGACTACCCAGTTCCTTGCTGTTGGAGTCTGAATCCGAATTCTGTTCATCCGAACTCTTCTCAGCCACCTTATGTACCTTTCTGCACTTTTCCTGCGGTGACTTTTTGTTGCTGATCTTCTTTCCTGACCAGCATACTTTAGCTATGTGACCAAGCTTGCCACATTTTCTACATTCCTGATTTTTAAACCAGCATTGGTTCTGATCGTGTGTTGTCTTTCCACAATGATAGCATTTCGCTGTACCCAAAGCCATTTGATCTGCGCTGAGTACCGCTGCCTTCAGCTGCATTTCCGCAGTGCCTCTCGCTGTGGCTTCGTGCGATGCTGCAATAGTGACAGCCTTATCAAGTGTAAGATCATTCCCTTCAAGCAGCCGCTTTTGTGTTCCTTCTTTCGACAATCCACACACGAATTTGTCTCTCAGTGCCTCTGTCAGTCTTTCCCCAAACTGACAGTATTTCGCTAGCTTACGCAGTTCAATTAAATACTCCGCGTTGCTTTCCTCTTTCAGTTGCGTTCTCGCATAAAATTTAAATCGTTCCGCTAACATCAGCGGTGTGGGGTTCAAATGATTTCTCAGGACAGCAACAATATTAGCGAAAGCCTGATCCGCCGGTTTAGCTGGTGATAGAAGATGCTTCAATAGCCCGTATGTCTTCGCACCCATTGAGTTTAGTAAGGTTAGTGCTTTATCTTCATCTGATATTTTATTTGCCTTACAATAAATCTCTATGCGTTCTACATACGTGGCCCAATCTTCAACATCGGGATCGAAATCGTTGATGTTACCATGCTTAGGCATCCTCGCAATCTTCTTGAGAAACGAAAAGAAATTTTTATTTATTTATTTTTTTCAAAATGGCGGTTTCCCGCGCTTGTCTTCTTCCCCCGCCTATGAAAATGGCGGCTTCCTGCGTTTGCCTTTCTCCCCCGCTGGCTGTAATGGCGATTGCCGTATTGCTGCGTTCGCCCTCCCCAGCGGTTCTCAAATCGTGCCTCCTAGCCCCTCTTGCAGTCCGGTCCTTTCCACCGGCTGCGGCTGAGTTCGCCGCGGTTTTTTTTATTTTCTCCCGCGCCTTACGCTGTCCTGGTCGCTGCGCCTCGCGGCCTCGGTAGCTGCCCGGCCTTTTTCACCGGTCGCGGTCGAGCTCTCTCTCGACGCTGTTGCGTCTCCCAGCCCGCTTGCAGCCCGGTCTTTTACACCGGCTGCGTTTGCATTCACCGCGGCTCCCGTGCCTTACGCTGCCCCAGTCTCAGCGCCTCTGGCCCCGACTTCTGTCCAGCTCTTTTCCCCGGCCGTGGTCGAGTTCTCCGCCCTTATATCCTCCATTTTCCCTCCCCTACTCCACAGCCAACGTGGCCGACTTGCTGCTCGTCGCTGATCGGCTTACCCACCACCGTGGTAGAAGGGATGATCACTGCCTGTCGCTGATGGAAGGCTTCGTGTCAGGATTCTTCCTTTGCTCTTCAGACCCGAGTCTTTTCGCAGCAGGATGATGAGGGCGGATGCCTCTTCTCGACGCCCGTTAAACTGCCTTGGATATATCTCTGCCGCAGGGTAAGATCGTACTCGCCGCCACTGTTAAGTCTGTGTGTTCCAGTTATGGTTAATATGAATCACTGCACACAGATCACAAGAATAACTTTAACAGGTCTTTACTAGTCGAAGGTCAGGGCTGAACTGCCCAATAAATCATTACACAGCACTTATATACCGGTGTGGTCACCACCGGTATTACAGTATACAGCAGCCAAGATAAAGTAGTGCATCTCTTAAAATAGTTCTCTTAAAGGTAGAACGGTCACATACACCACAATACCTATGTTGGTTCTTTTTTTTTTAATCCTTATACTGTTGATAATATATCACTATATGTTATTATTCATTCTCATAAACATCTTTTTTGCAATTTGCTCTAAGATCTTTGCATAGCTTAAAAAATTGTCAACCACTTGCATAACCCTTATTGATCTTATCTGTTCGATGAATTTATGCTAAAGTCACACTCCTGAAAAATGACTTGTATTAGGAATTGGAAACAGATATCATTTTCTCCCCCTCTATCTTTTGCATCCCAAGGAACCAAGTTGAATGCATTTCCTTTTCTTCATGTATTCAAGTGTTACATATTTTGAGAATGTCAGTTCTGTATCTGTTTTCCTTTCATCTGAACTACCAGATCAGGAGTTCCATCTGAACTTGTCATTGCCATCTTGCAGTCTGCAGGAATGCCTTCACATTGGTATAATACAAGCAATGCATTACATACATCCCACTCCTTCTTAGTCATCTAAACTATTCTAATTTACACAAATGTCACACTAAAAGGCATCTTTATACAACATTGTGGTGAGCTAAGCCTTGAGTTTAATGGTTTCTTTCATTTTAGGTTACTATTCTTCATTTTCTTGGTAAGGTGAGATTAACTACCGCTATTGTGAACCAGAAGATTCAACATCATCAGTAGACGATTTGCTTCTGATTAAATGGGAGAGACTTGTATGCTGGCCATTAGTTTCTTCCCTGAAAAAACGTGTGACTGGCAGTTGAAAGTCTGATGGGGAAAGTCTGATTTGCCCACCTGAATCAACTTTCAGGATGGCCTTTAAATGGGTGCCCAGCACTCCTGCCTAAACCAGGTGAGTGGGAGTGCTGGCCACCCATTTGTTTTGTTGTTTTGTTATGCGAATCAAGGTCCTACACCTGTTGTAGGACACCAATTTCAACTTTCAAAGAGAAATGGGCAGCGCATTCACAGCGCACCCATTTCTCTAGGTGTTGCGGGGTCTCACCAGTGATCCTTAAAGGATCCACTGGAGGCCTCTCCTGGTGCCACAAACATCTTAAAAAAATCACAAACATGTTTTTTTGGAGAGACTGGATATTTAGGGAGTTTATCAGTGGTTTTTGTAACATTTGCATATTGAATTATCATTGGCCCACAGGCATCTGTAAGGAATACCTATTATATTCACATGTGATCACATGCTGAGTTGTCATTGGCCTGCAGGCATCTGTAAGGACTACTATTGTTTTGAAGACCCAGGCTAGGGGTCCTAACGCCATCTTTTCCACACTGTGCTGTATGAGTAAGATCAGACCTAATGCTTATTAAAAGAGTTAAACTGTAATACTCCGTTGTCCTGCAAGTTATTATTTTTGTACAAAGTGTGCAAAACAAGACAGTTTTGGTCTCAGTCTTCAAGTTCTATAATTAAATATTAAATCTCTTGATTAACTTGTAGGTTCATACTGCAACTCAACTCTTTTGTTATTGTTATATGGCTCTGCATTACCTTTATTGCACCCTGTCAAATCCTTCCATTTGGATTAGGATCATATTCCTTTACTTGTCTGGTGTATTCACATTGCAATAGATTTTGAGGTGTGGATCTATTCTTCTTACACTCAGCAATTTTGATTACATATTATTTACAGCACAGAAACAGGTCATTCGGCCCAACAGGTCTATGCTGGTGTTTATTCTCCACACGAGCCTCCTCCTGCCCTTCTTCATCTAACTCCATCAACATATCCTCTATTCCTTTCTCTCTCATGTGTTTATCTTACTTCCCCTTAAATGCATCTATGCTAGTCGCCTCAACTACTCCCTGTGGTAGAGAGTGCCACATTCTAACCACTCTCTGGGTAAAGAAGTTACTCCTGATTTCCCTGTTGGATTTATTAAGGACTGTCTTATATTTATGGTCCCTACTTCTGGTCTCTCCGCAAGTGGAAACATCTTCTCTATGTCTACCCTATCAAACCCTTTCACAATCTTAAAGACCTCAATCAGGTCACCCCTCAGTTTTCTCTTTTCTAGAGAAAAGAGCCCCAAACTGTTCAATCTTTCCTGATAGGTATAACTTCTCAGATCTGGTATCATCCTAGTAAATCTTTTTGGCACCTTCTCCAGTGCCTCTATATCCATGTTATAATATGGAGTCCAGAACTGTTAACAGTATTCACAAGCATTGTCTAACCAAGGTTCAATACAAGTTTAACATAACTTCTCTGCTTATCAATTCTATCCCTCTAGAAATGAATCCCAGTGCTTTGTCTGCATTCTTTTATGGCCTTATTACTTGCGCCGCTACTTTTAGTGATTTGTGTATCTGTGTATTTCAGATCCCTCTGCTCCTCTACCCCATTTAGACACTTATTTGCCAAGGAATATGTGGCCTCCTTGCAAGGAGTATGCGGCCTCCAAAATCTCCAAATTGTTTTTAGATACAATCACCGTGAATTTCCTCGGGTGGTCGCTGATTAGCCACTGTAACTTTTGCAAAAGATCGGCGCAAACCCCATTTACGTGTCTAGCCGGGGTTTCTACTGAAGTTGCAGTGGCCAGTTGGGAGCACCTCCAAGGAAATTTCTAGTGATTATCTCCAAAATGTGTATCCTTCTATCTCTTTCTTGTCAATATAAAGTTGTCTATTTCCTCTCTATGAATTTTGAGAACACTGGATTTGTTTTTCTTGCAGCCAGTCATTTTTTGTTAACTTTCATCATGTGAGATCCTGCCCTCACCCAATGTCACCCAATGTCTACTACAAGTGCATGCTTTCCAGCAGGTTTCATTGAATATTAAAGTTCTGGCTGATTTTCCCCTCCCTAGCCCAGGCTCAATTGTACCATCCCTACTGCTGCAACAGCTGAAAACAGGTAGCTCAGCACAGACCAGTAATCAAATCTGTGGCTTTCTCATCTTTGTGGCTCAGCTACCAATTGAGTCATTGGAGGGGTTTTCTATTGATAGTTGATCCTCTTCGAGCTGAAGACATACTGCAATAAAGACTGTGGTTAAGACTTATCATGATGCGTTGTTGGCCCAGAATTTCATGGAGACTTATGTCATTGGAATGGCCCATCAAGAGCATTGGCTCCATTTTCCAGCACAAAATTCCCAGGAAATTATGGTGTAAGTATGCCATTCCTAGGACTTTTGCGCCCGCCACAGATACCCTCACTGAAACCATGAAAAGGTAATTATCATAGCTCTGCCCCACGCTCATTCAAGTCAATGGCAATCACAACTTTCCTGGATTTATGTTAGTTTTCACACACAGCTGGGTCATTAGTCACCAGGTAGTTTACGTGGTTTATGGCTTTCACATGATTCATAGCCTGAGCAGGCAATTATTCATGTGCATGAAACACAAAAAGTTAGCATGCGGGTGCAGCAAGTAATCAAAACGGCAAATGGAATGTTGGCCTTTATTTCAAGGGGGTTGGATGTTAAAAGCAGGGAATTGGTGAGACCACACCTTGAGTACTGCATACAGTTTTGGTCTCCTTATTTAAGGAAGGATATACTTGCATTGGAGGCAGTTCAGAGATGATTCACACAGTTGATTCCTGAGTTGAGGGGGTTGACTTATGAAGAAAGGTTGAGCAGGTTGGGCCTATACTCATTGCAATTTAGAAGAATGAGAGCTAATCTTATTGAAACCTATAAGATACTGAGGGAGTTCAACAAGGTCGATGCAGAAAGGATGTTTCCCCTCATGGGGAAATCTAGAACTCGGGGGCATAGTTTCAGAATAAAGGGTCGCCCTTTAGAACTGAGATGAGGAGGAATTTCTTCTCTCAGAGGGTCGTAAATCTGTGGAATTCTCTGCCCCAGAGAGCCGTGGAGGCTGGGTCATTAAATTTAAGGTGGAGATGGACAGATTTTTTACAAGATAAGGGAGTGAAGGGTTATGGGAGCGGGCAGGGAAGTGGCTTTGAGCCCAAGATCAGCCATGATCTTCTTGAATGGTGGAGCAGGCTCGAGGGGTCAAGTGGCCTATTCCTGCTCCTATTTCTTATGTTCTTATGTTCTTATGATATATGTTGCAGATGCATGGTTAATTGATTGTAATTTAAAAGCCTCATCTTGCAATGCAGTCATTCACAGAGCAATTGATTGAATAACATAAATTGTCAGAAGAGAACAGTGGCACTTTAAAATAATTTTTTGAAATGGTTGTTCAACCCCATGAAACTACTGATGGTGTAGCAAAGAGCTGCGACTCTTGGTTTTCTGAGAAAAGTGACAATTTTCTAAGTCATCTGCTTATTCAATATGATCACTGTAGAGGAGTGGTGTCGTGTCGTGGTGCCCAGTCAGCTTCGCCTCTGACTGTCCCTTGAGCGGTTCGAATTGCTCCCACACCCCTGGGTTCTAGACATCGGACTTAGGTACAGGCGGCGACACAGAAAATCGAGTATGTATTGATTTGTATGTGGGTTCAATGACGACACATTCATGAAAGAGAATGACTTTTTATCTAAAGTATGTTCAACTCAGTTAACAGCATTACAGGAGACACCATGTTAGAGATCCATCTAAAGCAAAACTAAAACTAAACTGCTTGTCTCTCACATGCCCTCTGCTGGTCAGGCATAAATAATCAATCAGGCAAATATGCTGGTAAGGCATAAATAATCAAACAGGCAAATACCATCACTATTTGCTGATATCATTACATCTCCCTTTCTTAAAACAAAAGTATTTTACTTTTATCTAACAACATGTTTTCTTTGTATTACTCTGCATTTTAACTGTAACACTTAATGAACTTACATTATCATTATCATTATCAAGGTTTTTTAACCTTGTTTTGTGTGTTCACATGAAATATGAAAATACACTAGAACTTGAAGAAAGAATAAGATAACATTACTTCCTTCTATAACAAGAGTCCTTAAACTTGCTCAATGAGTCTCTCAGGAGGCTTCACGCGTCTTGAGGATTTTCTGATTGATTGTCCTTGAATCTGAGTTGTTGCCTCAGATGATGGTTTCTCAGCTGTGTGATCAGGTTGTTCAACAGTATCAGTCTTTTGACCTGCTGTGTGATCAGGTTGTTCAACAGTATCAGTCTTTTGACTTGCTGTGGCTGGTCCCATGAGAAGATCCCGACGATTTCTTCTCAGAACAGCACCCTCATCTGTCTGAATGGTGTATGATCTTGGTTGAACTTCACTCAGGACAGTTCCCTTCTGAGTCCATATGTTTGCTTTGTCTTTGAACCTTACTTGGTCACCAGTGTGGAGTTCAGGTAGGTTTTGTGTTCCTCTGTCATAGTAGTACTTTTGCTTTTCTTTCTGTTGTTCTTTGAACTTCCTCACTTTCTCCCCCTCTTTTGTTTTCAGGAGGTTCTCCGGGATGGGTAGGTTTGACCTTAGCAGACGTCCCATCAGGAGTTGGGCTGGTGACATACCACACTCGAGCGGCGTTGTGCGGTATACAAGCATGCTCTGGTAGAAGTCAGTTCCACTGTCTTTTGCCTTGTACATCAGTCTTTTCACTGTCTGGACCGATTTTTCCACTAGTCCATTGGACTGTGGAAAGTGAGGACTTGACGTTGTGTGGACAAAGTCCCACTCTTTGGCAAAGTGTCGGAAACTTGCATTGTAAAACTGGGGTCCGTTGTCTGTGAAGACCTCGCTTGCCACGCCATGTCTGGAGAATATGGCTTTCATACATGTTATCACAGCATCTGCAGTGGTGGTGTACAGTCTACAAACCTCTGGATACAGGGAGTAATAGTCTGTGACTGCAAGATAGTCCTTCCCTTGACATACGAATAGGTCAGCGCCTACCTTCTGGTAAGGTCTGTCTGGTGCTGGGTGTGGCTTTAGTGGTTCTACCGGATTGCTTGCTCGATATTTCAGGCATATTGTGCAGTTTGACACCTCATTTGTCACATCTTGGTTGATTCGTGGCCAGTACATCACCTCTCGTGCTCTTTTCTTACACTTTTCGATTCCCAGATGTCCTCCATGGATCCTTTTTAGCATCTCTTTTCTCAGACTCTTTGGGATAACTATTTTTCTTCCTTTGTAGATGATGTCTTCAACCACTGATAGTTCCGCCCTGCAGTTCCAGTACTCTGCCATGTCAGGTGAGCAGTCTTGCTTCATGTTGGGCCATCCATCCAAGATGCTTTTCCTCAGTCGTCTCATTGTTTCATCTTTGTTTGTCTCAGTCTTTATGAGCTCCATTTTTGCATCTGCTATGGGCAGTGCACTTGTGATCATGTTCACGTAGGCGTTCACTTTTTCATCCATTTTGGTGTTTGCGGGCTCACTTGGGTCAACAGCTCTGGACAACGTGTCTGCTGTATACATCAGCTTACCCGGTGTGTACGCAACATTCAGTGTATAGCGTTGCAGCCTGATCATCATTCTTTGTATTCTAAGCGGACAGCTATTTAGTGGCTTTTGGAACAATGCAATCAAGGGCTTATGGTCAGCCTCTACACTGATTGCTTGTCCTGCCACAAACTGGTGAAATCTTTCACAGGCGTATGTGATGCTGAGCAGCTCCTTTTCTATTTGAGCATATCGCATCTCCGCGTCTGTCATTGAGCGCGATGCATATGCAATAGGTTGCCAGTAGTCATATTTTTGCAGAAGAATGGCACCGAGCCCACTCTGTGATGCATCTGATGATATCTTGATGGGTCTCGCTGGGTCATAAAACCTCAGAACTGGTTCCTCTGTGAGCAGTTTCTTTAGATCGCTCCATGACTTCTCATGCTCAAGATTCCATTCCCATTCTATGTTCTTTTCAGTTAGTCTTCTCAGTGGCGCCATCTTTTCTGAGAGGTTGGATATGAATTTACCCATGTAGTTGATCATTCCATTAAACCTCTGCACGTCCTTTTTGCATTGTGGCTTTGGCATATTCTCAATGGCGGACACCTTTCTGGGATCTGGTCTGATGCCCTCACTGCTAAGGATATCTCCCACGGATGTCAGTTCTGTCACCCCGAGCTGGCATTTCTCTCTATTCAGCTTCAGGTTTGTTTTCCTTGTTGCTTCCAGCACTTTTTTCAGCCTCTCATCATGCTCAGTTCTCGTGGTTCCCCATACTATGATGTCATCCATCGATGTATCAACTCCCTCCAGGTGCTCATAGATCATATGGATAGTTTTGTGATACACTTCAGGAGCTGAGGCAATGCCAAATGGTAACCTTAGGAATCTGTATCTGCCAAATGGACTGTTGAACGTGCACAGTCTTGAACTTGCCTCGTCCAGTTTCATCTGCCAAAATCCTGATGATGCATCTAACTTGCTGAAATACTTTGCATTTGCAAACTGTGACATGATTTCCTCACGTGTAGGAAGCTTGAAGTGCTCTCTCTTTATTGCTATGTTTAGATCTCTTGGATCCAGGCAAATTCTGAGCTTTCCATTCTTTTTGTCCACAACGACGAGGGAACTCACCCACTCAGTTGGCTCATCTATCTTCCAAATCACGTTCAGGCTTTCCATCCTGTCCAACTCTGCCTTCAGTTGCTTTTGAAGAGCAAACGGAACTTTTCTGCATGGATGTATGACCGTTGGCATACTTTTATCTACTCTGATCGTGTGTTCTCCTGGAAGGCAGCCTAGACCCTGAAATAGGTCGTTGTACTCTTTCATGAGTTCATCATAGACTGTCTCTCCTTCGCTTTCCACAACGAGGACTCCCTTTACCAGGTTCAGTCTCTCACAGGCTATTAAACCTAATATGGCTTGCACATCCTTTGGCACCACGATTAATGCTAGCGTGTGCTCTCTGTCCTTGTGTGTTACTTTGACAATGCATTTTCCTTTCACTGGTATATCAGTACCTGAGTATTCTGTCACTTTCACTTTGATTCCATGTATCTTTGGTCTGGGTCTAATTTTCTTAAAATCAGTCTCTGATATCACATTAACTTGTGCTCCAGTATCCAATTTAAATGGAATGTGTATGTCATTCACTTTTAGTGTCAACATCCAGTCTCTTTTTTCTTTTTTGTTTTCAGACACAACATCTACATAGAACTCCTCTATCTCGCTTTCATCTACTGCATGGACCTTGCTTTGTTGCGCTTGGTTCTTACAGCAACGGGCATAATGGTTGTTTTTGTTGCAACTATTGCATGTTTTACCATATGCTGGACACTTTTTTGGTGTATGCTGTGTACCGCATCGACTACATGACTTTCGATTGCCCCTTTCATTTTTGTTCGCTGGCCACGCCTCTTTTTTCACATTGGTGCTCTTTTTGTTAAACAGTTTGTGTCCGTTCTTTCTCACTGCATCCACGTTGCAGCTACTGTCACTGAACAGCTCCTTTGCCTGCGACTTCACAGTCTCTGTAGCCCTACACAGTACTATGGCTTTTCCCAGGTCTAGATTTTGCTCTCTTAGCAGTCTTTCCCTTAGACCATTATCTGGAATACCACACACCAGTCTGTCTTTTATCAGCGAGTCTGTCAGTCCCCCAAATTCACATGTTTTGCTTCGGTTTCTCAGTTCCATCACATACTGATCAATAGTCTCTCCCGTTTTCTGTACACATGTGAAAAATCTGTGCCTCTCAAATGTCACGTTATGTTTAGGTATGCAGTAGGCCTCAAACTGTTCCATTATTTTATCCAACTTCATTTTGTCTCCATCAGCAGCGAATGTGAAGTTATTATACACCTCCAGCGCTTCATCACCCACGACATGTAAGAACACTGACACTTTCATTTTATCACTTTTCTCTTCAGCTCCGATTGCCGCAAAATACAACTCCAAACGTTGTTTGAACCTCCTCCAATTTTTGGCCACATTACCTGTCAACTGAAGCTTCGCCGGTGGGTGTAAACCTTCCATTTTTTCACTTCGTTAGCTATTCTCCAATGGTAAGCAACGATGTTCTCTTTTGGCTTGCTAATATGTGGAGAGCTGATTTAACTTCAGATTTTTCCTCTTCATCTCTTTCAATCACTTCTGACACCATGCATCGATTTGTATGTGGGTTCAATGACGACACATTCATGAAAGAGAATGACTTTTTATCTAAAGTATGTTCAACTCAGTTAACAGCATTACAGGAGACACCATGTTAGAGATCCATCTAAAGCGAAACTAAAACTAAACTGCTTGTCTCTCACATGCCCTCTGCTGGTCAGGCATAAATAATCAATCAGGCAAATATGCTGGTAAGGCATAAATAATCAAACAGGCAAATACCATCACTATTTGCTGATATCATTACAGAGTAGACAAGTGGTTTGGTGTAAGAAAACCAAGATTTTATTAAAACAGAAATAGAAACACAGTCTTAAGAGAATTACTGGTCTAAAATTACAGGCATAAACAATTACACTTATTCAGGGGATGGGGAACACACGGCACATCGAGGGAAAAACAACTACATTAACAATCCCCCTTACCCTTATCCCACCCCCTATACCTAACTAGATTAAGCTATGAGGGGCCAGGAATTCATGCTCACCAATCCAAAACCTGTTGCTTTAACGGTTGTGAGTTTTGAGGCTTGGTTTTTGTCCTTTGGGGTACCCCGTCGCCACGTGGTCTCAGGGCGCGGCGCTGGAGTTGTTGATGCGACACAACTTCCCTCTACTCAGCTACCGTCATCGTCTCGTCGCGATGGGTTTTCTTCTTCTTCTCCCTCGGGCGGTCGTAGGCGGTAACGTTGCGGTCGTGGATCGGTTGGTGGTTTTCACTGCTTACAAAATTTTGCTACCCATCCTTTGAACGCTAGCATATTCGTCGCGGGCGTGGACACTCGCGTCTAACGCCTGCTTATTCGCAGTGTTCAAATGCCAACTTATCCTCACTGTACAAGCGTACACTGCTAATTTCTTCCCCAAACACCAGCTTATAACTAGGCATTTGGTTTTTACCAATGCATCTTTTGCTGCCCTTCTCTGCTCTTGTCGGTGTTACCTTCTTCTTTGTCTCGTCTCATCTCGTCTCGTCTCGCCTCGTCTGCCCCTTTTGCGGCCTGTGTGTCCTGTGTGACTTTGAACTCAGGTCTCGTTCTCCTCCCGCATTTGGTCCCGGTGTAATGGGCGTCCTTGGTTGTTGAGCGGTGCGGGGAGCGAGAAGAGAACCCATCACGAGGCCAGGGCATGAGTACGAGCGGCAGCAGGCCATGGCCACAGACAAGAGTCAATGGAAGAGAGCGAAGAGCTACTGATGGGCCTACAGTTATACCCGTTCTTCCACTCCTTATCTGTGCGCCAAATCAGTTCAGTCCATTGTTTAACTTTTGGCAGGCTTGGTTTAAATGATTACAACCATTTGTTTTAATGACTTTAGGAGTGGTTGTGTCCGGGTCTAATGGCCCCGATGTCCTGGTTGCTTTGTCATGGATAAGACTTAATTGTCCCCATTCTACCTTGATGGCTACTGTGAGCTGTTATCGATTAAACATGCAGAAAGCTAATGGCCATGGTTATAGGCCCATTCTACTTTGATTGGACTCGAGTCGAATAAAAGCGTATTCTGTGTTTCTCTGTCTGGCAGGCTCCAAAGAGTCCCTGTTCACAGATTCCTGCATTTTAAATATCGTCCCTGAGCCTGCTTGTCTGCAGAGTCTTGCTTTTAAAAATCCTGTCAATTTTGGTCATGAGGTTTACAGAAGCCATTTTGGGTACCCTGCTTTTAAATAACTTGTCCAAAACAGGGTCCCTTGATCCATAACTCGGGGAGTGCGGGAATTTTGAGAACCCTGCAACTTACACTCCCCCCTGTTGATACTAAGCTTGCTTTAAGCATCATCCTGATGAGGTGAGCAAAATTTCCGACCCTCCATAGTCAACCTTCCCCTGTAATTACCTATCTAATATACCCACGACACATGCACTTCCCATTCCGCAAAAATGTAGTGTACATAAGCATACATAGAATAATTACAGTCATTTACACACATCCAAGCATGGAGGGGGTCCAACACCCCTGCACCACTTGGTACACGTACATCTTTATTAAAACAACACATCGAAAAACTTTATTAAAAACAACAAAACACAAAAAAAACACAACAATCTTTAATTAAAAAAATACAAAAACTCAAACAGGTGTATCTCCCTCCACCTTCACATAATGTTCCTTCCAGATCCTCTGGTTTTGGAATTCTACCTCTGACCTTTTCCCTTGCACTGAGTGCAGATTAGATACAATACTATCCCTAACTGACAAACCACGAGAATGTGGGACGCCAGTCTGATCCACGAAGGGACCTCTATGTTATTGAAAATGTCCCACCAGGGTGGAATCACAATATCTTAGCCCGTATCTCTACTGTTTTCTGCTCTAGAGTGTAAAAATGTTTCTGTGAAACTATAACGGCTTTGAGTATTTTGGTAAGGTGTTCTGGGAGAGGGGGAATTTCGTAGCCAAAATGTGCTACATACTTCTGCAGGTTGGTAAAATTCTCCTTTACAGTGAGGTGAACAGTGGAGGGTTCAGGAATGGGGACAATTCGCTCCTGGGCCACTTGAACTTCTGCCTCGGGTTTAAAGCAGAAACTGCTGTCACTAACCGGATACCAGCTATGCTGTCCATGCTGGTAGTAGGGCACACCTGTGGTGACACAATATGTCCCACCTCCTATATATGCTACCTGTGGGGGAACATGTCCTTGTGCCATTGCCTCCATGGTACAATTTATAGGTTTCACGCCAGCAGCTCTGAACCCGCACTGCGGTTTTGAATAGGCATTCAAGTGCTGGGGACACAGGATTATGTGTGCTCCCCAGCTCCAGCACCCTGAGAGGTCAGTACCTGTCATAGCGTGCTCCCACTTTATGACATAAGGTGGGACCGCTGTGAAACGAATGTGTGCACCCCCTTGAATGACCCCAATGTTCTCCACCCTGTATACCGGTGCGGGTCGGGCTGTCCTACCCATGACCGGCATCCTAACTACTACTCCCATGATGGTGTGGTTAGACCGTCCACTATCCACTGGGACTGGGTAGGCTTCGGAAGCTAGCCGGAGTTGGCACGGGCTTAATGCGTTCTCAAATGGATGGAAGGCTGCGAGGTGTTTGTTGCTGATCCAGGATGGGACTAAACCCTATTTTAAATCCTCCAGATTACTGCGGCCCTTGCCCAGCAACCACGCCCCATACAGCACACACACCTCGTTCTGCGCAGCCTGGTCAGAAGCATTTCTGTCCTCCCTTATGAGGGCATTTACGGTCTTTGCGTGCTTCTCCAACTCCGCTATAATTTCCTTTAAATGGACCGTCATGGCCTGGTCCTCATGTAACTCCGAGCCCACCACTTTGTTTTCATCCATTAATATCTTCCTTAACTGTGTTTTTAAACCGTTTATCTGGGTCTGCAGCTCTATGTCATCCAAACTGTTGATGGCAGAGGACCCAGTGTTAAACGCAGTAAAAACATCATTCCATACTCCCCTTCTTTGTCTCCCTGCATTACCCAAAAACTCGCGGTGTGTGGTGTACAGTTCGGTTTTGTCGACATTGGCGAAATCGAACTCATAAAACTTCTTGAACATGTCCTTTAATATGGCCTGGTATAGCTGCTCTGTTTCTTTGGGGCACCACTCCGGTAAACGTACCTCGGTGAGATTTAAAATCACGGAGGCTACTGCATAGTGTACCCCCTGAGACAGTACCTGATCAGTAGGCACTAGTACCAGCCCATTCCCTGGTCCCTTGGCGGTGGTGGGGCACCCTTCCCTGGGTAGCCTCGCCGCCTGCGCCATGGGCAGGGGCTTTCGGGGGTGGGTTACAAGCTCAGTGGCATTCACTGGGATCGGGGAGAATGGGACCGCGCACGCCTTCAGGCTGGTATCCCACTTCATCCCCTCCCCGGCGTCGTGCCACTGCCGGTGGAAAATGATAGATATGCCTGCGGGGCAGACCCTCTCTGACCCCCACATACAGATATAATCCCTTGATCCGGTTCCCACCACTTGTCCCAACACACACTTAATCCTCCATGAGTCCCTGTAATCGTCCAGTGGGTATTGTTCCCCAACCGTTCCCACTCGACTGTGGGGTTTCTCATATCTTTGCTCAGCTTCCTGAGCCACCACCACCTATCCAGAGGAATGTGTCCCTTGCACGTTAAACATACACGTTTCCCTACGGTGACGCTGACCCTTGTGGTAACGACCTGTACTCTGGGGCACAGGAGGGAGGCCTCCCTGTACGTGAACCCGGTCTTGCTGGAGTACTGAGACGAATTGGACCCCAGCCACCCTGGCCACCTTCCCTCGTGGAAGTAGATGGCGGTCTCCTCCACATCCCGTTCGCCGCTTCCGTCGGTTGCTATAGGTGCTCTCTCCCCCGAGCACCCGTAGATGTGAGAGTCTTCCACATCGCTTCTTTTTCCCAGGCTCAGTCCTATCAGGGCGAGTAGGATTACGATCCCCTTCATCCTGACAGTCTTTCTGCAACAGATACAAAAACATACAGCCAGGTCCCCAAGAGATTCTCTGGCTTGGGTGAAGCATAGTCGGGTCTCGCGAGCTCGACTCAAATACACACACTCTTAGCAGACCACTACTTAATTAAAACTACCCATCACCTTACTTAACTTAAGCTAAAACACCCAAACTTAAGCTAAACTTACGTTACCTAAACTATGTACATCCGCCGCCCATCTCCGGGCGGCCAGCCTAATCCCTGTTAGAACTGCGGCCCACCGCTTCCTCCGGCGTGACCGCACTGTCCTGCACTGTCGGTCCCTCGCAGCCTGTGGCTGCTGGCTGGGGACCTCTGTCCTTGGACTTACCCCTAACTCGGGAGGCTGTCCCTTTAAACTGGGGAGCCGGTGACCAGGGTATCCTTGGCTGGGGCGTCCATGGGGACCTTCTAGGGACCTTGGCGGGTGGGGTTTTCTTGGCTGGTGGGCCTTCAACCCGAACCGCTGTCCCCTCCGGTGCGGCCTGTGGGCTTACCACTGCCGCTAGCCAGGGATCTTCTTCCTTAGGCTTCGCCTCTCCCGAACCTGGGCTAGAGGCAGGTAACTCTTCGCAGCCTGTAGCTGCAGGCTGAAAGTCTCCGCCCCCAGGTCCCAAACCTGGGTCGGGGCGGAGTCTTCGACCTCAGGTCCCTCCTCCTCTACACCTGGGTTAGGGGTGGGGTTTTCACCTTTGGGTCCCTCCCCATCTGGATCCCAGAAGAGTGGGGGGGTGCCCCAATCGGTGGGCGGGATGGCCCCTCCCCTTAAACAAGCCACAGCACCTGCCTGTGCAGTCTGTGAACTTGCTCCTGCTGCAGGCTGAGGATCTCTATCTTCAGGCCCTACCCCAACTGGTTGTTTTCTCCTTTCGGGTTTAAACAGTTTGCACTGATTAATGTGAAACCATTTTGTGCGCCGAGGCATCTTAACAGCGTATACCATGGGGCTGGCCTTGTCTACAATGCTGTAGGGCCGCATGTATAATGGTTCCAGACTCCCTACTCGGGCATAGTTCCTCACCATGACCTGATCTCCTACCTCCCACTCGTGGTGCTTTCGGGGTTCCAACAGCAATCGGTTACTCCGATGCTGCCTTCCCATGTTCCCAGCCGCCTGCTCGTGGACCTGCTTAAGGTGCTCGAAGAGGTTTCGGGCGAACCTGTCCCAGTTTACCTCTCTGAGCTGACCTTCTGTGAGCACCGCAGCTAGTACATGGGTGGGGGTCCGCATAACCCTGCCAGTCATCAGTTCGTACGGGGAGTACCCCGTGCTTTTCGACTGGCTGGCCCGGATCCCCATCAGAACCAACGGTAGGACCTCAGCCCATTTACGGAGCGAGTCCACCGTCTCCTTTCTCAACCTTTCTTTTAAGGTCCTATTCATTCTCTCCACAATCCCTGATGACTGTGGGTTGTGAGCCATGTGCCACTTCCCCTCGATACCGAGCAGCATAAGGGTATTCTGCATCACCTGTCCGGTGAAGTGACTCCCTTGGTCGGACTCCACATACTGTGGTAACCCCCACCGCGAGAACACTTCCTGGACCAGGATCCTGGCAGTACCCAGAGCTGTGGCCGTTCTACAGGGGAAGGCCTCTACCCATTTGGTGAACACATCCACCAGGACTAGGCAGTACTTATAGCCTCCCTGGGCGGTGGGCAGGGGCCCGATGTAGTCGACTTGTATTGACTGTCATGGTCCCTCTACCCTCCTGATGTGTCCCATAGGTACCTTCTTTTTGTGAGGGTCAGGGTTATTAGCAGCGCACACAAGCAGCCGGCACAGAACTTGCGGACATCTTCCCTGAGTCCTGACCACCATCCCGCCTGTTCCACCCGCTGCCAGGTGATCTCAGGCCTAGGGTGTCCCGCTCCTGGACCCTCATGGGCCAGTTGAAGGAACTCCCTCCGGTGTTGCTGCGGCACAACCCACTGTCCCCCCCCGGAACAGCATGCCCTCTTTGACGGAAAGGGTTGCAGTGCCGTACGGACCCTCTACCCTTTTTCCCTCAGTCACTGCGCTGAGGACCACCTTGAGGACGGGGTCTTGGGCTTGGACCGTCTTAAGGTCCAGGGCTAAAGCTACCCCTGCACTCCCTTGGGTCCCGTCTCTACCTCTGACTGCCGCCATGGGTCTGGACGCATACGGGTCCCAGAAAGTGCCTGCGCAGGCACCCTCCTTGGCGAGCATGTCAGCCTGCTGGTTGCCTTGACTGCGGGGTTCTGTGGAGGAATGGGCTTTCACCTTGTGGATGAAAATCTCCCCTTCCTCCCCCACTGCTGCCAGGATCTTTTCCAGCAGGGGTTTTACTGTGAGGGGTCTCCCGTCGGCGGAGGTGTATCCGCGGCGGGACCAGATGGCCAGGTACACGAATTGTATGTAAACATGCTGTCCGAGCAAATTGTGTATGGGGTAGGGAAGATTTCGGGGTGTGTAACGACGTACACTACCGCGGACAGTTCAGCCTGTTGGGCGCTTATGGTGCTGGGGAGCTTAATCGCCAGGGCAATGTTTGCCGCTGGGTCATAAACTTCACACCCTGTGAGACGCTCACCAGCAGATACCGTGCTGGAATCGTCTACATAGATCTCGCGGCCTGTGGGATGTATCCCGGCCCGTAAACCTATGTTCACTTCCCAAACCCCTTCAATGGGCTGTTCCAGGATATACCAGGTTGGCTGCGAGCTTTGGCTCGCAGAGGCCCCTTCACCTTAAGATCTATCTGTGAGAGGAGCAGGGTCCAGCTGGCAATGCGGGCACTGCTCACTGTTCCATCCTTGATCCTCCCATCCAGAAGCATCTGGGTGGGTGTGTGATGGGTGAGGAGGGTGATGGGAGAGGTGCCTGTGAAGATCAGTGATCTCTTCACAGCCCAATGTGTGGCCAAGAGGTGCCTCTCACAATTGGAGTAGCTCCTTTCCATATCTGTGAGTATCCTAGAGGAGTAGACCACCGGCCGCAGCCAGCCGTGCCACTCTTAGAGTAGAACAGCACTCAGGCTATCCCCGCTGGCTGCCACCTCCAGGAAAAACTCTTTCCCCCCATCTATGGCCCCTAGAGCTGGTGCGGTCTGCAAGTCTTTCTTGAGCCTGACAAATGCTGCCTGACAACCCTCATCCCAAAGCCACTCCAATCCCTTGTGTAGGAGTCGGAGCAGAGGGGCTGCGGTAGCTGCATAGTCCTCAATAAAGTCTCTGCAGTACCTGGTTAGCCGTAGAAATGACCTCACACCCATTACTGTGTTGGGGACCGGTAACTCTTGTACCGCCTCCCTCCTAGCCTTATCTATGGCCCTTTCTCTAGCGCGCATGGTCAGGCCTAGGAATTTCACCTCCTGCTGGCCGATCTGCGCTTTCTTGGGGTTTACTTTGAAACCCTTCTGCCCGAGAAGCTCCAGCAGTTCGGCCAATAGTGGGCCATGCTCCTCTTTCGAATCGGTGAACAGGAGCAGGTCATCCACATATTGTACCAACATTCTGGGCTGACTGAAATCCCTTAAACTGTTTGCCATGCACTGATGGAAAATGCTGGGGCTATTATGGAAGCCCTGTGGCAAGCAGTTCCACGTGTACTGTTGCCCTTTAAACGTAAAGGCCAACTTGTACTGATCCTCCCTCCTTAAAGGGATGGACCAAAACCCGTTGGAAATGTCCAGCACCGTGACCGTGGTCGCGGATGCTGGGGTACTTCCTATTAGGTCGGCAACTGCTGCTACCGTGGGTGCACAGGCTGGGATGTTACTGTTGAGCACCCGATAGTCCACCGTGGCCCTCCAGGAATTGTCCGGCTTTCTAACCGGCCACAATGGAGAGTTTACGAGGGTGGGTATCGGCCTCAGAACTCCCTGCTGTACTAACGAGGACATGGCTACTTCCATGTCTGGCTCCGCTTCCCTGGGGAAGTTATACTGTTTCTGTGGTCGGGCCATGGGTCTTATGTTCATTAATAAATAGACATTCTTATTATGAACACAGCTAGCTTCTAGCTAGTCATTTATTCAGTACACGTTCTCGAGGTACAGTATCTGTAGAGATGTAGCATGTGTGCTCCTGTGTGCAGGCTGCCATCTTGACTGTTGCCTTGTGGGTAGCCTAGCCTCATGGGTAATGTAGTCTTAATGTATATACAGCTGGGTAGTGTAGTCTTATACATACAGCTATATACAGCTCTACACAGCTCTACGGCTCCACCTAGTGTCCACTATAGAATGACATGTTATTGATCATTACAATGGGGTTCCCGTCTACGCTGACCTCAAACCCGTTGACCCTCCTGCAGTCGTGTTTGTGTGTGGCAAATGTGGCCAGGTGGGCCTGCACAAATGCCTGGAACTCCTGTGGGGTGTTCCTGACCAGGAGCTCGAGGTTATAACCCTCTTTGGGCTTCATGGTGCATAGGGTCCCCTTCCCTTCCTTTCCCGGAATTACTACTATCTCGCCGTCCTTTCCTTTACCTGGCCCCCCATAGGCAATGATTTCTCAAATCTACTAGGATCCCGTGGCCTACAATAAAGTCGGCTCCCAGGACCCCTCTTCCACCCTCCACTTCCCATTTCATCAGGACACAGGTCCACTTGGAGCGGAGCGGTCCTAACCGAATGGTGAGCAGGATGGAAAATGAGCCGGCCTGTTCTTTGCCTGTGAACCCTGACAGGCTGTATGGGACCCCAATAGAGAGAGGTGAGGTGGTGGGGTTAGCTGAATGGACCACGGTGCATGATGCCCCCATGTCCAACAGATAGGTCCTCTTCACCTTTTCCACATCCATCTCCACGAATGGTCTCTTCCATTCATCATACCGAAGAGAACACAGGTAAACAGGCTGCGCTGGCTCTAGTCAGGGCTGTGGGTTGGATGGGGCTGACGGAGTCAGAGCACCGGTAATGGCAGCTACTCTCCCGTGGCCAGTCAATAAGGACCTCATGGTGTCCAAGAATGACTCGACCGCTGCGGGAGGGATTCCCGCCTCTGCCTTTTGGGCTGGGGCCATGGAATTCTTTCCTTTGTTGTCTTTCCAAGGGTTTTTGCACTCCTTCCGCCAATGACCATCCTTCCCGCACCCGTAACAATTCGTCTTTGTGTTGGGGGGGGTTATTCCCTTCCTAGTGCCACTCTTTCCTACCCGGTCCGGGTTTTACCTCATGCACCTTCCCCTTGGGTGGGTGTGCATCGGTTCCCCTACCATTCTTATAGGCTAGGGTCAACTGCCTGATCACCGTAAGTTCGGTGGTCTGGGGATTCTTGGGGTCGAACCAGACTTCTGCCTTGGCCCGGACCTGTGGCAAGCTGTTCGCCACCAGGCAATGGAGCCAATGGGCCAGGGGATCCCCGTTCAGGAACGCTCGGTTCGGCGTCCCCGGACAGGCACTCCGGTACACCGGCCATAACCGGTCCGCGATAGCCTGCGAGGTTTCCCCTGTGAGCTGGACTGTCTTCTCCACACGGGAGAAAGGACTTCCCTCATTCATCCCCATGGCCTCCAGAACTTCATCCCTGAGTGCCTCATACCCGCTCTGCCCCTTCTTACACTCGCCAGAGAGGGATTGGAGGAGACTACTCTCCAGGGAGAATAGCAGCATTTTGGCCTGCTCAGTGCCATCGCAATCGTTGACGCTGGCTGCCTGCTCTATGTCCCTGAAGTGGATCGAGGGGTCTCCCTTTTCGGAGAGCTTTGGGGTATGGCTCACCATAGCCGTAAGCTGTTGGGTGATATAGGGTAATACGAACTGGTTTTGGAGGGGTCCCTCATCGTTGCCATTGATGGTTGGACCGAACCTCTGATGCCGGGCTGGGCACATCGGTCCCGACTCCGACCTCTCTGGCGGGGGTTGCTCCACCTCCGCTTCCACCTCTGGCTCCAGACCTCGTTAAAACCTGGCGCTACGGGTGGCGGTCGTGAGACCTCCTGTTCCTCAACCAGGTCATCCCTGGGCACTACCAGTGATGTTTGAACTGTCCTCCCCTCGTTCCCCATAAAATCCGCCTGACCTGCCTTCGGGCTTATGAGGCACACCATGCCTTTTGCCTTCCTCAGGGCCAGGCTCAGACTTTCTATCCGTTCCTTGCAGGGGCCATGATCTGCATCTTCAAACCCCTGTTCGCTCGCTAGATTATAGGCTGCCTTTACCTCCTGTACTTTCTGCTACTGTTCCCTAACTTGCCTTGCCAGGCGGGCGTTCTTTTCCCGCAACATTAACTCATTACCCTTAGCTTCAGTGACTTGGCACTGTAGGTATTCCAACTGGGCCTTGTGTTCTCCCATTAAATACAACCTCTCCTGATTCAGGGCCTGCAATGCTACCAGTAACTTCTCCCCTGCTAGAGCCTTATCCTGGATCTCCAGGGCTGACTCCTTTAACTCGGCTGCCTGTGCTGCAACGAGCCTGTCCAAAAGCTGGACCTGCTTTTTGAAACACATCAGCCAGACTGCCTTTTCTAAGGACTTCTTGTGTTCCTTTCCCTCTGTCCACTTAGCTGTTGCATCTACCGGATGCCCAGCCCTTAACAGAGTGGTGATCCACTTCTTTGTGATATTCACCTTGCTAAAGACATAATCAGAGATCCTTTCCTCCATCATGGTTTGCTCATCCGAACCATTGTCTACTGTATCGCAACCCTGTTGCCGGAGTCCTGCTGCGGTCGCCATTTTCTGTAGGGGGGTGGTGTCGTGTCGTGGTGCCCAGTCAGCTTCGCCCCTGACTATCCCTTGAGCGGTTAGAATCGCTCCTACACCCCTGGGTTCTAGACATCGGACTTAGGTACAGGCGGCGATACAGAAAATCGAGTAGACAAGTGGTTTGGTGTAAGAAAACCAAGATTTTATTAAAACAGAAATAGAAACACAGTCTTAAGAGAATTACTGGTCTAAAATTACAGGCATAAACAATTACACTTATTCAGGGAATGGGGAACACACGGCACATCGAGAGAAAAACAACTACATTAACAATCCCCCTTATCCTTATCCCACCCCCTATACCTAACTAGATTAAGCTATGAGGGGCCAGGAATTCATGCTCACCAATCCAAAACCTGTTGCTTTAACGGTTGTGAGTTTTGAGGTTTGGTCTTCTGTCCTTTGGGGTACCCCGTCGTCACGTGGACTCAGGGCACGGCGCTGGAGTTATTGATGCGACACACCTTCCCTTTCCTCAGCTACCGTCGTCGTCTCGTCGCGATGGGTTTTCTTCTTCTTCTCCCTCAGGCGGTCGTCAGTGGTAACGTTGCGGCCGTGGATCGGTTGGCGGTTTTCATTGCTTACAAGATTTTACTACCCATCCTTTGAATGCTAGCATATTCGTTGCGGGTGTGGACACTCGCGTCTAACGCCTGCTTATTCGCAGTGTTCAAATGCCAACTTATCCTCACTGTCCAAGCATACACTGCTAATTTCTTCCCCAAATGCCAGCTTATAACTAAGCATTTGGTTTTTACCAATGCGTCTTTTGCTGCCCTTCTCTGCTCTTGTCGGTGTTACCTTCTTCTTCGTCTCGTCTTGTCTTGTCTGCCCCTTTTGCGGCCTGTGTGTCCTGTGTGACTTTGAACTCGGGTCTCGTTCTCCTCCCGCGTTTGGTCCTGGTGTAATGGGTGTCCTTGGTTGTTGAGCGGTGCAGGGAGCGAGAAGAGAACCCGCCATGAGGCCAGGGCACGAGTACAAGCGGCAGCAGGCCAAGGCCACAGACAAGAGTCAATGGAAGAGAGCGAAGAGCTACTGATGGGCCTACAGTTATACCCGTTCTTCCACTCCTTATCTGCGCGCCAAATCAGGTCAGTCCATTGTTTAACTTTTGGCAGGCTTGGTTTAAATGATTACAACCATTTGTTTTAACGACTTTAGGAGTGGTTGTGTCCGGGTCTAATGGCCCCGATGTCCTGGTTGCTTTGTCATGGATAAGACTTAATTGTTCCCATCCTACCTTGATGGCTACTGTGAGCTGTTATCGATTAAACATGCAGAAAGCTAATGGCTACGGTTATAGGCCCATTCTACTCAAGTCGAATAAATGCGTATTCTGTATTTACTCTGTCTGGCAGGCTCCAAAGAGTCCCTGTTCACAGATTCCTGCATTTTAAATATCGTCCCTGAGCCTGCTTGTCTGCAGAGTCTTGCTTTTAAAAATCCTGTCAATTTTGGTCATGAGGTTTACAGAAGCCATTTTGGGTACCCTGCTTTTAAATAACTTGTCCAAAGCAGGGTCCCTTGATCCATAACTCGGGGAGTGCGGGAATTTTGAGAACCCTGCAACTTACACTACCGGCAGTATTGGCCTAGCCTGAATTGTTTTCACTATACCCAGCTGATTCTTATGCTGAATTTTACCTGTGTGCTTAGAAATAAAGGTAGCAGTTGCAGAAACACAGATGCAGAATATTTATGTGGAATTGCTTGGCTTTGTAGGTGAACGAGTCAGACTGCACAATAAACTCCTTAACCTCCACATGATTGCACCAAAATACAGCAACTGTGTATTGTGCACTATTCAGCTGCCTTTGCTATAGCAACACCTGCAGAATAATGACCTTACGCTGAGGCAGTCTTCAGAAATAAATGGAACAAGTTCACCAAATCAATCAATTTTCATCCAAGACATATAATGGAAAAATAAACCACTGTTGAGTTGGTGCTACATAATTTGCTGGCCCATTTGGTTCATAAGTTATGTGTTTGATGCCACTCAATGGTTTATTGTTTGATAATCTATCAAGTCCAGTCTTGTGTCTATACAGTTTTAGCTATATATTTTCACAAATAACCTAGATTAGATTTTAATTCATAGAAAACATTTTTTTTAATAATTTGAAAATATCTGCTTAATCAGAGCAAAAACCTCTTTTGAAGTCTTCTATTTCCTTTGTACAATCTGTCATTAGAAAACAGAGAATTCTAAAGAATTTGTTAATGGTAAACTACACCTTAGATGTGCATATCATTTAGTTCAAATGACATAAAAACTGTAGCAATTAAGAACAAGCCCATTCCAGCTACACAGATTGATGTGCAGTGTAAACTATGTCTAATAGCCCTGACATCCCTTGTGCTTTCTGGTCATACTGCATTCACAGTAACATCTATTAATATTCTAACAACCAATTTACCATGCACTTTATCAAGCCTCATATTTAGTGTTTTCAACTGTCCTTTTAATGAAAAGGGGAGATTGTATGCAATTATATTATTAAGATCATTTTTGTTTTGCAGTTACATTCTGCATCTGAATATTTTTTCTACCTTGGTTTCTTGAATTTAGCAAGTTCAAATACATATCAGATGGTTCCTTAAACTCTTCTTACTATCCATTACATGGCTAAAAGATGTAATTAATGTCTATCTTATGCAGC
Organism: Somniosus microcephalus; assembly: GCF_052327205.1. Taxonomy (NCBI): domain Eukaryota; kingdom Metazoa; phylum Chordata; class Chondrichthyes; order Squaliformes; family Somniosidae; genus Somniosus; species Somniosus microcephalus. The sequence continues at coordinate 162,413,322 of NC_140999.1, forward strand.
ACTTGTTTCCATAAACAGCAAACAATTGATTGTGTAATTTTTAGTGTATATTTTGGATTATAACAAAGCTGTATTATACCCTTTAAAGCTTTTTTACCTCTGGATTCAGAATCCTTGTGGCTGTATTTGCCTTTTTGGATCAAATTCATGGTCAGCAACAGAAGATTGTGGTTAAGGAATTGCAATCACAATCAAGAAAGGAAGCAATAACATTGTAGGGGAGAATATGGCCCATGGGAGCTTGGAAATGAAAGTAGAATAGATTGGGTTGAATTTTCTAACTCAATTTTAAGAAACATATATCTGAGCTGCTTTGGTACAAAATAAATCTCTTCTCTATTAAGAAAAAGAAATAGCTTACATTTATATATCACATCTCTCAAAGCACTTCATGACCAATGAATTACGTTTGAATTGCAGTCACTATAGTTATGTATATAAATGTGGCAGCCAATTTGTGCACAGCAAAATCTCATAAACAACAAATTAGATGAATGTCTAGGTTAATCTGCATTTGGTGATGTTTGTTGAGGGAGAAATGTTGGCTGTGCACTGAGAAGACTCTCTACTTTTCTCTAAATAGTGCCATGGGGCCTTTTGCATTGGTGAGTGGCAATAATAATATAATTGTCACTAGTCTAATCTACTTATGTTTGGGAATACTATATGGACCCTTCGTCTTCGACCTGAAACGTTAACTCTGTTTCTATCTCCACGGATGCTGCCCTGGCCTGCTGAGTTTTTCCAGTGTTTTCTGTTGTTATATCAAAATAGGTGTAATGCTTACTTAGAATTACCAGTGTACAATGTCAACCAAAATATCACTACTGAAAGCTTCCATCCCTTCTGCACCTAGCCTAATGACTGCTGTAATGATGCATTATTGGCAAACATCAACTTCCTCTTCCAAAAGAGAAGTGAAATTAATAATGTCTTAACATCAAATGAAAGCTCAGTAAAGGGTCCCAGTATCTCTTAGACTTCAAAGGATGTTCATTAGGGCTCTATAATGGGTTATGATTGAAAGGTTCAATTAGCCAAGTGTATGAAGGTAATGATGACAAGTGAAGACGCAGAAAATACATGGGGGAAAACCAAATGATAAGATACATCAGGACTGAATTAAAACAAATGTCATGTTGAGAATCTTATTCTGCAATCAAGTATCATTTTTGCTAAGTAAGAAATATTATAAGCGAAGTGACGTGGCAGAGATACTGACAATTTAAATAAAATACCACAACCATCCCAGCCACACAGTGAATGCTGAATGAATCACAAATCCTGAGACATTTCACACAATGTTTTAAGCTCAGAAGTAATTTCATTTTTTTTTTAAATGATGCCTTATGAATAGGCAGTTTAAAAAAAACCAAAGAGAATGTCTGGGAACAGCATTCCATTAGGATAGTTGAAGTTGAGATAAATGTGAGAAGTCACACAACACCAGGTTATAGTCCAACAGCTTTATTTGAAATCACAAGCTTTCGGAGCGCTGCTCCTTCGCCTGACGAAGGAGCAGCGCTCCGAAAGCTTGTGATTTCAAATAAAGCTGTTGGACTATAACCTGGTGTTGTGTGACTTCTCACATTTGTCCACCCCAGTCCAACACTGGCATCTCCACATCATGAAGTTGAGATAGATATCCATCCTGGTGAAAATAGGAAAAGATTTGAAATATACAGGAGTCAGCATATTATGTCATTTTTAGACATGGACAGATAGCTAATTTGCAAATCTGATGCAGTGAGACTTATAGTTGCAATTTTCCACATCATTTAGCAAACTCAGGTAAGTGTTATACCAGTGTGTTTGGAATAAGACAAGGGCCTAGAAATGTGATAATGCTGCGCCCATTTTACAAACATAAAATGGGCACCAAAGCACCCAATATGCTGCAGATCTGCTGCTGCTCATATGCAATGTGCAAACATACATTCTGAACCGGAAGTGTGCCTCCCGCCATATTGGTATAGACATCAAATGGGGCGTCCCAGGCCTGTGCCTGAAACAGGCATTATGCCCTTTGCATATGTAAATAAGGGGCCTAATGCTAGTTTGGCGTCTCCTTTACCAAATTGATTTGACCTGAATACAGATGGCGTTGGGTCGGCTGCGTTCAGGAATACCAGACCTACATGCGGCCTAATCAGCAGACCTTAAAATGACCGCTGCAGGCCGCCGCCAAAAGGCAACTTAAAAAAAAATACTTGCCTGAATGTGGAGCTGGGAGGTGCAGCAATGCTCCTTTAGCTCCACATTAAAAACACGGACCACTGCTGGCTACCTATTCCCCAATGTGCCCCACACCCCTCCCAATTGTTACCGCGAACTGCCTGCCCACTGGCTTCTCAGTCGTGCCACCTCCCTCTCCCAGTCGCTCCCTCTCCCCATAGTCCCCCTCTCCCAATCATCTCTTGCAAGACCTACCTGTTGAGTCTCTGAAGGGGAAAATTGTCTTTACAAAAGTCAGGAAAAGAAATCCCACATATCATTCACTCATAATCCATGTATTAAGTTAAAATTGTTCCATTTTCTGGCATTTTTCTCAGTCAGAATTGCAAAACAAAAACCCTTCAGTGTTTTTCACTGAACAGAAAAAATGAATTCAGACACAAAAACACCTGTTATTCAATTCTCACTTAGACCGACTGACACCTTTACAAAGATAATACTGCGAGGAGTCGGCGGTAGAGGCGGCAGAGAATAAAGAGAGCAGGACCCGGGGACAGCGCGGACCTGCGAGGAGTCGGTACCAGAGGTGGCAGAGAATAAGGAGAGCAGGACCCGGGGACAGCGCGGACCTGCGAGGAGTTGTTACCAGAGGCGACAGAGAATAAAGAGAGCGGGACCCGGGGACAGCGCGGACATGCGAGGAGTTGGTACCAGAGGTGGCAGAGAATAAGAGAGCGGGACCCAGGGACAGCGCGGACCTGCGAGGAGTCGGCGGTAGAGGCAGCAGAGAATAAAGAGAGCAAGACCCGGGGACAGCGCAGACCTGCGAGGAGTCGGTACCAGAGGTGGCAGAGAATAAAGAGAGCGGGATCCGGGGACAGTGCGGACCTGCGAGGAGTCGGCGGTAGAGGCAGCAGAAAATAAAGAGAGCAGGAGCTGGGGACAGCGCAGACCTGCGATGAGTCAGTACCAGAGGCAGCAGAGAATAAAGAGTGCGGGACCCGGGGACAGCGCGGACCAGTGAGGAGTCGGTACCAGAGGCAGCAGAGAATAAAGAGAGCAGGACCTGGGGACAGCACGGACCTGCGAGTGTAATGATCAATAACATGTCATTCTATAGTGGACACTAGGTGGAGCCGTAGAGCTGTGTAGAGCTGTATATAGCTGTATGTATAAGACTACACTACCCAGCTGTATGTATATTAAGACTACATTACCCATGAGGCACTAGACTACCCACAAGGCAGCAGTCAAGATGGAAGCCTCTACAGATACTGTACCTAGTCCACTTGTGCTCAATAAAAGTGTCTAGCAAAAGCTAGCTGTGCTTATAATAAGAATGTCTATTTATTAATGAACATAAGATGGTACCAGGATACCAAGAGTTGTAAATATCTGCTTAAAAATTGTGAAAAGCGACATGGAGAATTTGAAGCCACCAGAGCGTTTGAATCTCGAGGGAAATGTCGACTACAATTGGCGGATTTTTAAACAACAATTCGAACTCTACATTGCAGCCATCGGATTCGGTACGAAGCCAGACGCAAGAAAAATAGCGTTGCTGCTTACAGTTGCAGGCCCACAGGCGATAGAGGTATTTAATACATTTGTATTTAATCCAGAGGAGAACAGAGAAAAATTAGAAGACGTGCTAAAAAAATTTGATGCACATTGCTCTCCCAAAAAGAATGAGACCTATGAAAGATACATCTTCTGTTCTCGGACACAGCAGCAAAATGAGACTTTTGATAGCTTTATAACTGATCTGAAACTGAAAGCACAGACATGTAATTTCTCTGAGCTCAAAGCATCCATGATTCGTGACCAGATTGTGTTTGGTATTCATGATAAAAAAGTCAGGGAACGTCTGTTGAGAGAAACCGAACTAAATTTGGAAAATGCGGTGAAAATATGCCAAGCCAGCGAGCTAGCTTGAAAGCACGCGAAGACTTTCAGTGAAATCAATAATGATGCGATTGTAATGAGTGATAATGCTGCTGTCGGTGCTGTGCCCTACAAGGGGAAGAAACATGGGCAGAACAGAAATGAAAAGCAATCGGAGGATGAAACTTTTAATTGTAAATGCTGTGGTTACAAACACCAGTTAAGACAATGCCCAGCATTTGGAAAAATGTGCACAAAGTGCAATGGAAAGAATCACTTTGCCAAACAATGCTTTTCAAAAGTAAAAACTAAGAAAGGGCAACGAGTTAATGTAATTGACACTGATTTAAGTGAGACATTTTTTGTACGAATGGTGTCATGTGACGATATCAAAAAGGATACAGAAAATGTGCAGCCCTCAGAAATGGACAATGCTGAACATAACGTCGATGCAGTAAAAGAGGACAAATGGATGATCCCACTGCAGGTAAATGGAGCATTAGTTACATTGAAACTGGACACTGGGGCAAAAGTAAACTTAATCAGTATGAGTGACATTAAAAATATGAAAGAAAAGCCCAAAATACAGAAAAAGTCAGTACTACTGAAGAGCTATAATGGACAGAAAATAGATAGCTTAGGTGTATGCAGACTTAAAGTGACAGTCAAAGACAAAGTGCATCATCTCATGTTTTCTGTTGTGGCTGAAAGACTTGGGCCTAGAAATTCAGTGGCCTGCGCCACCAGTTTGCGCCCAAAGAGAGCTTTTGCGCCACTGTCCAAACCTACCGCGATATTTAGCGGGGCGCTAATGGCGGCATTAGCCTGTAGCGCTGCACCGCCACCGATGACGTCATCGGTGTGCGCAGCGCCCCGCTATCGCCCCGCTGGCCATATTTGGTCGCTGCCGCCTCCTCCGCACTGGCCGCAAACAGCGACCGGTACACAGGGGCCTACCTGTGCCGGTAGTGGGGCGAGTTAAGGTGGAGGTGCGGCTGGCCGCTTTTTCGGCGGCCGCCTGCCCGCACCTCCGTCTCCGGCCTCCTACACCCCCACCCCGCAGCATTGCCGGCTGTTTCCAGAGAGCCCGGCACTTCTCCTTGGTGCCGGGCTCATTTGCCGGCACTCGCGAGCGGGGATCACGCTGTTGCAGGCACCTCCCCCTTAAGAGTGAGAGGAAGGCCTGCAGTGCCGCAGGCTGCCGTGCCGCAGCGGGTGGCGCTGCGGCACTTTGCACGCCGATATTCAGTTTCAGCGCCCCAAGCGGGGCGCCGAAACCCTTGTTTAGCGGCCGGCTTCCACTTGGGGCGCTGAAACTGAATATCCCGCTGGTGCAAGTGGCTCCGCGCGCAGCGGTAATTCCGGCGCCCAGGCGAGCTGGGCGCCCCTAACTGAATTTCTAGGCCTTGATTCGATACTAGGTGACAAAGCTTGTGAAGACTTAGAACTGGTCAAGAGAGTCCACCATATAAACCGTGCCATAAGCAGACCAGATGACTCAGGTGATGAAGCAGAGAGCCCATCAAGGATGAAAAGGCCAAAGGGTATCCATGTCTTCAAAAAGCCTAGTTTCTCCAAGAAGAAAGAAAAAGACTTTAAGGTCAAAGCGAAGCCAAAGGAAGAAAAGCACAAAGAGGAAAAACACAAGGAGAAAAAATCCAAAGATATAACCGCAGCAGATGTTGTTAAGCAGTGGAAAGAGAAAAAGAAAAAGAAGAAGCCTGCACCAGAGCAGGAAGCAGTTCCGGTGGATACTCCTTCTTCCCTCAGGCCAATCTTTGGTGTTCCATTAGCCGAGGCTGCTGAGAGGACTATGCTGTATGATGGGATCCAGCTGCCAGCAGTTTTTCGAGAGTGCATTGACTACATTGAGAGTTATGGCATGAAGAGTGAAGGAAACACTGAAACCCTCTCCAAGTAAAGATCGCAAGGAGACCTCGATCTATACAAGAGCAGATTGATGACAATGCCGCAACTGCATCTTGTCATTCACCGCCAGAACAATCTCATGAAGACACATCAGACTTACCCGTGTTGAGAAGATCCACACGTGAAGTAAAAAAGCCTGATAGACTTAATCTTTGAGTACAATGTAAAGCTTTGAAAATGTGTTGACTGTTTTGAAAATGTTTATGTTTATAGAGCACTAACAAAAGTGTTACTGATATTATCTTTATTGTTTTCTTGAAAGTTGATTGATATTGATTTTGTTAAACCTCAAAGAAAGGGGGATGTAATGATCAACAACATGTCATTCTATAGTGGACACTAGGTGGAGCCGTAGAGCTGTGTAGAGCTGTATATAGCTGTATGTATAAGACTACACTACCCAGCTGTATGTATATTAAGACTATATTACCCATGAGGCACTAGGCTACCCACAAGGCAGCAGTCCAGATGGAAGCCTCTACAGATACTGTACCTAGTCCACATGTGCTCAATAAAGTAACTAGCAAAAGCTAGCTGTGTTCATAATAAGAATGTCTATTTATTAATGAACATAAGAGTGAGGAGTCAGTATCAGAGGCAGCAGGGAATAAAGAGAGCGGGACCTGGGGACAGCGCGGACCTGTGAGGAGTCGGTACCAGAGGCGGCAGAGAATAAAGAGAGCGGGACCCGAGGACAGCGTGGACCTGTGAGGAGTCGGTACCAGAGGCGGCACAGAATAAAGAGATTGGGACCTGAGGACAGCGCAGACCTGTGAGGAGTTGGTACCAGAGGCGACAGAGAATAAAGAGAGCGGGACCTGGAGACAGCGCAGACCTGTGAGGAGTCGGTACCAGAGGCGACAGAGAATAAAGAGAGCGGGACCTGGAGACAGCGCAGACCTGTGAGGAGTTGGTACCAGAGGCGACAGAGAATAAAGAGAGCGGGACCTGGAGACAGCGCGGACCTGTGAGGAGTCGGTACCAGAGGCGACAGAGAATAAAGAGAGCGGGAACTGGGGACAGCGCAGACCTGCGAGGAGTCGGTACCAGAGGCGACAGAGAATAAAGAGAGCGGGAACTGGGGACAGCACGGACCTGCGAGGAGTCGGTACCAGAGGCGACAGAGAATAAAGAGAGCGGGACCTGGAGACAGCGCAGACCTGTGAGGAGTCGGTACCAGAGGCGACAGAGAATAAAGAGAGCAGGAACTGGGGACAGCACGGACCAGTGAGGAGTCAGTACCAGAGGCGACAGAAAATAAAGAGAGCAGGAACTGGGGACAGCACGGACCAGTGAGGAGTCGGTACCAGAGGCGACAGAGAATAAAGAGAGCAGGAACTGGGGACAGCACGGACCAGTGAGGAGTCAGTACCAGAGGCGGCAGAGAATAAAGAGAGCGGGACCCGGGGACAGCACAGACCTGCGAGAAGTCGGTACCAGAGGCGGCAGAGAATAAAGAGAGCGGGACTTGGAGACAGCGCGGACCAGTGAGGAGTCGGTACCAGAGGCGGCAGAGAATAAAGAGAGCGGGACCTGGGGACAGCGCGGACATGTGAGGAGTCAGTACCAGAGGTGGCAAAGAATAAAGAGAGCGGGACCCGAGGACAGCGCGGATCTGCGAGGAGTCGGTACCAGAGGTGGCAGAGAATAAAGAGAGCGGGATCCGAGGACAGCGCAGACCTGTGAGGTGTCGGTACCAGAGGCGACAGAGAATAAAGAGAGCGGGACCCGGGGACAGCGCGGCCCTGCGAGGTGTCGGTACCAGAGGCGGCAGAGAATAAAGAGAGCGGGACCCGGGGACAGCGCGGCCCTGCGAGGTGTCGGTACCAGAGGCGGCAGAGAATAAAGAGAGCGGGACCCGGGGACAGCGCGGCCCTGCGAGGTGTCGGTACCAGAGGCGGCAGAGAATAAAGAGAGCGGGACCCGGGGACAGCGCGGCCCTGCGAGGTGTCGGTACCAGAGGCGGCAGAGAATAAAGAGAGCGGGACCCGGGGACAGCGCGGATCTGCGAGGAGTCGGTACCAGAGGTGGCAGAGAATAAAGAGAGCGGGATCCGAGGACAGCGCAGACCTGTGAGGAGTCGGTACCAGAGGCGGCAGAGAAAAAAGAGAGCGGGACCCGGGGACAGCGCGGACCTGTGAGGAGTCGGTACCAGAGGCGACAGAGAATAAAGAGAGCGGGACCCGGGGACAGCGCGGCCCTGCGAGGTGTCGGTACCAGAGGCGGCAGAGAATAAAGAGAGGGGGACCTGCAGAAAGTGCAGACCTGCAAGGAGTCGGTACCAGAGGTGGCAGAGAATAAAGAGAGGGGGACCCAGGGACAGCACAGACCTGTGAGGACTGCAGTGGGCACGGAGTGAACAACCTGGAGTTTGCACTGCGGCGGACCTGAGCGGGAGCAGACCGAGGCCCAAGAGCGGGGATGAAAGCAGCAGCAGATCTGCAACAAGAGAAAACTGCATTGTGATGTCACAGGTAAGGCAGGTAATTGGTTGGTAGTAACTGTGGGTTAAGTTTTAAGTTAATATATAGCATATAACTAAATTTTAATAAACTAAACTCAATTTAATTAATTTAATAAACTAAACAAGGTAAATCATTTGATTAACACTAAACTAATTAATAAAATAAATAAAATAATGGGAGAACAGGAGATGTGTTGCTGCTGCAATATGTGGGAGCCTGTGGACATTTTTGTCCAGGGCGACTACATCTGCGGTAAGTGTCTGCGGCTCGAGGAGCTTCGACTCCGAGTTGAGGAGCTGGAGTCCAAGCAGCAGACATTGCGAGACATCAGGGAGGGAGAAGGTTACCTGGACCTTTGGCTCCAGGGGGCAGCCACACCCCTTAGATTAAATACTTTAGAATTGACACGTGGTCAGGGGCAGGAGGGTGTGACTGCGAGTGAGGCAGGTACGGGGATCCAGGAGGTAGTATTGCAGGAGCCTCAGTCCCTGCACTTGTCCAATAGATTCGAGGTTCTTGCAATCCTTGTGGACCAGTGCGGGGATTGCGGGGAGGATGAGCAAACTGACCACGGCACCATGGTACAGGAAGCCGTTCAAGTGGGGGGAGTAAAAAGGAAGGTGGTTGTAGTAGGCGACAGTATAGTTAGGGGGATAGACACTGTTCTCTGCAGCCAGGAGCATGAGTCCCAAAGGCTATGTTGCCTACCCAGTGCCAGGGTAAAAGACATCTCCTCCAGGCTGGAGAAGAACTTGGAGTGGGAGGGGGAGGATCCAGTTGTCGTGGTCCATATAGGTAATGGTGTTAAGGAAATTGACGGGATTGAAGGCCGATAAATCCCCAGGGCCTGATAATCTACATCCTAGGGTACTTAAGGAAGTGGCCCTAGAAATAGTAGACGCATTGCTGGTCATCTTCCAACATTCTATAAATTCTGGAACAGTTCCCATGGATTGGAGGGTAGCTAATGTTACCCCATTATTCAAAAAAGGTGGTAGAGAGAAAATGGGGAATTATAGACCGGCAAGCCTGACATCGGTAGTGGGGAAAATGCTAGAGTCCATTATAAAAGATGCAATAGCAGAGCACTTGGAAAACAGTGACAGGATTGGACAAACTCAACATGAATTTACAAAAGGTAAGTCATGCTTGACTAATCTACTGGGATTTTTTGAGGATGTAACTGGTAGAATAGATAAGGGAGAACCAGTGGATGTGGTGTATTTGGACTTTCAGAAGGCTTTCGATAAGGTCCCACATAAGAGATTTGCGTGTAAAGTTAAAGCACATGGGATTGGGGGCAAGGTACTGACTTGGATAGAGAACTGGCTGGCAGACAGGAAGCAAAGAGTTGGAATAAACGGCTCTTTTTCCGCGTGGCAGGCAGTGACTAGTAGGGTACCGCAGGGATCGGTCCTAGGACCCCAACTATTCACAATATATATTAATGTGTAGGATTCGCAAAATTGGACTTTGTATTAATAAGGGTCAAATGGCAGAAGAGGCCATGATTTTAAAGACTGTTTTAAAAGAAGCCCAGAAAAAGGGGCATACAAAATGGCCACCATACCATGTGACCAGCTTATTGGGACACTTTAAAATGGTTCCTGCGCAACCTCAGACAGCTTTGTGGATTCAACCTACAGCAAGTTCTGGAAGTCGTTTCTGAGAGAACGAAACCAGACCCACACGTATGCATATGGATTAGATGCAGATCCAGTCAAGATCGGCCTGGAGACAGAGGCCATCAAAATGTTGACCCAGACAAAAGGGGACAATTTCATATTCGTGAGAACAGCACCCAGGACTAGATAACGAGATCAGCAGGACATTAAGAACAATGAAGGCAATTCCAGACCAGCGATGGGCCTTTACCAGCCGTTTAAGACATTTTAAAATATAATAATTACCCCGCTGTGCTCCCAGCCCGCCAAAAATAAAACAAAGACTAACCTGATTTTGGGCGGGAGATGGAGGTTTCTGGAAGAAAGTATATCTAGAAGACTTTTCGGCAGTTGGACACACAGCTCGAATCCGGACACTCAGAAGAAGAAGCAGGCACTCGCAGGAGGAAGAAGAAAGCCAACATCGAGAAGGCAGTCTCGGAACCGGCGTTCCGCCCCGGGGAAGCACATCGGGAGATCATCGACCGTCCCCGGGCCGTTGCCGGAACGAGAGGCCATCGACCCAACTTGGGAGAAGAGACAAAAAAATAAAGGTCCCAAGCGAAGAAATCTTCCAGCCACCCCGGCTCGGGAGAAGAGATAAAAAACTGAAGAAGCGATGGGAGCCAGCCCAAGGCTCCTCTGACCAGGGTCGAGCCGACGATCCTCGACCCCGCCGACATCCAGGCCCGCCGGTGTCCAGCCGCCCCCGACCCCCACCTCAGGAGAGAGGTGTGGCGCAGCTCGCAGGGGCTCCATGATCCATGTGGAGACGAAACGCCTGAAAGGACCAAACACAGACTCGATTTCAAAACCTTGCACTTCCTAGTGGGATTGGTGAGCATGTTTCTGGCCCTTCACAATCAGATCTAGATAGGTTTAAGGGGGTGGATTTAAGGGTACAATTAACATGAGTTGTTGTCCCTCGATGTTCCGTGTGTTTCCTTATTTCATGATGATCTTTGTAGAGTATAAGATGCCTGTATTTGCTTTAGTTAGTACTGTGTCGTTATGATTTGTTTGTGTGTTTTTCCCTCCCATGTACTCTCTTATCTGCTTGCATTTGATTTGATATTTTTCCTTATGCAATAAAATGTCATTTTATTTCATCAAACTTGGTCTACAAGAGTTTTCTCTACATCGTAGTTCCTGCGCCTAAGTCCAGAGTATAGAATCTAAGGGGTGAGTGGGTCGAACCTGTAGTGTATGTACCTTTAAGAGAGAACTACTTTTACAGCTCCTGTATACTGTAGTACCGGCAGTGACCACACCTGTATATAAGCCCTGAGCAGGCATCTGTACTGTTAGTCATTAGACCACCCTCATCCAGTAAACACCTGTTGATTGTTGATCTGCAGTCTCCGTCTATTTATTGAAGAACACCATACCTTAAGATTCACGGATTTAATAGTGGCGACGAGGTCGATTCGAACCTACCTGCAACTCTGCATTTCCTCCCAAGGATTCGCTCCTGGAGGATAGTGGAAGAAAGTCGAGGCCAGAAGTACGGGCGTCGACCATGAGCAACCGCCCAGTTATCCGGCAGAGAGTGAGCATCGCAGGGGAGGCTGTTGAGAGCTGGGCTTGGTTCTCCAGCCACGACGATCCAGCAACAGGCTGGCAACAGGTACAGTGCAGACCCTTCCCGGACAGCGGCGGCTGGAGCCGACCGACGGCACAGAAAAGGCTGAGCAGCGTTGACGGGGTAAGAGAGAGGGTAAAGCGCACAGGGCGCAGCCGGGGGTTGAAGACCGAGCGGCGTCGACGGAAAACAAAAAGAGAGAGAGGGTAAAGCACAGCCGGGGTTCAGGACCGAGCGGCGGCAATGAGAGAGGCGCACAGGAAAATGCGTAGAGTGCAGCCAGGGCTCAAGGGCTGAGCAGCGTCCGCGGGGGAAGAAAGGAAGCACGGGAGACGCCATTTGAGCCATGGATAAGAAGGGAGAGCGCGGAAGACGCCATTTTTGAAGCCGCAGTGGAGAAGAAGGGTGAGCGCGGGAAGAAAGGGAAGCATGGGAGACGCCATTTTGAGCCAGCGGAGAAGAAGGGAGAGCGCGGGAGGCGCCATTTTAGCCAGTCTAACCGCACCCAGGGATGCCGAAGAGTGGCAGTGTCACAGAGTTCGACAATGAAGTCGAAGATTGGGCGACATATGTGGAATGCATTGTGGTGTACTGCAAGGCGAATGAAGTGCCAGATGCCAGGAAAGCACTGGTTTTGTTGGATTCCATGGGTGCAAAAACGTATGGCTTACTGCGAAACCTAATAACCCCAGAGAAGCCCGTGGATAAGGATTTCAAAAACATAGTGGAAATCCTACAGGACCACTTAAACCCCACACCGCTGCTAATAGCAGAAAGATTTAAGTTTCACAAAAGGAACCAGCATAAAGACGAAAGTAATGCTGAGTATTTAACGGAACTGCGCAAGCTATCGAAACACTGCCAGTTTGGAATGGGACTAGCAGATATGTTAAGGGACAAGTTTGTGTGTGGGCTTCAAAGTGAAGGAACCCAGAAACGGCTTCTATCAGAAAAGGATCTTACGCTGGACAAGGCTTTCAGCATGGCAGTATCACACGAAGCAGCCGCACGGGGCGCTGCAGAGATACAACGGAGACCGCAAGAATATGGCACCAATGAAATGTCATATGGAGCAGGGAAGTGTTATCGCTGCGGCAGAACAACACACGACCAGAAGGATTGTTGGTTCAAGGACCAAGTGTGCAGACAGTGTGGAAAAGTAGGACACATAGCAAGGTCAGGGAAGAAAACCAGCAGCAAGAAATCTCCACAAGAGAAGTACAAAAAGGTACATAAGGTGACGGAGAGTAGTTCAGACGAACAGAAAAGTGATACAGACTCCGGAAGCAAGGAGCTGGGTTGTCTGAAACTACATAATGTAATCAAAATGGAGGATCACCAGACTATCTGGGTCACGCTCAAGATAGACGGAGTCCAAGTGAAAATGGAATTGGACACAGGATCAGCCCTAACAGTCATAAACCGAAGGGACTACAAACGGCTATTCTCACATATACCCTTGAGAGCTACAGAGATTGTCTTGAAGACGTACACAGGGCAAAAAGTCTACCCCAAAGGAAAAATAAGGGTGAACGTGATATACAACGGCCAGGAGATACCAAAAATGGACCTATATGTATTGCCAGATGGAGGACCAGAACTACTAGGACGTGAATGGATCCGGAAGATACAATTAGATTGGCATTCCATACAGGCACTGACGGTAGAGGCCAAAAAAGATGACGACGTCACACCTGGACGACTGTCAAAAATGCTAACTGACGCACAAGAAGTGTTCCAGGAGGGACTCGGAACACTAAAAAGCATAACAGCGACGATTAAAATAGAGGAAAATGCAAGCCCAAAGTTTTTTAAGGCCTTATGCGATCCGCCCAGCCGTCGAAGCAGAGCTGGAAGGTTTGGAACGTTCAGGAGTACTGTCCAAAGTGGACTGGAGTGAGGGGGCTACACCCATCGTTCCTGTAATGAAGAGGTCGTTGAGTAATACGCCTGGGGAACCAAAGAAGGTTCGCATCTGTGGGGACTTTAAGGTGACAGTGAACCCAGTCCTTCACACGGTACAATATCCGCTTCCGCGGATTGAAGATATTTTCGCCTCGCTATCTGGAGGAAAACGCTTCACTAAGATTGATCTGGCCCAGGCGCACCTGCAAATGGAGGTAGAAGAAGCCTCAAAACAATACCTCACGATCAACACTCACAAAAGTCTCTTCCAATACAACCGGCTGGTGTTCGGGGTAGCATCAGCTCCGGCTATTTGGCAAAGGGCAATGGATCAAGTCCTGCAAGGGATTCCAGTGACCCAGTGTTATTTGGACGACATCCTGGTCACGGGCAAAAATGACAGTGATCACCTCGCCAACCTGGAGCAGGTGCTCACTAGATTGAAGGAATATGGGCTATGAGCTAATCGCCACAAATGTGAGTTTTTCCAGAAGCAGATCTCATATTGTGGCCACGTTATTGATGAAGAGGGGTTACATAAGTCACCTGAGAAGATTGAGGCAATAGTCAAGGCTCCAGCACCGGAAAATGTGTCACAACTGAGGTCGTTCCTCGGGCTGGTGAACTACTACCATAAGTTCTTACCAAATTTGTCTACAGTATTACACCCACTGAACACCCTACTGCAGACGGGGGTACCATGGAAGTGGAATGACGAATGTAAACGAGCTTTCCAGAAGTGCAAAGAATTGATCACATCAAAAGAGGTGTTGGCCCATTTCAACCCAGCACTACCAATTCGGTTGGCGTGTGATGCATCACCCTATGGTATTGGAGCGGTGCTGTCGCACAAATTCCCAGACGGGTTGGAGAGGCCAGTAGCCTTTGCGTCTCGGTCACTAACCTCAGCCGAGCGCAACTACGCCCAGATTGACAGGGAGGCCCTCAGCCTAGTATGGGGAGTAAAAAAGTTCAACCACTATCTGCACGGGCAGAAGTTCACCTTGCTGACTGACCACCAACCACTTGTCTCCATCTTTAATCCAAAGAAGGGCGTTCCGGTGATGACTGCACAACGGCTACAAAGATGGTCCCTTTATCTAGGGGCGAACCAATATGAAATAGAGTATAAGGGCACAAAACAGCATGGAAACGCTGATGGGCTATCACGCCTGCCACTGCCTACTGCGGAGGAAGCACCAGCAGTGGACCCTGTCGAAATATTTTATTCATCGATAATTGAACGCTTGCCAGTAACTAACGCAGATATAGAGAAGGAGACCCGAAATGATCCGACACTGTCTTGGGTATATGATTTGACGGTGAAGGGATGGCCAACACATGGCGACTCACTGTTGCCAGCATTCTCATCCAGAAGAGAACAGCTGTCAATATGCCAGGGCACAGTGATGTGTGGATCCCGAGTGGTAATTCCACCCAAGTTAAGGGAGAGAGTGCTCAATGAGCTTCACGAAGGCCATCTGGGAGGGGTGAAAATGAAAAGCCCTGCTAGGGCTTATGTGTGGTGGCTGGGAATCGATCAACAAATCGAGGACCTAACAAAGAGCTGCTCAGGATGCCAGAAGGTCTAAAATGCACCACCACATGCCCCTCTACACCCATGGGAGTGGCCCTCCTCTCCATGGCAACGGGTGCATATTGATTTTGCTGGTCCATTCATGGACTCAATGTTCTTAATAGCAGTGGATGCGCACTCAAAATGGCCTGAGGTGATCAAAATGTCCTCCACCACTACGGAGAAAACAATTGCAGTCCTACGGACCATATTTGCCAGGAACGGCTTGCCAGAGCAGATTTGCTCTGATAACGGACCACAGTTTTTGTCCGAAGAGCTTCGGAAATTTATGAGAAGGAATGGGGTAAGGCATTACACATCCGCCCCGTATCATCCAGCCACAAATGGATTGGCTGAGAGGTTCGTACAAACCTTTAAAAAGGCAGTAAGGGCCATGTGCGATGACGACATTCCACTGTAGCATAAGGTGGACAATTTCCTGTTAGCCTACAGAAATGCGACACATGCAGTTACCAACCAGACCCCGGCCATGATGTTCTTTAACCGAAGGTTGAGATCTCGTCTGGATTTGCTCAGACCAAATGTGCGAAGAAATGTTGAGAATAAGCAATTCCAGCACATCAATGAGAAGCCGACAAGGAGCTTCAATGTAGGACAACCAGTCTTGGCCCGCGACTACCGAACAGAGAAATGGCAACCCGGAACGATATGCACACGGCAGGGGCCACTAATGTACACAGTGGATGTCGGGGAGAACATTGTGAGACGCCATGTCGACCAGATCCTAGCGTCACAGGAACGAGTCAACCCCATGTCTAGCGTACCTGGTGATGAACCCGACATACCGGTAGCATCTACCCCAGAAACAGTAGCATCGGAAACTGATGAACTAACCGACGACAGGGGGCCAGAATCGCCTCCGTACCAAGAACAAGACACTCAGGAAAGGCACTATCCAGAAAGGATGAGGAAGCCGCCCCAAAGACTGAATCTATAAATGGACTATTTCAGTTACTGTGCATGTTAAAAGTGTTAACTGTTATTTGAATGTTATGGTACTGTTAATCTAAAAGGGGAAGAATTGTAGTGTATGTACCTTTAAGAGAGAACTACTTTTACAGCTCCTGTATACTGTAGTACCGGCAGTGACCACACCTGTATATAAGCCCTGAGCAGGCATCTGTACTGTTAGTTATTAGACCACCCTCATCCAGTAAACATCTGTTGATTGTTGATCTGCAGTCTCCGTCTATTTATTGAAGAACACCATACCTAAAGATTCACGGATTTAATAGAACCACTCAAGGTTTTACTGTGCAAGAGAGCGAGGCCTCTAGAGAGAGAAACCTCAGGGAAACCTCTCAAGGAAAACCCCTTACAAATGATCTAGACGAGGGAACTAGATGGAATATCTCCAAGTTTGCAGATGACACAAAGCTGGGTGGGTGTGTGTGCTGTGAGGAGGATGCCGAGAAACTCCAGTATGATTTGGACAGGTTGGGTGATTGGGCAGATGTATGGCAGATGCAGTATAATGTGGATAAATGCGAGGTTATCCACTTTGGTGGCATAAACAGGAAGGCAGATTATTATCTGAACAGCAATAGATTGGGAGAAGGGGAAGTGCAACGAGACCTGGGTGTTCTTGTGCACCAGTCACTGAAGGTAAGCATGCAGGTGCAGCAGGCGTTTAAGAAGGCAAATGGCATGTTGGCCTTCGTAGCGAGCGCGTTTGAGTGCAGGAACAAGGATGTCTTGCTGCAGTTGTACAGGGCCTTGGTGAGACCACACCTTGAGTATTGTGTGCAGTTTTGGTCGCCTTATCTGAGGAAGGATGTTCTTGCCATGGAGGGAGTGCAGCGCAGGTTCACCAGACAGATACCTGGGGTGGCAGGAATGACGTCTGAGGAGAGATTGGGTCGATTGGGCTTATACTCGCTGGAGTTTAAAAGAATGAGAGGGGGTCTCATTGAAACTTATAAAATTCTAACAGGACTAGACAGACTAGATGCAGGAAGGATGTTCCCGATGGCGGGGGAGCCCAGAACCAGGGGTCACCGTCTAAAGATAAGGTGTAAGCCATTTAGGACAGGGATGAGGAGGAATTTCTTCACCCAGAGAATGGTGAACCTGTGGAATTCTCTACCACAGAAGGCAGTAGAGGCTAATTCATTAAATATATTCAAGAAGGAGTTAGATATATTTCTTAAGGCTAAAGGGATCAAGGGATATGGGGAGAAGGCAGGGACAAGGTACTGAGTTTGGATGATCAGCCATGATCTCATTGAATGGTGGAGCAGGCTCGAGGGGTCGAATGGCCTACTCCTGCTCCTATCTTCTATGTTTCTATGTACCAACAACATAGGTAGGACAAAGAAAGAGGTTCTGCTGAGAGAGTTTCAGCAGCTAGGGACTAAATTAAAAAGCAGAACCACAAAGGTAATACTCTCTGCATTATTACCTGAGCCACGAGCAAATTGGCATAGGGTCAATAGGATCAGAGAGATAAATGCGTGGCTCAAAAATTGGTGTGGAAGAAGTGGGTTTCAAATCGTGGGGCACTGGCACCAGTACTGGGGAAAGAGAGAGCTGTTCTGTTGGGACGGACTACACCTGAACCATGCTGGGAACAGAGTTCTCGTGAATCGAATAACTAGGGAGGTAGATAGTGCTTTAAACTAAATAAGGGGGTGGGGGGAGGGTCCCGGTGGAGAGAAATCTAGAATGCTAAAGAGAAAAGACAAGGAAGCAGTGCAGGAAAGTGATTGGGGTAAGGATAACCAGATTGTGTCAGGAAGGGACAGAGTGTACAAACAAAAGAGTGCACTAACAAATAGGGTCCGGGTAAGAAATAATGGTAATAAGACAAATAGGGCCATAGTACAAAAAAATGTTAAGATGTCTAAAAATGTTAAAAAGACAAATCTAAAGGCACTGTATCTGAATGCACAAAGCATTCGTAATAAGGTAGACGAATTAACAGCGCAAATAGATGTAAATGGATACGATATAATTGTAATTACGAAGACATGGCTGCAGGGTGACCAAGGCTGGGAGCTGAATATCCAAGGATATTCGATATTTAGGAAGGACAGGCAAAAAGGAAAAGGAGGTGGGGTGGCGTTGTTAGTAAAGGAAGAAATCAGAGCAATAGTGAGAAAGGATATTGGCTCAGAAAATAAAGATGTAGAATCAGTCTGGGTGAAGCTAAGAAGCAACAAGGGACAGAAAACATTGGTGGGAGTTGTCTATAGCCTCCAAACAGTAGTGGTAATGTAGGGGATGGCATCAAACAGGAAATTAGAGATGCATATAACAAGGGCACTACAGTAATCATGGGTGACTTTAATCTACATATAGACTGGCCAAACCAAATTAGCAACAATACTGTGGAGGATGAATTCCTAGAGTGTGTACGAGGTGTTTTTTTAGACCAGTACGTTGAGGAGCCAACTAGGGAACAGACTATCCTAGATTGGGTATTGTGACATGAGAAGGGGTTAATTAATAATCTTGTTGTGCAGAGTCCTTTAGGGAAGAGTGACCATAACATGATAGAATTCTTCATTAAGATGGAAAGTGAAGTAGTCCAATCCGAAACTAGGGTCCTAAATCTAAACAAAGGAAACTACGAAGGTATGAGGAGTGAGTTGGCTATGATAGATTGGGGAACTTCTTTAAAAGGCATGACGGTGAATAGGCAATGGCTAACATTTAAGGAACGAATGCATGAATTGCAACAGTTATACATTCCTTTCTGGCGCAAAAACACAAAAGGAAAAGCGGCCCAACTATGGTTAACAAAAGAAATTAATGATAGTATTAGATCCAAAGAGGAGTCATATAAAGTTGCCAGAAAAAGTAGCAAGCCTGAGGATTGGAAGCAGTTTAGAATTCAGCAAAAAAGGACCAAGAGATTGATTAAGAAGGGAAAAATAGAGTATGAGAGTAAAATTTCAAGGAGCATAAAAGCGTCTACAAATATGTAAAAAGAAAAAGATTAGTGAAGACAAATGTAGGTTCCTTACAGTCAGAAATGGAAGAATTTATAATGGGGAACAAGGAAATGGCAGAGCAATTAAACAAATACTTTGGTTCTGTCTTCACGGACGAGGACACAAATAACTTCCCAGAAATGCTAGGGAACTAAGGGTCTAGTGAGAAGGAGGAATTAAAGGAAATTAGTATTAGTAAAAAAATAGAGCTGGAGAAATTAATGGGACTGAAAGCCAATAAATCCTTTAGGCCTGATAATCTACATCCCAGAGTACTAAAAGAGATAACCATGGAAATAATGGATGCATTGGTTGTCATCTTCCAAAATTCTATAGATTATGGAACAGTTGCTGCAGATTGGAGGGTGGCAAATGTAACCCCACTATTTAATAAAGGAGGAAGAGAGAAAACAGGGAACTACAGACCAGTTAGCCTAACATCAGTAGTAGGGAAAATGCTAGAATCTATTATAAAGGATGTGTTAACAGGATACTTAGAAAATATCAACAGGATTAGACAAAGTCAACATGGATTTATGAAAGGGAAATCGTGTTTGACAAACCTACTGGAGTTTTTTGACGATGTAACTGGTAGAATAGATAAGGGAGAACCAGTGGATGTGGTTTATTTGTATTTTCAGAAGGCCTTTGATGAAGTCTCACATAAGAGGTTAGTGTGTAAAATTAAAGCACATGGGATTGGGGGTAATATACCGGCATGGATTGAAAATTGGTTAACAGACAGTAAACAGAGAGTAGGAATAGGTCTTTTTCAGGGTGGCAGGCAGTGACTAGTGGGGTACCGCAGGGACCAGTGCTTGGGCCCCAGCTATTCACAATATATATCAATGATTTGAATGAGGGAACCAAATGTAATATTTCCAAGTTTGCTGATGACACGAAACTAGGTGGGATTGTGAGTTGTGAGGAGGATACAAAAAGGCTTCAAGGCGATTTAGACAAGTTGAGTGAGTGGGCAATTACATGACAGATGCAGTATAACGTGGATAAATGTGATGTTATCCACTTCGGTAGGAAAATCAGAAAGGCAGAGTATTATTTAAATGGTGATAGATTGGGAAATGTTGATGCACAAAGGGACCGGGGTGTCCTTGTACAACATTCACTGAAAGTAAACATGCAGGTGCAGCAAGCAGTTAGGAAGGCAAATGGTATGTTGGCCTTCATTGCAAGAGGATTTGAGTACAGGAGCAAGGATGTCTTACTACACTTATACAGGGCCTTGGTGAGACCACACCTGGAATACTGTGCGCAGTTTTGGTCTCCTTACCTAAGAAAGGATATACTTGCCATAGAGGGAGTGCAGCGAAGGTTCACCAGACTGATTCCTGGGATGGCAGGATTGCCGTATGAGGTGAGATTGGGTCGACTAAGCCTGTATTCACTAGAATTTAGAAGAATGAGAGGGGATCTCATTGAAACGTATAAAATTCTGACAGGGCTAGACAGACTAGATGCAGGGAGGATGTTTCCCCTGGCTGGGGTGTCTAGAACGAGGGGTCACAGTCTCAGGATATGGGGTAGGACATTTAGGACTGAGATGAGGAGAAAATTCTTCACTCAGAGGATGGTGAACCTGTGGAATTCTCTACCACAGAAGGCTGTGGAGGCCAAGTCACTGAATATATTTATGAAGGAGATAGATAGATTTCTAGACACAAAAGGCATCAAGGGGTATGGTGAGAGAGCGGGAATATGGTATTGAGATAGAGGATCAGCCATGATCATATTGAATGGTGGAGCAAGCTCGAAGGGCCGAATGGCCCACCCATGCTCCTATTTTTCTATGTTTCTATCTATGTTTCTATGTCATTGCACAAGCTATTGATAGTTTAATCTTGCAGCTTCTGATGAAACTATAATTTTGATGGAAAGTGCTGAACTACATTGTTGACATAACTATCTGAACACTTTAATAGGAGAGGGGAAAGCACAAAGGAGAAAAGAACACAGATTTAAATAGAACACAGAGGTAAAGGAGTTTATAAACAGAGGTATATGGCCACAAGACAGTCCTCTGAAATCTGTGTTTTATCCAACTCGTGACTATTCCACAGGCATCCCTGGTGTCCAGCATTGCTAAAGGTGTAATACATTATAATACACCTGCTATTGTAACATGTATACCCAATTGTGGTCAGGTTTATTGTTGGCTCATCCCCAAAACTGACAGGGTTACCAATAGGTCCAAAAGAAGAGTGGAATGCTAGCATGTCTGGGTTCCACTCCAAATTCTGGCCTCCTGTTAGTAGTCCACTGCACAACCACATCCCCTTTTCAATGTTACAATGGCCCAGAAATTCGGGTCGAGGGCTTCCCGCGGGTGCAAGCCCCCGACCTGCACTTACCTTGCGCGCCGGCCGTTGAGCTGTGGGCCCCCGTGGAATTGCGATCCTGGGCCACCTCCAACTGCCGGTGCGCAGTGCTTGCGTATCCCAGGGGCGCAGTTAGTTCAATGCGTCCCCTGGGATCACTGGGCCCTGGAGAGCCAATGGTAGCAGGGAATGCTTCATTCATAAGTTTGACAGGAACCTATAAATACTACAAGCCCCAAAACATCACTAAATCTTCAAATAAATTTTTCAAAAAATCACATTTTTAAAATAAACTATAAATTACATGAAATAACTATTTTAAACAATAATTTAAATTTTTGAAAAAAATAATTTTATTTTCTAATGGAGCTAAAAATAAACTTACCTTTCTTTAAAGTATTTAAAAATAATAAACCTGTGGAAAAACTGTTTTAATTTTAATTAATTCACCACTTACCTTGTAAAAAGTAGGCCTTGCGACTGCTTTTTATATGCCTAACTTCTGGAGACTTACCCTCCCAGGAAAACCTGCAAAAAAAATGTAAGTTCGATGCGCACGCGCTGCCTCTCCTGCGCACGTGTTCGACCTCTGAACCCCTTCTTTCAGGGGAATGGAAGTGCCGGTTTCCCGCGCATGCGCAGTGCATGCAAGAAACCGACACTTCCATTGGGCTTACGGGTGAGTACCCCATGCGTACTCACCCGTGGAGACCCGAATTTCTGGGCCAATAATGTATTTACCAAAATTATACTAATTATAATTCTTTTCAAAATTGAATAGAGATTGAATACATCGACTCTTACAATATCAGATAAGGAGACTGTTCCATCTGGTTATGGAATGAGTTTTTATAGTAAAGGCCACCAATTATAAATAAGAAAAGATCAAACTAATTTGCATAATTTTTCTTGACCAAATATTTCTGCAACAATACTTATGGTTACTTAAAAAGCTTCTTTAATGAACATATTTAAATTCAGGACTTGATTCAGAACCTCCTTTGGTTTTGCTCCTTTATGTTAACTCTTTTCCTGCTGTTTGTTTTTGTTCCTTCTCAGATATTGTATAAATAAAAGAACTTCAGCCACCCCAGCCACTGATGAAGATGTTACAAAATCAATATTCAGCAATGGCAACATTTCAGGTGCAAAGTTTCATTTGTCACATATGCACATTGTCTCAATGTGCAGCAGTAGAGAAAAAGACAAACAGTATCTAAGGATCTAGAGCTCACGGTAAACAGCACAAGTTCCAGGAAATGATAGCTCATACCAAGCAGTGGTCTTCCCCACCTTGGATAGTGTGCACAATTCTGCAAACAAGAAAAAGCTGGTCATTGAGTAGGTAATACTGCTTGCACCTCTAGCCTCTAAACTTTCTCATCATTGCAACTTTAATGGGCTTTCTCTACTTAACCAATTCTTTTTCTTAGGCAGTCCCTCAGAACCGAGGATGACTTGCTTCCACATTCAAAATGAGTTCTCAGGTGACTGATGAGTCCAATGCGGGACCTACCATCTCTGTCACAGGTGGGGCAGACAGTGGTTGAAGGGACGGGTGGGTGGGGTGCTTGGGTTGACGTGCGCTCCTTCCGCTATTTGCGCTTAGCTTCCGCTTGCTCCCGGCGAAGAGACTCGAGGTGTTCGGTGCCTTCCCGGATGCTTCTCCTCCACTTTGTGCAAGGTCCTGCAAGTCCATTGGCAGTGTAGGCACACCAACGTCAGTGTTCTCGCTCAGGCCAACATCCCCAGCATCGAAGCTTTGACCACGCTCGATCAGCTCCGATGGATGGGCCACATACGAGATATGAGACTCCCAAAACAAGCGCTCTACTCGGAGCTCCGACACGGCAAGAGAGCCCCAGGTGGGCAGAGGAAACGCTTCAAGGACACCCTCAAAGCCTCCTTGAAAAAGTGCAACATCCCCACCGACACCTGGGAATCCCTGGGTCAAGACCGCACTTAACTAATACAGCTATGGTCAGTGGACCTCTGAACCTTTGTCTTCCATTCCCTCTAAATTCCTGTATTAGGGGCCTAGTTTCTTCACCTTACTTCCTTATTTTTTCCAGTAAATAGAAATGAGCAAAATGATGGAGGGAACTGTCCTTTATTTTTCTGAGCCAAAATGACATTATTTTAAATCAGTTTTTCAAATAACAAAGTGCACTTTTTGGACTATCCACAATATTATTAACATTCCAAATAACATGATAGCAAGTGTTTCATTACTTGTCTCATTACCACCCCCTTTTGCTTTGCACCATCATCACTTTGCCATTTAATCTCTCCTGCCTTCCACCCTATCAAAGACCCTCCCTTTTGTTCTTTCCTCCCCTCCCCCGTTTCATAGCCCCTGTACTTGCTTAAAACCTGGTACATCTCTAACTTTTGCCAGTTCTGACAAAAGGTCAATGACCTGAACCATTAACTCTCTTTCTCTCTGACCTGCTGAGTATTTCCAGCATTTTCTGTTTTCATTTCCAATTTCCAGCATCGCAGTATTTTGCTTAAGCTTATCAGTTTAATGTCTTATCCAAAGAACGGGTGTTCTCTTTGATTTGGCATTCTTTTGTTCTGGCTGTGCTGACAACTTTACAATCTTCCTCCAGAGAGTATGCTGTCTGGTGTCATTTGCAATAGCACCAGTAAGTCCTCTTTGTGTAGATATCAATTCACTTCTCATTGACTTTCTAACCCAATATTAAATTAAATTCTGATCACAGTGTAACTCATAACTGCAACTATATATTCTATATAATGAGTACCCATTACCTATTTGTATTGTGGAGTAATCTTCTGTGGCCTGCCTAAAATTAATTGGCTCCAAGCGCAATAATAACAACAACAACAACTTGTATTTATATAGCGCCTTTAACATAGTAAAACGTCCCAAGGCGCAATTGACAAACTTGATGTTTTTAATACACTGGTTATAAATGTTAACCATTTTAAGCCCGTGCTGTGAATTGTGAGCAAGTCTTGCTGTGGCAAAACTGTACATATGTGACAAGGTGCACATTATCCATGTTGTGTTAAAATTGATATTAAAATTTCAGATGGGTATGTTAACATTTGGTACTATTCCTTAGTTTGATGAAACATAGAAACATAGAAGATAGGAGCAGGAGCAGGCCATTCGGCCCCTCGAGCCTACTCCATCCCAACAGAACAGCTCTCTCTTTCCCCAGTACTGGTGCCAGTGCCCCACGATTCGAAACCCACTTCTTCCACACCAATCTTTGAGCCACGCATTCGTCTCTCTGATCCTATTGACCCTATGCCAATTTGCTCGTGACTCAGGTAATAATCCAGAGATTATTACCTTTGCGGTTCTGCTTTTTAATTTAGTCCCTAGCTGCTCAAACTCTCTCAACAGAACCTCTTTCTTTGTCCTACCTATGTCGTTGGTACTGTGAGCTATGGGGCGGTTTGTGGTGGATGGAGGGTATGTGGCCACCAGATGGAGGCAAAGTCCCCCTCTCACTCTATTTCAGGTGAAGGCCACACCCACCTCCAACACACCTGAGGCAAATCTACCCATTAGCTCACTATTTCAAAAGTGCATCCCTTCAGGGCCAGGGAAAGGGGTCCTGAGGAGAGGGCCAGAGCTTGAGGAGAAAGCCGGGCCAGTGCCAGTGCCAGTGCCAGTGCCTGTGCCTGTGCCTGTGGAGTAAGCCAGGACCGGCTGAGAAAGATCCAGTAGTAAAGTAACCCTGGCTTATTGTTTTTGGAGAAAGAACCAGTGGTAAAGTAACCCTGGCTTATGTTTTTGGATTTTGCCAGACGTGACGCTTTTTCCCTGTTTTCTAAAAATAAAACACAGCTAATTGCTGTTTTTCATAGACCAATTTTGTGACTCTGCTTGTGTCCCCCGCTTCCCGCATCAACACACTCTTCGGTCTAGGTGGTGGTTGATCACATATGGTGGAGAATGCTGGCTTTAGCCCTCTGGTGGCTGGGAGGACAAAGCACACATTGTTGAAAACCCTATGGTGGAGAATGCTGGCTTTAGCCCTCTGGTGGCTGGGAGGACAAAGCACACATTGTTGAAAACCCTATGGTGAAGAATGCTGGCTTTAGCCCTCTGGTGGCTGGGAGGAAAAAGCACACATTGTTGAAAACCCTTTGGTGGAAGAATGAGGTTGATATGTGGATACTGGTGACTGCTCTACCAAAGAGAAAACAAGACATGCTGGTGTTGTTGCTTCTGAATGAAGTAAAATCAGAAGTAAGGTATTTTCTGAATTGGATGCAACTCAGTTGAATAATGATGATGGTCTTGACTTTCTAATAGAATTCATGGATAAAATTTGCAAGAAAGATGACCTGTTAAGTGCCTATGAGGCCTGGTCAGAATTTGATAGATTTTGGTAAATGGACAGTTATTCCATGGAGGAGTATATCATGGATTTTAACAAATTGGACAACAGGAGATGAAATTGGAACAGTAATTACTGAATGAATGAATTCCAGAATGCCATGGAAAAATCAATGTTTCAGTGGACATGTGGTGGAAACTCTCAGTGTATTCCAGATTTCTACATTGTGATGGTATTGAGCAATGTCCAGATGGATCTGATAAAATGGATTGTATCAAAGTAACAGACACCGGTGGTTTTCTGGTGTGATGACTCCCGAGATGTTGACAGACTAAAGCAGGACGATGCGTGGTTGAGAGCTATCTGCAATGGAGGCATCACAATCTGGGTGACACGTTGAAAATGTTCTGCAGTGCAAGTTTTCTCGGAGAAAGGAAAAAAACAATTCTGAAAATAAATATGATGACAACTTCTTTGGACTGTACGGTACCTGCAAGAGGCCTTATCCAGATCCTAAGGATGAGACCCCTGATGAAATGATTCAGAGTGTGGTGTGTGAAGATTGGTTCCATGGAAGGCATCTTGGTGCCATTCTGCCCGAGAATGTAGAGTAATCAGGAAATGGTATGTCCCGAGCTGTATGAAGAGATGCTTGTTTCTTTGGGCCTACGCAGCACATGTGGCAGTGAACAAGGCAGCAGATGCTGGTAACTGTGGATCACTGACCAAAGTGGAGGATGGCATTTGTTGATGTGTGCGTGATACAAGAAAATGGAGATTCGCATAGCCATAAAACAATGGCTTGTGCAATGAAATGCGAGGAAACCAGAGCCCTCCACAAGCTGTAAAGTTGAGAAGATGAGAAGACAGAGTTGGATGCCCACGTGGAGAATCTGCAGAGCAAAGCAGAAAGCAAAAACAATGGACTGAGAAAATAATGAAGCAGAGAAGAGCGAGAGAGCGAGAGAGAGAGAGAGAGAGGGTGGGGAAGAGAGAGAGAGAGAGAGGGGGAAGAGAGAGAGAGAGAGAGAGAGAGAGGGGGAAGAGAGAGAGAGAGAGAGAGGGGGGGGGAAGAGAGAGAGAGTGAGAGAGAGAGAGGGGGGGAAGAGAGAGAGAGAGAGAGAGGGGGGGGAAGAGAGAGAGGGGGAGGAAGAGAGAGAAGGGAG